>NC_133338.1:45942324-46275657 GCF_030506205.2 Paramisgurnus dabryanus
TACTTATAAGTTTAAAGGGGACATTTCACAAGACTTTTTTAAAATGCCAAATAAATATTTGGTGTCCCCAGAGTGCATATGTGAAGTTTTAGCTCAAAATATATATAGATAATTTTTTATAGCATGTTAAAATTGCCACTTGTGAGGTGTGAGCAAAAATGTGCTGTTTTGGGTGTGTCCTTTTAAAGGAAATTAGCTGATTTCTGCAATAAAAGGCAGTGTCGTGGTTGGATAGTGCAGATTAACGGGCAGTATTATCTGACATCACAGGGAGAGCCAAATTTCAATGACTTTTTTTTTCACATGCTTGCAGAGAATGATTTACCAAAACTAAGTTACTGGGTTGATCTTTGTCACATTTTCAAGGTTGATAGAAGCACAGGGGACCCAATTATAGCACTTAAACATCAGATTTTCATGATATGTCCTCTTTAGCTGTACGCCGTTGTGTAAGAACAGAAAGGTGTATTGACTAACTGGAAAGATTGTTTTTGGCCAATAATTAAAAAAATCCAAATATCAAGCATGCCAATATCCATCTACAATTACACTACATTTTATACAGAATACATGGTGATTTAAAAGTACTTTACATAAAAAAAGAAAAATAAGACCATATTTAAGTTTAAAATTATTCAGGAACCTAAACATCAGAACCAAATTGCCGTAAATGAATTTAAATAAATAAGCCAAGAAAATAAAGTTTTGTAAAATTGAAGCACATAAGAATAAACTACTGATAACATAATTATTTAACAGACTGACACTTGGAATGTAAAGTACAGGACATTTAATGTATCGATATCATACATGTAGATCATGATGACTAGAACCGATTTGTAAGTCTTGGCAGTTTTCATCATCTAAGAACGCTTTTCCACTTTTGCATCCCACAAATTAACTGCATGGGAGAGAATGAGATGGATATACAGTAGAGCTTAAGGGAATACAGTGTTCAAACCGGATACTAAAAAACATGATTTATATCTGGCTCCCAGTAGGAAGGAAAGACAGAAAAAGCTGGAACTGATCTACTGTTCTTTTCTGCTCTATTTCTCTGAACCCAGTGAGCTTCTGCCATCAGGATACTGATCTGTTTGACTTTCAGCAGTTATCTGCACCAAAGCTTTGTCATAACAATAGCCATCATTAATGCCCTGGAGATGTGTTACTGAATTAACCCAATTCCTGTCATTCACTTGGTAATTTTTCACTCAAACGCTCAGTAATCATTTGTTTTCAGTCAAGGCCCAGACAGCCAACACTCCTGAAGCCATGTTAACTCCTTCAGTGACTGTTGCCTCAAAGCAAGAAGGACCGCAGTTCAAGCTCCAGGTAGGTCAGGTGGCCTTTATGTGTGGAGTTTGCATGTTTTCCCTATGTCAGCGTGGGTTTACTCCGGGTACTCCAATTTCCTCCAATAGGCCAATAACAAATTTTTTTTGATTGTAGGACAGCCAGAACTAAAAAAAAACCTCTTGTGACTTTCCAGTAGTGCATTTTGCATCTTGTAGAGACAATATTGACAAAATTAAAATTATTATTATATTATTTGCAGATTTTACAGTGGAGTTTGCAGAGTTGAACTTATAATTCGACTGTCACGGCTACTCCTTAAGAAGCAAATAGTGGATCCCACAAGGAGTTCAAGCCGCAGGAAACACCTTGAAAACTCTGTAAGAAAGGAAGTCCACTGCAATTTTCAGTGACATCCGGTCACACCAGTACTGACCTATGACATATGTGGCTCTGAGCAACAGCATTCAATGGAACCATCTGTTTCACTTCCTCCCGACTCATCTATAGGGTGTCCATGCTGCAGTGGATGCTGATCTGGGACCAGTCGTGGCTTTCTGTGTAACACTCTAGATATTACAAGCTGGTCATTTATCAGTATTAAAGTTTAATGTCCACCCAAAGCCATCTCATGGGGTATAGTGTGAACCACAATGACCTCAGAATAGTCTGTTATTTGTAATCCGGGGGGCTATGGCATTAAGCATTGCTCCATGTGGTCAGACGGGAGAATTCATGGCGACACTGAAATGGACACCCAATGACAGATGGACAGGTTACCTTCTCACCACAAGCCAAGCATTCTTTGGACACCAGGGCCAAGATCCTTCCTTTCATTTCAGTTGTAGATCCTTTAAACATCGCCCACCCCCCCTCCAACCCCTGTAGAGTTGTCACATTCCCCAGTGGGTTAAAGCAGATGAGAGGAGCCATCGGGAAGATTGTTAATCATGCCGTGACAAGGATAAACTGGTATTAAGGAACAGAGTTGAAGTCTGTGTATATGAGCATCTGCTGTACATCAATGTTCACAAGTGACAGTGTATATAATATGTACATCTTTCAGTATGGGCTTATGTGTCAAGTAGGTATGCTTGGAATATGTAGAAGACAAAAGTGCAGGCTGGTGTATTTGCAAAAGCCATTTTCACACACAGATTCAGGAAAATAGACAGAAAATGTGTCCGGTGATCGTAATTTTTTTCTTTGGTTCATTTACACTGTCAAAGAGTTTCTGGAATATGTGCTTGCAGTGTTCGAATTTTGTCAGATTTGGGGGTCCCCTAAGCTGTAGACGCGATTTCACAAAGTAAGATGTGATCCTGAATCAACATTTTATTCGTCCTGGATCAACATTTTAATCGAAACCCCAAATTACCCTTAACTCAAACCATAAGCATTTTCTACCCCTCAAATTAGTGTGAAATAATAGTTTGAGAAGAATTTGTTAAAGCCCTAAAGATTCTTACCACCAAAGAGGTAAAAATAATTCACATGCAGACAACGACGTCTGTCAATTCCTCCACAAAACAGCTTGAGGCGCACTTGAGAGTTTACATTTATTTTAGACAGAAATCTTTTGGTTTAGTTTATTGCAAAATTGAAACAAATAATGGACAGTATCCCTTTTGTGGCAGCGCAGCATGAGAATTTTAAATTCATGTAGTATTTGAATAAAAACCAGGGGACACCCCTAATTTATATTTTTGTGATTTATAGGGGGTCCCTCAATGCTTATAGGATACCCCCTCAATTCGAACACTGATTCACACACATCCCCATAAAGATCCCGTCTGTAATCTCTAGTGGTGAAAATCTACATATTGTCGCTTTAAAGGGGATATATCATGAAAATCTGACTTTTTCCATGTTTAAGTGCTATTATTGGGTCCCTAGTGCTTGAAAAAGAACAACCCAGTAGCTTGGTTTTGGTAAACCATTCTCTGCAAACATGTGAAAAAATAGATCATTAAAATTTGGCTCCCCTTGTGATGTCAGAAGGGGATAATACCGCCCCTTAATCTGCAGTATCCAACCACGGCACTGACATTTAGTGCAGAGATCAGCTCATTTGCATTTAACGGGACACACCCAAAAACGGCACATTTTTGCTCACACCTACAAAATGGCAATTTTAAAATGCTATAATAAATGATCTATATGGTATTTTGAGCTAGAACTTCACCTACGTATATTAGGGACACCAAAGATTTATTTGATATCTTAAAAAATTCTTGTGAAATGTCCCCTTTAAGTTTGCTTATTATCTTTCTTGAAACCACACATGCGCATTTTTTCTGATTTATTTCTGATTATAAACTAGAACATTGCGTGCCGTTTCATTCCCTGCTTCTTTTCTTTTCAGTAGACATTTGTCGTTGTGAGCGTCAATTTGCATTTAAAACCCCGCATGTCAAAGAGCTAAGTGAAAACTGTGTTGATGTGATGACACACACGTCCTCACTGCGACACACACTTATGGCATTGTTCCTGCCTTTTGGTCACACAGAACACATCACTAAAATGTTATGGCAAGGTCCCCATTATTCCCAGAATCAATTCCATGTGTTTGTGTTCACACAGAAGGCACTCTGGCAATTATTTGTCAATTTTCTGGCATCAACGCATAGTCTGAAAAGGGTTCAAATTTGGTCAGCATAGGCTTTGTGAGCATGAATCAGTATCAGAACAGGGTTAGTTTCAATTTAAAGAAAAATGAAGACAATGAAGGCAAAAATGTTGCCAGATATGTTGGTTAGTTTTGATGATTTTGATTAATATTCTATTCGAGGTCTGTAGCTCAGTTGGTTACTGTAGGTGGCTTAGAATAAATGCATCTACCAGACCCATTAAAGTAATTAATAATTTATAACACTTATTTGTATACACTTAAAATGGGTTATACCCACTTTAAAAGGATATACAGTAAGATACAGTATCGTCAGTGGGGCTTTAACTCTTTAAAAAATGCTGGGTTATTTTCAACCCAGCTTTTGGTCAAAAAGGGCCAAACCAAACCTGATGGGTGGTTTTTGATTGTTTCAACCAAAATGCAAGCTTCTTTTAACCCATTGGTGGGTCAAAAATAAAGGAATAGTTCACTCAAAAATGAAAACTCTGTCTTCACTTACTTACCCTCATGTTAAACGAACCTGTATTAATTTCTTTGTTCACTCAAAAAATGTCTGGGTTATTTTTGACCCATAATGGGTTAATATTGGATAGAACACGTGCTGGGTTAAAAAGCGACCCAATGCTGGGTTGTTTTAACCCAACTTCTTGGTTATTATACCCCATGATTGCATAACAACAACCCAACATTGGGTCATTTTGACCCAGCACGTGTTCTGTCCAACATTTACCTATGGGTCAAAAATAACCCAGACATTTTTAGAGTGTTTTGCTAAACACAAGAGGAAGATATTTTGAGCGATGTTTGTAACCATGTTTTTAAGCACCATTGACTTCCATAATAATGTTGTTTCCTACTATGGAACTAAAGGGTGATTCTGTTTTATTCTTCATTACAAATATATTTCTTTGTGCACATTTGTAACAATATGATGGTAAGTAAATGATGACAGAATTTTCATTTTTGAGTAAACTATTCCTTTATTTTTGACCCAACAATGGGTTAAAAGAAGCTTGCATTTTGGTTGCAACAATCAAAAACAACCCATCAGGTTTGGTTTGGCCCTTTTTGACCAAAAGCTGGGTTGAAAATAACCCAGCATTTTTTAAAGAGTTAAAGCCCCACTGACGATACTGTATCGTTACTACGATCTATCCCTATAACCCATTGGCTCGGCTCATCCCCTTTTGACCCAACGCTGGGTTGAAAGTAAGAGTGTACTAACAAATATCTACATTCCCTTAAACTACCTGCAAAGTCTTGTTGAAGGCCCCTTTGACTATTTCAATGGCAAACACCATTTATAATGTGCATGCTTGGTTATGCATCATTGCTCACCATGAATGCAAGGTATTCACAGCTAAGGGCATATCTGCTTTTTTCCACATTACTCTGAATGCAGCTCTTATACATCACGGACACTGTGGTTTATAATCAATAAAATGCTTTGCTTCCATTGCCTAAATATGCAGTTCTTTTAATGTATTTTGTGGTCAAGTACATTGTGCCAGAAGTAGTCGTGTTTCATTTTTAAAGCCACTGCAGGTAAATAAGGTGTGCGAAAGTAAAGAAAAGCTGAATTCCTCTGTTTGTTGTGTTAATGGAGATTAAGCAGAACTGAGGCCTGCATGTCAGCCAGCAATTCAGGTGCTTCATACCTGGCATACCTGTGGCTTTGTTCCTCTGTCAGTGAGCATCACGCATGGCCCATTCTCCACGGGCAGAAGACGTTTCGACCAGTCATATTATACTAATCTTTACCTTGAACGATAGAGGCTTGCTGCCACAAAAACACAAGTTAGAAATCCTTGTTTCCATGCTGAACGGGGTGAAAAGAAAGAGGGACATTATTAGTTTGCATCAATCTTTTGGGTGGAATGCTTTTAATACCATAAGGTTACATTTGGATAGTATTAAAGTGCATGTTTTTAGCATGGTGTAATAAGTTATGTTTTTAAACATTTCTGTAGTTCATCAGGTGGAGCAAAGAAGTAGTTAATGATGTTCCATTTTCAAGTACATTTAAAATATAGATTTTAACCTTATTTATAGAGATTATTTGTATGTGTAGTAGTTTGTATATCTTTATTTACCTCATTCTATGTGTAGTTGGTATGCTAATGCTGAAATGGCATTAAGAAATGTATCAAATAAACAAATTTAACTGCTGGAACGCATGCAATCTCACAGATCTTTTTTGCAAAAACAAACATACGTGGCCAAATCTTGTAAACACTGAACTTCTTACCAAGTCTGGAATGTGCCATGCACTACCTTAAATAACTGCACAAGTGATTGAAGGGAAATTGTGGATGATTGTAAACGTCTCAGGAAAGAATGTCTGCCTCTCCCAGCCATCCCGTGATAAGTGTGAAGAGATGTGGGAGTGCTACAGGTTAACATTTTGGCCGTGCATGTGCCGCTTACGCAACGCACGCCTTTCAAACCTTATTAATTCCACAATTACACTTAAGGGCAGCGCAGTAAAAACGGAAAGGCTGTTCACGCACACTGCGCACGGGGATGCGTAAAACGGTGCCGCGCGTAAATCTCCGGAGGCTGTTGCTTTAAGAGTCTAAGGAGGGAGAGACCCTCACTGACGCGCGCCCGGTATGCAAACATAAATTTAGCGACAACGTGTTCTTCGGCCACAAACATTTGGAGGCAAATATGACGGGACACGTCTTCATCAGAAGCTGTTTTGCACGAGCCACCAAGAGTAGACAAGAGGAAGGAGGCTAGACGCGTCCAGTGTGGCCATTTGGCACCGTTCACTTCAGACCGCGAAGAATTGAATTCAGCCCGGCGGTATTGCGTTGAAACATGACCAGAAGAGCGCTGTTGGTTCTCATGCACTGCTTGTGTTGGTTTAAGGTACGAGCACATGACACACAACTGTCCTAATCTTGCAGAAGTGTATTTGCGCGTATTGACAATGACTATTGAGGTGACTCTAATGAATCAGATGTATTGATGTGCATGTTACAGCCAATTGTCATTTGAATGTGATCAATCAATGTAAACAGTCAAAGTAACGTTACTTGTTAACATTTACAGTTTGTAGCATTTCCATTTGTTACACAACAAATGTTAAATTGTAGATTTTCAAGTTTATTTGTCATATGCATAGATGACAGTGACAGTTTGTACACTATGCATGTAGCACAATATTATACAATATAAACAGCAATGTAAAATGATAAATCGAAGTTTAAAACAGATTACTATATATTTTATATTGTATAGAAATATTCTAGCAGATAAACAGATTAAAAAAATTTATGCCCAGAAGTGCATTTAAAAACTTTATTAATTTTGTGCAACTACTTTTTAAATGCACATAGAACTTGAAGGCTAAAACATGAAGATAATATCCTGATATATTGCTTTGCTCTGGATTAAGTCATACAACATATGATGATGAACATGCACCACTAATAAGCAGTTGCTAAATACCGCAGCATGGGAAGATTTAGATTGCGGTCTGTTAGAAGGCCAACTAGTGTCTGTCAGTCTCATTAAAAGATGATATGTATTCCCAGACAACTGGACGACACCAGGTCTGGCCTATCTAGGACTGTTGTCGTGGTGACTGCACACTTTACACTATAGGAGGGGAAACAACCTCCCACTGGGCTTAAATCAGTGCTAGTACTTGACGTCCTGTACATCCCAATCCAGATCAGTTTTGTTTATCTGTCTGGAAATGTACGAGCTTCTGAATGGGTTAGGATAGACATTTCGGATGGATGATACTTTTGCATCCACAATTTTATGTCTTTTGGCTTGGTCTCCAAAAGTGTAAGTCTGTACCCCATGTGAATGTGGTGGCACTGTTAAATTATAATGCATATATAATGTGGGAAGTCCAAATATTGAAAAAATGTTCAGTGATTCTGAAAAGCAACCAAATTTCTTTCTTTGCCTTACTAATTCTCCCACAAGCCACTTGAAAAACAATCTCCACACCGTTGCTTCCCCCTGTGTGTGCCATTACTCAAGCGAGCAGACTCGGTCCTTTTGACGCTTTCTATTCATGCCTGTATATCCCCACAAAGAGTCACTGGAGAGGAGCCGCATTGCTTTGCTATCAGCAGGCCAGGGAATACTGAGCGCTGTGTGTTTATGCGTTTGCGTGTGGTGCATAGCGTTACTGTCTGTTTTATGCTACTCTGTCATTCTAACCGCAGGTCCCCGTGGAACGAATAGACCCTCTTTGTTGTTGACATAATAATGTTCTCTTAGTGATTCCCCGCTGGCCTTGTTGACCTCGCGATTGTAAGTTCTTACACTCCCCTCATTAAAGCGAAGCTTAGCAAATCCTTCACTATCAGACCAAAGCCCCCACTTAAAGGCTTGATGTGTGCGTGTGGGTAATGCAGGCACCACAGTGTCTTCAAAGGCTCTATGGCATCCCTCTCTTGTCCAATGTCAACAAGCTCACAGCAAAAGCACATTTGACACATAATTGGCTCACACAAGGCAATTGAAATAAAACAAGATCAATGTTTGTTGGTTTTTCTCTCCGTCGGCATGCACCTTCTGTCCGAGAATGTAGCTTTTCTAAAGAATGATTGACGGGAGGTAAATTGAACGTTTTTGTGCGTTATCTGTTGTGAATTGTTCGTGTTGCAAATGAAAAACTTTCCCAGAGCTGATATAACAACGGGAATAAAGGGAACGAACCCTCACATCAATGAGATTTGTTCCAATCCTTAATGCTTTAATGCTCCAAAACAAATGCTTTTCCAAATGCTTTAGGTTTTTTGCTTTGCGTTCTATCCAAAACATTTTTAAGGCTTCCTTATTTCTCTCAACAACTTAGTTGTTCCCAGATAGATTTAAAAACAGGACGTTAGTAAATAAAAATGGGGATTAACGTATTGTCCGCCCCTCACCTGTATAACTTTAAACTTTCAGGTGCAATTTCCTGGACAGGGATTAGATTAATCCAGGACTATGCCTTAGTTATATTAGGACATTAAGTAGTTTTCCAAAAAAAAACATTACTGGTGTTCATGTTAAAGGGACACTCCACTTTTTTTTGAAAATTGCTCATTTTCCAGCTCCCCTAGAGTTAAACATTTGATTCTTGACCGTTTTGGAATCCATTCAGCTGATCTCCGGGTCTGGCGCTAGCACTTTTAGCATAGCTTAGCACAATCTATTGAATCTGATTAGACCATTAGCATTGAGCTAAAAAAAATAACCAAAGAGTTGCAATATTTTTCCTATTTAAAACTTGACTCTTCTGTACTTACATCGTGTACTAAGACTGACAGAAAATTAAAAGCTGCGATTTTTCTAGGCAGATATGGCTAGGAACTATATTCTCAAACTGGCGTAATAATCAGTGATTTTGCTTCTGTAACATAACTGCAGCAAGCGTAGTGATATTATGCACAGCCAGAAAATAGTCCCCATTGTTACTTTCAATAGCAGGGGACTATTTTCGGGCAGTGCGTAATATCACTACGCCTGCTGCAGTCATGTTACAGCAGCAAAATCACTGATTATTACGCCAGTTTGAGAGTATAGTCCTACTGTCCTAGCCATATCTGCCTAGAAAATCGCATTTCCATCAGTCTTAGTACACAATGTAACTACAGAAGAGTCAAGTTTTAAATAGAAAAAATATCCAAACACTTTGAGTATTTTTTTTGTAATGCTAATGGTCTAATCAGATTCAATGAATTGTGCTAAGCTATGCTAAAAGTGCTAGCGCCAGACCCGGAGATCAGCTGAATGGATTCCAAAACGGTAAGATTCAAATGTTTAACTCTGGAAAATGAAATATTAGCCTATTTTCAAAAAAAGTTGAATGTTCCTTTAAGATATGTCAGAACATGAGGATATCTGGGACTAGGATAAGCCCTGTCTGAGAAAACTGCCCCTTAAAGCAACACTATGTAGTTTCCATGTAAAAATGACTTACAGCTCCCCCATGTGGTTAAAAAGCGCAACAGTGCCTGGTATCAGACACTCTTCTGCAGGCAGGGGGAGGGGCGGGGCTGTGTTTCCTACCCTCCACCGCCTCTTTCAGAGTGTGCTTGTAGCAACTAGGAGGCTGCTCAGGTTGCAGCAACAGTAAAATTTGTCCAGTTAAAAGTTGTTCTATCACTGAAATAATTTTAGAGACATTATTTAAAGGTAAAAAAAACTACATAGTGTTGCTTTAATGTAATATACTGTCATAATATTTTGATGTCGCTTTGCTCAGTTTTGAAGCTTAACATCAGATTTCTGTTTTATGTCTCCATTTCACATCAAATGGCACGATTCGGGTCAAGGAGATTTCTCTGAACATTAACACCATCATTGATGCCTCTGTATCCCAAATATCCCGCCTGTCTGCTCAATTCTCAATAGTTGCATTTGTTTTCTTGTGTACAGAAGCGTTATGTGACAGGGAGTGGTAAGTTTACAAGCAACAAAATGCTTTGGCTTTGACAAAAGGTGCAGTTCTGGACTGAATCTTGTCTGATTATTAACTGAAGGAAACGCCCGGGATCTTGCTGCTGACATATCTGTCCGTTATGAATGAAGTCGGGAGGGTGAATGGTTTCTTTTCTTTCAAACTGGACATCCTTTTGGCCAGACAGGCTCTGTGGATGCAGGCCAGTGGGTTTTAACTTGGTACAATAAGGAAGCACTGCAAAAGATAAAACATTAGCCTAATGAGACGCAGGCCTCGTACATGAAAATTATAAATACTTTTGGAATGGAATAACTGGCACGACGGGTATTGTTGATTGTTGGTATTGGCAGTGTGAAGCACAATCCATCTAAAACAGATTTCGTGAGCTATACTCTAATGACACGTATTTGTTTTTACAAACTCATAGAGACCTTGAAGACAGTTTGGCAAACGGTGCCTTTTAAAATTGCTCTCCAGCATATTAGCAATAACATGATACACAATAAGACTTTGTCGCATAGCTTTTTGGGGTTTTCTTTATTTCTTTTACTGAATTAAGATTGTGGATGCCTGTAGAGGAAAGTGTTGCCAGCATAATGATTATGCATTGAATGTCATTTCTCAGTATTGCCCAGCAGAGGGCGTTCAAACAGCAGATGGCTTTCACATTCAAACCCACAAAAACAGAAGGTTATTAAGCAACGCCAAAGGTTATGTGTTCAATCCCAAGGAACACACATGTTGACAAAATGTATACCGTAATGCACTGTAAGTCGCTTTGGATCAAAGTGACTGCCAAATACATAAATATAAATTGTTCATTTTTATTATCATCCTATATTTTGTCTTCTTTAAATTGTTATCCTATCTTTGTCTATTGTAGTTCATATTAGGTTGCACGTACAGTCGGAGGGCTGGCAGCTGGCATCTGACACTTGGATGAAATGTTTTGGGTATTTTCCAGTATTATTGTGCTTTGTTGTTTATTTTCCACCCTTGTCCTATACTATAGCATTCCTGGACTGAAATTGAAAACTAGTGAACTGAAAGAGTGAGGTCACAACACATCATATGGTTCACAGATTGAGAAACAGTGAATCCTTTAACTGTTCTCTTTCTGAACTAAACTTCATTTCTTTCAGTTTGTGTGTGTGTTAACCACTTGTGCCAAGCCCCACAGTTTTGGATCCGGCTGATGCGCACTCTTTAGGGAAAAGTTATCAGCGCAAATTGGTGGAAAACTATTAAATCTACATACCAGTGTAGAATGGAAATAATCAAAGATTTGGTAAACTGCACGGATGAGTGATAAGAGGTCAGATAAAGATGCAAGTGTGCAGGTGCATAAAAAGATAACAATACTTTAAAGAAAAAGAGGATGATTGCATGAGCGCATCAAACAGAGGTCAGGATGAGCGCTTAATTTGCTGAAGAAATCATTGAAGGAGTGAGGAATTTTGGGACATGAGGATGAATTATGGAAAGAGCAGGTTTGAGATGGGGGAGTGGTAAAAGGGCAATAATGCACCAGCAGGTCACCACGCCTCGCTGGAGGGAACGTTTGCGAGGCTAATGAATCCTCATGTGGTTTGCACATCTGCTTCTTTCCGTCCGCATGTGCTTTGTGTAAACAACACTGCATGACTCTGCCATAGAGAGAGAGGGAGAGAGGCAAACACTTTTTAGCTTAGGTATTGTCACTTGAATTTCCACACCCTTGATTCATTGTAATTTTACATTTCATGCAGTATATTATGCTGTATATACATTTCATGTGGTATGAACTTAATATGTTTCAATTTTTTTTTATAGAAGACGTTTAGCAGATGTATGCAACAAGAAGTAAAAACAAATACAAAGTTAACTTTTTGAACACTGGGCATCCAGAAGGCTGAGACCACATTGAAAATCTGGATTCCAAATCTAATTTGTTTTGAAAATAAACAAAATTTAAGGATTTCGAAAAATTTCTAACAAACCAATGTTGTGACGTAAATCGAAGAAGAAATATTTAGGTTGCTCAACAAATCACTAAATTCGTAAGGTTTTTCGAGTCAGTATAAAAGGTCAGATTTTCTTGCTTAAACTGAACCTGTTTGGAATAATGGATCATCAGGTTATCATGTTTTCTGTATAGCAAAAAAGTACCAAAATCGAAGATATTTTGACATTCAAATTGAAATTGGACTTTTTTACATATTGATGTGTTGCAAATATACAGTACTGTGCAAAAGTCTTAGGCCACCATGCCAGAATTAGATTTGTTGTTTTTGCAATATTATAATGATCATATATAATTGTTCTCAGTCTCTTTAATATAATACATCCAGAAAATACAGGAAATGTGTATATAGTATTAAAAGCTGTATAAAAATGTAAACTGATGTGTCAAGTTTTTAGGGTAAACTCCCCTTCCACTTGAGCAATAGCAGGAAACTGCAGGATCTCTTAAACCTAAATGAAATTAAATCCTAATTTCTAATTTTAAAGAATTAAGTCTTTTTACTTCATGCTCAAAAGTGCTCAAGATGTGTTTAGTGCCAATTGAAGAGGTCACACTAAACACGGACGATGCCTAAAGATTTTAGTTCTGAAAATTAAATATTTCATTTTTTTGTACATATTTCCTGTATTTCTGTTTGTATCTTAATAAAATAAAAAAGTCTGGTGGTGGTGACCTAAGACTTTTGCATAGTACTGTAATTTAAAAAAAAACAGCATTTTTATGACTGACAGTAACAGAGTTGATAGTAGTGACCCATTTTATGAGACGATTGACCGCAACTGAGTGTAAAACAGAAAAAAATGAAGATAAAGTCTCTTTCCCCTCTTCTCCTGTATCCCAGTTATCACACCACATTATGGAGCACTCATCACTGCCCTCCATCACATCTGACCTTTGACCCACACTTTAAAATATCACAAAGATTTTCAGCCCCACTAATACCATCCCATCTGTTTGAACTCTGTAAATTGCTTCATCTCAGTGTTTACGAATTCTTCTAATCTAAACCTTGCAGACTTTTGCAAGGAGCATTGCATGGATTTAATCGGCTTACGTTTGTTGAATTTTCACATGGGCATGTGTTTTGATGCATCACATCGCTGCAACTTTTAGTGTGAACGTATGAGTTAGGTCCCATGACCGTTGTGTGGCTGCTGTGCGCACCTCCTTGCCCAGACAGATCTTAAGGATTATAAGAAACCCCCCATCCACCCTCCAAATCCATATACGTGTGCTAGCATAGTCACTTTTACTGAGGGCTATCCTCTCTCTAAGAAAACCTCAGCTTTTGTGTGGTCCTGCAGTCAGGTGCAGTAGCAGGGCCGTGGGAACCAAAGAAAAACGTCATGAAGACTTTCACTTCTTCATCTGAGAGGGTCTTAAAGTGAAATGTACAGGTCATAAAGGAACCTTTGAGGTTGCCACACAAGTGACAAAAAGGTACAGTTTTGTACTTTTTTGTCACAGACATAAACACAATATGCCGTTCAATATCACGTCAGAACGCACAACTGTATACACTACTGCTAAAAAAACAGCCTCACTTAAACACGGCACATTTTTCAATGTGTGGTATACATCTTCACCGGTCCTCTTAGATCCAAACACCAGAGGTCCAATACGAGACCCGAGCGGGTTTGGATGTAAAAGTTTTACGTGTGCCTTGGACATGGGTCGGGTATAATAATAGCGGCACGGCCCAAACTATCTCCTGTGAGTCCTTTTCCTCCTTCCTATCTCGTGTGAGTCCTTTGTAGCTGGCGGTAGGTTGAGCCAGACCTGTCAATTAATTTTAAATTTACATTTTAGCGGTTACCTTGATGTGGTTGTCAGATAACAAAGGAAAATAAATGGAGCTGTGGGCCAAATTAGTTGCGAGGCCACCGCGATTTCTTTGTGATTGAAGGGTGCATGTGGGACTGCATTTCATTAGGTCTAATGTTCTCGGGTTTGTCTTGGGTTGGGTCTTTCTTAAAAAAAAAAAAAAAAGATTTATGCAGGTCGGGTTCGGGTAAAAATGTATTCGGGTCATTTCGGGTACATTTCTTGGGACCCAAGAAGACCTCTAGTATACATTTCACTCAGTGGTACCCTCAAAAGTTCCTTTTTGTACCTTTATGGCCAGGTATACAACACATTGAAATATTATACCCTAAGGACCTTGTGGGTATTATAATACCCACAGTAGTAAAAATTTGTTACTGTACCTTTAAAGGTAAATAAGTCCTTTAGGTAGGCTACAGTAATTTGCCCAAAAAGGTACAACATTTTTATTATGTTTTGTATACCTGAAAAGGTACAAAATGATACCTCTGGATTCCACCAAGTAATTGAATCTGCTTAATTCAATGTAAATCCAGCTTAATCAGTATTGACACGATGTCATGCACTTTTTATAGATGTTTTTATTAGGCAACATTGAAACCTAAAGGGGCAGTTTTATGCACAGGGTTCAGATTAAGCTGGGACTAGGCCTTAGTTATAGTGGGAGTACCTTAGAAAAAACATTACTGGTGTGCAACTTGACACAAAGCACTGGCACTGATATATTTTAAGATATGTAAATGCAAGCGTTTTTTAGTTAAGACAGCTCAAACAAGCATTTTAGTTTTTGGCTATATTTAAAGGGATAGTTCAGCCAAAAATGATATTAAACCCATGATTTACTCACCCCCAAGCTGTCCGAGTTGCATATGTCCATCGTTTTTCAGACAAACACATTTTCGGATATTTTATAAAATGCTTTAGATCTTTCAGTTGATTAAATGTAATGTTACGGGGTCCACCCATAGTCCACGACCTTCAAGTCCAAACAAAGTGCGTCCATCCTTCACAAATTAAATCCAAACGGCTCCAGGAAGATAAACAAAGGTCTTCTGAGGGTAATCCGTGCGGTGTTGTTGTAGAAATATCCATATTTAAAACTTTATTAACGTGAATAACTACCTTCCGGTAGCGCCGCCATATTAGTCGCGTACACTACGATAATACTCTCTCCTGAATACAGAGGAGTCTAAGATGGCGGCGTTACCGGAAGGTATTTATTTTCGTTAATAAAGTTTTAAATATGAATATTTCTACAACAACACCGCACAGATTACCCTCAGAAGACCTTTGTTTATCATCCTGGAGCCGACTTTTTTTGGACTTGATGGTCGTGGACTATGGGTGGACCCCGTAACATTACATTTAATCAACTGAAAGATCTAAAACATTTTATAAAATATCCGAAAATGTGTTTGTCTGAAAAACGATGGACATATGCAACTCGGACAGCTTGGGGGTGAGTAAATCATGGGTTTAATATCATTTTTGGCTGAACTATCACTTTAAGCCCTGTCTGGGAAACCGCCCCAAATTGTAGGTGCCTTAAAAAGAACTCTGAAGATGATTTTGTCTTAGTTATTGTCATTCTATAATCATCAGCCCTTTCATGCCAAGCATACCTCAGAGACGGATGTCATCTACTGTACCATCTCAGCCCGTATTATCTCTCACGTGCAGGTTTTGAAAACTGTGATCACAGAGATGTTGTCTCACGCACGTATGGTCATGCAATGAGCAACCAAAACCAGCGCTCTTTGTGGTGTGGATAAGCAATTATCTCTACCTGTAGCTGTCCAGTTCACTACCCGTTTGAACCTGTCATCTTCATACTCGTTTCTTTCTTTAGGGCTCACTGATGACAGGCATAATACAGCACCGCTGTTTCATGTTTGTACCAGTAAATGCCCCATGTCATGTGCATATAGTGGCTCAAGTTATCCTATCATGTTGTTATTTTTTAGGAAAATTCAAGTGTTTAATGGCACAAGCCAGCACCAGGTGGACAGTTTTTGTGGTACATGTGGCAATGTGTGTAATTTTTGTGAATCACGAAGTAAATTAAAGCGCTAAAATCCTCACACTTACCCAGCCTGCAATGCAAAGTCTGTTTAAAGTCATTTCAGAGAATTGTTTCTAAACACATTATAAATGCTAGAAATGTATTGCTGAAACACGTTACAAAGACTGTGAACTATGTTGTACTAAATTGTGGAGTTACACTATTAGTTTTTCCACATTTCTGGGTTCAGGTCAGGATTATTTGGAGGGGGGCTAAAACGGTGGCTCAGTGATGCACTGGAACCACTGAGCATGGCCCCGCCCCTAACACAATCACAAGCATCCAATCAGGTTTTAGCAGTATTTTAAAGTAGAGAGAGAGGTTGCAGCTTGGGTGGGTGTGGCTTTAGCGCAGACAGCATACAAGAGCAGAGAATTATGCCTTATTTTTTTTTTTTTTAATCATTCAGATTTGGGTGGGTGTTTAATATCAATTGAACACATTTAGTATCAGATTTTACACAGATTTTAAGATTTTAGTCTGAATAGTTGTAATAAAATTTCTGTTTGATCGTAAGTCCGTGACAACATGGTAGAGAAGCTAATTCCAGTGCAAGACCCTTCATTCTATGAATATTTATCATCGTAAAATAAATAAATGAATGCAAATGAATTAAGCAAAAAAATAGATCTGCATATATGACAAAAGACTTCCAACATTTTTGAAAAAAATAAAAACATATGGAGACAAGATTAAAAGCAACAACATATACATATTAAATTAATAATTTATTACTTAAAGTAATCAATTTTCAAGGATTACCCATAAAGTGTTAAAGATAAAGTTAAACAAAAAAGTTTTAATAATTTTCCCCTCACACAGTTTTGATTGGATTACACTGAAATACATTACTTCCCTTCAGCAGGTCACATGCAGTCTAGTTGCTTAATGTTTTCAACGCATCCAAAGCTTGTATCAAATCCAAAAAGTTTGCATCCGCAAATAATCGCAACCCCATTTAGCCCTTGTGCTGTAGGGAATGAATGGTTTAATGGCCATCGTTTGTTGAATACAGTGAAAAGGCGGGTTGAGCCCCATAGAAATATCAAATTTTTTATTTATGTAGAAATTAAACACATGTTCATCATAGTAAAAATTTATTCAATTTACTTGCAGGAATTAAATTGTTTAAAGTTTTTAATAACAACATAAAAGTTTTAAAAGAAAATTTTTATACCATTTTAGTACTTCCACTGACTTTTGCCTGCTTACTTCATTTAATTTCAGCCATGATCTAAAAATATAATCTAAACAGAAATGTAATGTGTTTAATTTTTATTCCCGGTGTCTGTTTTGGCAAAAACACCACTGCCTTAAAATACCAGAACATTGAATTATTTAATGTTGTGCGAGTTATCTCCTGTTTTTTGGTATATAAAAGATGTGCGAAGGGATTAAGGAAATTACCGTGTGTAATGCAAACCTTTTTTGGAAGTTTTTAGTCCATGAGACAGTCAAGATCCTGACATTTTAACTTCAAAGACTTAGACTAAACAAGAACATTTTCATAAGCATATATTTAAAAAAGGTGCCTTCAACTGACGATTAAAGCAAATAATTGCTTTGCACCTACTTGCGTAGCCATAACCCTTAAATCTGTATGCTTTATCAGATAAACTGTTACTGTCATTTTCATGTCTCTTGATCATCAAGGAGTTACAGGATAACACAACATATCAAGCACTGCGGTTAAGTGAGTTTCTGAGGGGACAGACCAAGCACCAAAGATCATGTATATTTACAGTACCCAGCAAGCAATTTTGCATTTAAAAGACATCTAATAACTGTCCAAACACAGCCCAGACATCTAGGCTAAAATTTGGGATATCAGAGAAAATGTCATAGATGTTTGACCATAGCTCAAAAATGAAATGAAATGAAATAAAATAAAGCCAAAAACCAATCACTGTTGACTTTGCCTACATGATGGAGTATTATACATCTCGCAAGTTATTTTGGCAAAAGCGACATATAATCAAATTCAACTTAATTTTCTCATAGTAGGTTTCTAATAGCCGGACTATATCAGGTCTAAGACGGTGAAGTGACGGCTATTGCTTGCTGGTTACTTACAGACATACAATATGCTTACGTACATCAACACCACCTAAAACATTTTCCAAATGAAAGGACAGTAGGTATGGATAAAAATGCAATTTCTTTTGTTCTCCAGTTCTTCAAAGACTGGCACAAAGTATTATGCCAATAATGTTTATATTAGACAATGACTGATAAGACATTGACCAATCAAATTTTAAACAACTGAGAAAGATGATTTTTAATGAAGCGTTTATTATACAAAAACAGACATCATTTTTTAATGGTTTAATATTCAAAGCACAAGGACAACATGGTTAATATTATACTGCATATTTGTGCCGGCATAAAAACAGATGTGAAGTGTTATGCAAAGTTATTTTTGTCCCTTTAGGGAGCTTAGACACAGATCTCCAACAGCGCTAAATGAGTTGGATTTATTCACATGGTCATTTCACGGCCCTGCCTCCTACAAGATCAGCTTTCCATGTGTGCTCGCTGTAAATGAGCAACAGTCATTGGGCTCGGTCAAACACACGCTTCCCTTTGCCATTCCCATTTCCTGTCCTTGCCCCGCTACAGCTTTTCCTAGATTTTTTTTATTGATCTTTCAACCTCCCAGGTTTCCGTGACGCGTTTCGCATGGGCGTTATGCTCAGAGACACAGCTTTGCTATGATAGGAATCTCATCCTACCTCCATGTGTTTGCTATATCCTGTTTGTTTGGGAAAGAAAGAAACAGTTATAAACTACAATGTAAATATAGTGTTTGCCAGTATAATTGAATTACTGCAGAGCTCTTCGCTTTTTCTCTAGAGGGCAGATAAGAGACTACTAAAGAGCACCCATTTCATTGCTAAAAAACTATGTTATTTTGTGTATTTGGTATAACACAATGTGTTCGCGTGGTTTATGGTTAAAAACACATTATTTTCAGCATACCGTACATTTTTGTAGCTCCAGATTTCCAGATTGGCCAGCTAATCTGTATGTTGTGATTGGCCTGAATACCTCTGACATCAGCTGGAAATGTGATGCTCTTTACCATGTTTGAAAGATTCGCTCACAATGCAATGTTGACAGAAGTTAACTTACCGGCTGTGAATCCGAAGCGGGATGAATTATGATAATGTCAGTCTTGTCCCTCACCAATCCCAGAAAGTAAACTGTTGCCTACAATCTGTGTGTTTGTTGTAGTCCAAGAAAGAGATTTACGTTGGAGATAATAACCGGCGTCATCGTTTACTTTGGGGTATGTACCTTTTGCGATGTACTAATACACACTTGCACACCAAAGGAAAGGTAAAATTGTGAATCAGATAATTGGTGCTCCTTAAAAAAGTGCATGCATTATAAAGCATTAGAGATTTTTATATAACTTGATTTGAGAGCAAACCACAGTGAATTTGTTTGGTTTATGTCTAATGTAAGCACCTTTACTTGGCTTACTGTCTAATCCATTAGACACATTGGTGCTTTTTGTCAATCCTTTGGATGTAATATAGCATGTGTTTGACTGTATATTTTCTTTAGTCACACTGTATGAATGCACCTAGACTAATCTTACACGGCTCAAACACATGTGTGTGAAACAGAGTCCAGGTGTGGATTGGGTGGGAACTTTTGGAGCAGCAATATTACCTTTATTTCAAACACAATGGGCCTCAGTGCATATCCGAGAGCAGATCTTACAACAGGCTTCATGAAACATTTGTATGCTGCCAATTCCACTGTACGAATAATCGGACGTTGATAAATGTTGCGGGTGAAACAATTGTCATTTAAATATCACAGCCTTATAAATTTACGATTTAAATGCCTTGCCTGTAGAGTTTTACGACATGGAGAAACGTAATCCGTCCAAGAAGAGGGAACATCTCCAACCTGGAGATTGAAATGAACCCTCTTTGTGTTATTTGGCAGCTTAAAAATGGTAAAGAAAGGAAGTCGGAAAAATGTAGTTTGGAGCAAGATCATTTACTTCATAAATACATGTTAACCTCATAATTAACCTGAATTAAATTGGTATAAAAGTTTTTTATATATAAGTAAATACTTACTAATGTAGTTAGTGAGTATTTATTTTATACAATAATAAACTGTAGTATAATTCCTAAATACTATAGTAGATACTGTAGTATTTTTTTAACCTTACAGTATATACAAAGTTTATGAATTTACTAGTTATAGGGATAGTTCACCCCCCCAAAAAAAATAATTTCATTAATGACTCTCATGTCGTTCCAAACTTGTAAGACCTCCGTTCATCTTCGTAAGACAGTTTAAGATGTTTTATATTTAGTCCGAGAGCTTGTTGACCCTTCATTGAAAATCTACGTACGGTAAACTGTCCATGTCCAGAAAGGTAATAAAACATCATCACAGTAGTCCATGTGACATCAGTTGGGTCAGTTAGAATGTGTTGAAGCATCGAAAATACATTTTGGTTTAAATATAAAAAAAATTATGACTTTATTCAGCATTGTCTTCTCTTCTGCGTCTGTCGTAAAGTGCATGCGCGAGACTAAAGTCACGTGACTGCAGTGACGTGGATGACGTACGACGAGGCTGACGTGTTATCTGGTGTGCCCCAGCTGGGTTTTTTTTGTGCCCAGGCTTCTTTACAGTCTGTAAGTTAGGAAAAAAAAATTCTGAGGATAACACGTCATGTATATACCTTTTGCACTAACTCAAATTTCATTATTTTTTTTCATTTATTTGTTTTGTACAGGGACAATGCACAACAAGAGTGTTGCACCAGAGTTAGCTATAGAGCTAATTTGCATCTACTGTCCCTGGGCAGGATGTTGTTGAATTAAGACAAACAATACAATACATACTACAATAGCACATTATACTACATTAAAATACAAATCCAAGTCAATGGTCACAAAAAAAAACTTAATAGTTAAACTCTGGCATGAGATTTGATATTAGCCACCACTTATATACATATTGACAAATGTCATTTTTTTACAAACGACTGTACGCCCGTTTGTCCATTTATTTAGCATATTCTGATTCCTAATATATTTTATAAAAAGGTATAATTTTTTTTTTTTTTTTTTGCAATTAAAACAATAATGTTTAGTTGCAGTTAAAGGTATACAGAACAAAAAACACATTTTGTATATTCTCTTTTTTTCAGTACTGTTAAAAATATAGAATTAGACAGTTCAGTCCATTTATATGATACCATGAACCGTAGATATTCATTGTAATGTATTCATCTACCACTCGTAGCTCTACAACATAACAGTACTTGCACAGTAGGCAAAGTGTGATCCATGGTAAAGGTTAAGTATTTACAAGTAACATATTTTTGTAATGCTCCAAAGATACTAAGATTTTCTCCACTGACCAGAAAATCAGGTGAAGATGATCTTAAAGCAACACTAAAGAGTTATTGCTCTTTGCCCCCCCTACAGGTTAGAAGCGTAATTGTTCATTAGCACTGTCGTAAATACTGCAGCATAGCTGGCTCTGATTGGATTGTAGGTCTGCCGTAAAGCAAGTTTTTGTAGTTTTCACTCGAACTACAGGTCCACTATCCGATGGTTGGAAACTTCTTTAGTGCGGTTTTGGCCGATAGAGGGCTGCAAAGCGAATGTGAAAGTGCCATTCACCCTGTTTTGAGTGGATGAACCACTGAGACTTTTTTGGAAACGTTATTTTAAGGTAAAAAAACTCTTTGGTGTTGCTTTAAGGTGCTCTCACCAGGTAACAGTCAGAGCCCCATGGGAGAAATGGGATGACAGCGCTCCTTTTGCTTATATCAGTGGATACTGCTCCCGATTTCCCCAAAAACCTTAGCCACAAGCACCTGCCTGGTGTGAGACTCTTCCCCTTTTGTGACTCATAATTCCCTTTCCTGCCCACATGGTGTTACAATTTGTATAAATTATTTCTATTTAATGTATGTATTAGGGATGTGCATTTATGTCATTTTTTCATTTCGATTAATCCATAGGTCTGAAGAACGAGTACTCGATTAACTGGGGGCGGGGCAATCAAAGGGGCGGGGCTTACACGTCATGGTGAAAATGAAAATATTTTTGTTAAAAACACTCAAATAAAACTTAATTTCGAAGAAACTATGACAGAACAATGAACACATACTAGAGTTTTAATGAATTAAATGTTTTTAACAGAAACCTCTAACAGGAAAAGCTGCGTGATGGAATGAAACTAAAGGGTTAACAAACACAAACAGAAGCGTGGATGTGCATCATAAACAGCGCACTTTTAAACACGTCCAGTCAAAGCACAAGCTTCATAACATTAAGCAGCTTTAAGTGTTTTACTATCATTTTAGCGTTTAGCTGTGTCGTGTCGTCCTCTTACCTCAGTCAAGATGTAATGGTAATGCTCGTATGGCTCTCTGGTATCTCTTGACATTTGATGTTTAAATATGAGATGATAACCCATTGAACTTTTGACAGCGCTGTACATTTTGCAACTGACTGACTGTATTTCCGAAGATCACGGCATCCTTTTAAACCATAGTGCCTCAGTGATGTGAGGTGTGACCGGCTTCGTGGGCTCGCGGGCTGCCGCGCATTACGCAGACCGGCGAGTTGCTGATGCGCGGTCGCGCGGAATCTGTTTGTTTTTGAATCACGCATGGTAATGCTACTGATGTCATACGTCGGTCTGCGTAGCTCGACACGACGTCAAACACGCATCTCCAGACCCAGTCTTTACTACCACATGCGCTTGTAATGCTAACCAGACACCCAAATGCCGCCATATCCACAATAAATAAATAAATAAACCCACATGATCATCGTTTTCGTGATCGATCATCGATGCCACGTTCGAGTACTTGAGCAATCGAGTACTCGTCTCGTGCCCATCCCTAGCATGTATTACACTCTTGATATAGCAGATGTGTTATAGTAATCTCTTTTTATTTTAAGTTTTTAATTACATTTATTATGAAGTTTTAGTAGTTGTAGTTGTACTTTTCTTACTTTCCTTACTCTCCATATCTACGCATACAAATATTTTAACAATCAATTTGTTAATTATTCCTCGATTAATAGATAAAAAGCCACATTTAGTTTCCTGTTTTTTACTGAAGTAACCACAAAATATTTAAATTGCAATTCTACATCTTCACCTGTATTCACCTTGAAACAATATACAAATTGAAGGCTTTAAAAATTTTTGATTGCTTAACCAATGTCATAAGTTTGGGATCATGGGACTATTTGTTGGTCTTAATAAAAGTGGGTGTTTGGTAAACCTGTTTGAAACAGCTGTTATTTTTACAATTTGGGGGTGGGGGCTTGGGGGTGCCACAATAGCGCTACAGAAATTACACTTAACCTTACACTTAAAAAAAGTTTGTGTACACAAAGTTTTTAAAATTTAGTGATGCTTCGAAATTTTAGCTGCTGAAAATTGCATTATCAGTTTTAAAGTGTCTAAGTGTTTAGTTTTTTTTTTAAATTTTGGTGTGCAACTTATTATTTTATTGGTTTGTAGTTATTGGTTTATAGTTAAACTCTGTTTATAGTTAAACTCTAATTCATTAAATAACTTAAACTAAAAATTCTAATATTAATATAATCATACAAAAACATTATTTTTCAGTTTCCCACATCCAAAATTTTTGGGATCAGTTTTGGACCAGAAATTTCATTTCAGCGCATCACTATTAAAGTGTCAAATATACTTTTGTTTAAACAAGCGATGGTATCTTGATGCCATGTAGCCTTACTCATAAATCCACACATGCTGACAGAGCAATGAGTGGGACCTATTCTCTGATTTATCAGTTTGAAATATAAGATCTTTTAGTCTGTAATTTCTGACAGGGAGCCTTTACTCAGTGTTTCATACATATCCACATTTTTCTCTTTATCCTCAAATTACTTTCTCTGTCAGCAGTAATTTAACCCTCTCATGGCCTGATGGACGCTGAAATTATGACAAAGCCCTCTGATATGTCAGTCAAGAAGAATTGTGGTATCTTATGATCGTACTCGAGTTAAAATTGTAATAAGATAGTTACCATGTCTCTAAGATGTCAAATCCAGAGTCTGTTGGCTTTTTGCATCAACAAAGGGCATCTTCTGTCGGTTTTCTGTGTCCTCATTGATCACAAGTAATGTTTTGCAATGCCATTTTGGAAAATGAGGCTAATTCATTTGGCGGGAATTATACGTCTTACTAAATTTCAGTCCAAAACTCTTATCACCAAATGCATTTTATCAGAGTAGTATTTCACATTTCTTTAACGCATGGCCTTTAGTTTTTGACACTGCTTAAGCATTTTATTCATTATCCCTATCATCACAAAACCCATCCAAAGTCAAATCTGTTTACATTTTTTGGACCCAAGTCTGACTCGCCACGATTCTGATATCGCATTCTTCCAAACAGGACAGCGGTAGCCAATGGTGTATTATTTCCTTGATTCATAAAGATTGACAGAACAATGAACACAAGAGTTTTCTATCATCGCAGTCGTGCCTGTTGATGCATCACTATCGCTGTTGTAGTTAATTCAAGCCTTCATGTGATCTGGTGCTTGCAAAGACCTTGACCTTGTGTAAATTTCACGTCGATGAAAGATGACTTCCATCTGCTTGGCGCTACCCACCGAGACTGTACGCGCTCTGGTTTCATGCCATCAGGATTTCTGTATGCTCTTACCAGACAGGAAACAAGGCAGATAGAAACCAGTTTGATATAAGTATGTTAAGAGAGGAATTTTTAAGATATCTGTTGAACAAAAAAAATGGTTTTATTTGTTTTGTAGCTCAGGGTTTGGGCTTAAGTCAGTGTGCATAAGGAAGCACATTGTACTTGTATGTGATAATATATTTCTGAATATATTTTTAATATCAAGTCACATTAGACATTTAAAAGCATTAAATTTATCCTGATACTGTAAGATTTGTACTTCAAGACTTCAAGCTGCCTTGTTACATCCTAGTAATCATCCAGAAAACCCATTTAGCTACTCACATTTTCTCAAAAATACAAAAATCTAGTTTTGGTTTTCTCAGTTTCATTTTGTTTTGGTTGATCTTTACCCAGGATTCATTGCTAGATTAGTTGTTTTCAGAGGGTCTCATCTGCCAGTTTCCAGTGGATTCAGCAGAAAGCCTTTTTGTCAATTGGATACAGCCTGAGATTTAGATGTTAGGGCGGGTGGCACCAGTCTGGCACGGCCCTGGTTCCAAGTCAAACAAAAGCCTCGAAAACAAGGCTAAGTACCTTCGTAAGTGCCAAGTGTCCTATGTCGGCACCATCAGCAAATACCCCTGGGCACTGAAGTGAGGCAGCAAATTAAGTAGTAATAGGAACACCTGTTTGAACTTCACATGTAAACTGTCATCACAAGGCAGCCTGGCACGCTTTTCTACAGCGAGTTTCATTTGCCAGTTTGACTTTCATATAAACACCGGCTAAGCAGCTGTGAAGTTATGAACTTTACTGGTAAACATATTTTATGAAAATTACATCCTGGGAATGTGCTGCAGGATGAAAGTGCTGTGTTGCATTTGGAGTTCCTTCCTGTCTGCGCTCTTCTGGCTGTGACAGTCTCACTGCTGTGAATGAGAAGCAATTACTTTCGAATCAAGAGAGCCAAATTCAGCAAGATTACATTTCAAAGGAGTCATTGTTTGCTTTCACGTGACAGTGGCTTCTTTAGAAATCATATCACAGTTTACTTTAATCTAGGGATGCACCGAAATGGAAATTCTTGGCCGAAAACCGAAAAAGAGGAAACCGAGGCTGAAAACCGAAACATCGAAAGAAATTATTATGCCAATTATTGGTACCATTGCATTTATAGCTATGACTGTGTACTAACTTTAGAGGTGTGACGGATCACAAAACTCACGGTTCGGATCACATTACACTTTTTGAGGCACGGATCTGATTATTTTTCGGATCAGCAAAAAAGGGTTGGGAAAAATCGAATAACAAATAAAGAAATTGCAAACATTTATAAAAAACGAAGTTGCAGGTCCGGAATTAGCATTAGGTACAGACGTCTTTATTGTATAAATTAAATATTATTATTATTATTATTATTTTAAGAGCTACAGAAGTGATTTTCTCTTTGTCTTTGATTAACATTAATGACACAGACTTAAGAAGGTTAATTGAGGTTACTGTCTCTTTAAGACCAAATAAGCACAGACTGGTTTCTGACTCTAATCTATACATACACTTAAGACATAAACAAATGTTTTTATTAGAAAAAGAATACTGTGGAGATCATTTTGTTTGTATGTGCCTTGTCAATACATTTTGTGTTCGCTTACTTTTTGAAACGCGTCTCTCCGTGTATGCACTACTGAGTGCACTTAAATGTCCCTGCATTTCTTTTTTTAATCTAGATCATCCATATTTGAGACCGTGTTAGTCTCAATCGAGAGAATCATTATATTCTGAGTTATGTAAGCAATATCATTTTAATCACATTCATAAATATGGAAATATAATATATTATAATGAAAAGTTATTTTGATTTTAATATATTATATTTTCATATTTATTTATTCTGCAAAAGTCTTAGTCAACCACCACCTTCGTTGTTTTAGTAAAGCTTTTTGTCCATCCATATTCATTTTTGCTCTTATTAAAGGGATAGATCACCCAAAAATGAAATTTCTGTCATCATTTACCCTCATGTATATTAGTTTCTTTATAAAAAGAGAAAATTTGATAATGATGGTAATCACACAGTTGGTGCTATGGAAGTCAATGGGTACCATCAACTCTTTGGTTACCACACAAGATCACATCAGCACAGGTTTTTTTCTGGTTTTGTAATTTTTGTCTAATAATTCTGTGGTTTGATCTTTAAATGACAAGTTCGGTATTTTACACTTAAAGCCCTGTTTTCAGATTGTTTATGATGAAATAGAACGGTTTTGACTGAAATTTCGACATATGTGCGGCCCCGAGAATTTTCGGGTGTTTGTTTTTCACCTCCCACCTCTATAATAATGGCTGTATAGGTGCACTGGAAGTTTAAACCACTCGGTGAGTTTCACGCCTTTGTAAATGAAAGTTTAATGCATTTTATGAAGGATTGTTCCTGTGCACCTATAAAGCCATTATAGAGGTGGGAGGTGATACAAGAATCACGCAAAAATTCTCGGGCCAGCATCATATGTCGAACTTTCAGTCAAAACCGTTCTATTTCATCATAAACAATCTGAAAACAGGGCTTTAAGTGAAAATACCGAACTTGTCCTTTAATACTTTCTATCATCTCAGTCCACTTCTGTTCAAAACAAACCTTTAGTTACTACATAAGTAGATAAAGTACAGCAAGTATTGTGAAATAATGCCTGTAGATGCATAAATAATGAGTCATTTAGGATAGAGAATAATCCATCTAACTGAAGAAAACATGTTCTTAAGTGGATAAAGATATTAAGTCGGCAAAACATCCTGGATCAGTACTTAAAAGAGACCGTGAATGTTCCACATTGAATTAAACCCAGTGGATTAAAAGTCACTTTCACCCCTGGTTTCTTCTTCAAAGTGATGAAGATAAAGTCTGTCCTGTGGGATCTGAATGAACCGGCACAGTCTCTCACCACCTCAATATTTAGACAGACTAACAACTCTGACAATCTACTGAACAAACAGCTACTGAGAGGCTTTACTGCACACGAAAGGCTGCACTTAAAAAGCAAGCAAAAAACAAACCCACACGGTGGCCTGCAGAACATTATGGAGCCATCGCACATATGGTGTCCAATAAATCTTCTGTGTTGTGTTAAAGATTTTAAATGGTGCCGGGGAGCTGTCTGTTTAGGATGAGGGGAATGCGAATAGTTGGGAATGCCAAGCATATTATCACCATCATTCATTCACCCTCATGCTGGTGTATCAGCACTGCTGAAGCTTTGATAGGACCGCCAGCAGGGAAATGCATTCCACCAGTTAGTACCAAAGATATTGAATATAACAAGATTGAGCACTGCTATTACTGTGAATACAGGACAATGCAGCACTCAATATGGCCGCTCTGGTGGCAAAAGTCCCGCCTTCCAGTTTATACAGAGTCACATAAGGTCAAAATAGTTGTCAGTAAGAGAGTTATTTTGGGGGAAAATGTGAATAATTGCATTGCAGGCTGATGCAAGGTTTGCCCCTTAATTTTCTGCTTGCGCTCCTAAAATTTGCAGTTTGGTCTGGAGCCCTGACTAGATCTTTAACTCATTACCTGCTAGCCATTTTTTTATAAAGTTGACTGCCAGCATTTTTGTGATTTTCACAAAAGTTTCAAAAAATGCCTTCCAGGAAAATGTTCTTCTAACAATATATAAACATACAAATATATCAAATAAAGAACAGACCCTCTGCTTTCAAACAAACAATAAACAAACAAACAAAACGGGGAAAAACCGTTTCATCCTATATGTATTTTTTCTCTGCTTATAAACTCTTAAATATGGGTATTTTTCTTTAAAAACTTTTTTTTTAGCAAAAAGCTTAAATAATTGCATTTTTGTGAGGGAATTTTGTTAGAGATCAAATTCAGAATGGTTATCAAAACATACATAGTTTAAAATTAGTAAATAATGTTTTGGCTTCTTTTTTTATAAATTGAGTAAATGGATAATCAAGTGGATAATCGTGGTATTGTAGATTAACATAAAAATTCTTCAGAAACATGTTTTTTAATGCAAATGTTTTCTCTTAATTGACGAGATAACTCGTCAATGGCGGGGAAAGAGTTAAAATATTTTTAATGTTTTGTATATACTGTATTCTTTTGTTGAAAGAGATGCAGACACAAAATGATACAATACATACAGAGAGAAAATAAAATATACACCGATCAGCAATAACATTATGAAACCACCTGACTATGCGGGGATGCGGGTGGGTACCCTGCAAGCAAAAACCAAGACGTTGAAATGACGGCTAACTATAGACCCAATATAGACCGGCTATGTGTAACCCACTTTTACCCTAAATAGCTTTGAATTTGGTTACATGCCATTTTTGCCAAAATAACTTGAAGATGTATGATATTCCAACATGTAGGCAAAGTCAACAGGTGTTCAAGGTGTTTGCTTTCATTTGTTTTAAACTTATACGTATCGTCTATTCTTGGGCTATGGTAGACGTCTATTAGATTTTCACTGACAGCCCAAATTTAGCCTGGTTTTAGCCCACATTGCTTGCTGGGTAGTAGCGCGAATGAAAATGTGCGCAAAAATTTGTATGTCTAAATTACCATTACACACGCAACATATGACATTTGACCAATCACGTCACTAACACTGCGACAGTGCCCAACCTTTGTTGATGCTTCTCGTAGCCTAGTTGGAGCGATCGTTGCAGGAGTTGCATAAAGTTTTGCCGTTGATAACCGAAATCTGGGAACGTCTTCTCTTAGAAAGCATTTTGAAACAAGACTTGTAGGAGCACAGCAGGGGTTGTGTAGGTAGCTTGTATTTTTTCTTGTTCTTTTTTCATTAATAGGTCTATATGTGTATAGTTATTATCAGGTTCCATAGCCTATTTAGATACCGATGGTAGGCCACTTAGGTTTCATTAGCCCATTCATGACGCTGTTGTGATGTTGAGAGGGGTACGAGATAAAAAAATAAAGCACTTTAATTGGAATGATTTTATCATGTGTGATTTATGCGTGTACGGGTCGGGTAACGGGCCAAATATTAATGGTCCAGGAGGGTGTGGATTTAATTTTGATATTATCATGGGTGACGGGTCGGATCTGGTGCTGAACTTTACCGTACGGATGGGAGCAGGTCTCCAAAAATTGACCCCTGCAGGACTCTGGTGTAGGTCCCCCTTTTGCCAACAAAACAGCCCTGACCCGTCGAGGCATGGACTCCACTAGACCTTTCAATCTGAACCAGCATTCAATTTTTCAACAATTTCAGCTACAGTAGCTCTTCTGTTAGATTGCTCTACACGGGCCAGCCTTCACTCTCTACGTGCAGCAATGAGCCTTGGCCGCCCAGGACCCTTTTGCCGGTTCACTGCTTTTCCTTCCTTGGACCATTTTTGATAGGTACTGACCACTGCAGAACGGTATGCATATAAAGGGGGTGGGTGCTCTTCAAATGTGGTCACCTACGACATAACATTGTGTTAATCTGGGCCTGCTAACTGTGAATTTTAAGATTTGCAATATTAAACAGAACAGTAGCATTGTACCAATCAATTCAGAGGTTGCGTTAAATGGACGTAAGTGCTGAATGTTTCATTATATTAAGTAACACTTGGATTTTGTATCATAATGGTATTTTATTGGTAAATATAATGCAATGAAAATGGCTGCTGCAGTAATCAGAGTTTAGTTGTATAGTAGAAATTGGTTGTTTCATTAGGAGTTGTGTTGTCATTGTCGTTCAGCTCTATTCAAACCAATTTTTGTCAAATCTGATGTGCGTTTCTGGATGCATAAAGCCTCGCTACTTTTGTCAGTCACTGACAAAATGCCATACCGCTCAATGGTCCATCAAAAAGTAATTTTCTACGCTAATGTTCACACTAATTTCGCGAACACTAACTGTGATCGAAACATCTAAATTCTGTGGTTTTCAGTGTTTATGTCTGGTTTCTGTTTTAACGTTTGCTTTCCGATTTGTTCAGTGGTTTTCGCATTACAGAAATCGTAGGGTCATACTGACAGTCCAGTCTCTGGGATTTTCATCTTGGAAAATGCAATACAGTTTGGACTACCAGTGCTTGTGGTCGATGTGTGGCTAACAAAACTGAACTTGGATCAGTTGTATTGGCACGAGATTAACAAGCCAGTGATGGCTGACCTTGAGGTTTTTGATTGATGGAGGTATTTAACCTTCATACCGAGCATTTATGCGTCCCCCATGCGAGCACTGTTTTACTAAGAACAGTAAATGTTTTGTTGAATTTAAAGCCAATAACTTTGCTCTAAAAGATCTCTTTGGCTTGATATGACCATAAAATCATGGTTCTCCTGTAGGTAGAAATGTAAAACATGTTCTGTAACTAAGTCTGTCACATTGATATTATCCATGATATCGGATGCCATGGATAATTATTTCAATATCCTAAGACAATATAATAAGAATTTAGATGTAAAATTTGCTTAATCGCCACCTCCATGAATGAGTTGATGATATTGACTGAATACTCTTGGCACATGGTATAAGTTTATCTTTCTATTATTGATGTTTTACCTTTTTAAGAGAGAGAGACTCCATTATGCTCTGGGTTGCCAGATTGGCTTCATGTTTTCCTCAAAGAAAGTTGTAATTATTGGGATTATGGGATGAAGCGTCTGGGGGGTCTCACTTGTGCCACAGATAGGGTGGAGAAATGTTGCTTACTAACTCTATTCAAGAGATTGATAAACCTATTGCTTTTTTAAAGCTTTGCCATCCACACCCCTACACACACCTTAAACACATAAGACAGCTGTGTTAGTTTATGCCATGTTACCCTTGTGCAACCTCCTTTCTGAAGGGCTATTACTCTTAGCAATACGATCCAAATCCACTGACAGATGTATGTCAAGCACATTAACTTTCTAAAGACAGTTACATCAATTCAGATTTCAACATATGATACGTAGACTGGTTATCCACATACCAGCATTTTGGCGTATGCTTGTGTTCAAGTTTGTACTTCAAATTTGGCAGGTTTCAGCTCAAGCCGCAGACTTATGAAATGTGAGATCAGTATAGACATGCAGTGTGTAGAGAAGACCATTATGTCTTTGGTCTTGATCCAACCTAATGCAAAACTGTGTCTGATTGCCTGTAGCCTGTAGCTGTTAATGCCAGTTGATATTGCTTAAAATATGCTAATAATGTCTGTGTTAGACACATACGCATATAATAAAGCTTAATAAATCTTTCGCATTACCAACTTAAGTCGATTTCGCTTTATTTTCTAAATGTCAACAAAAACTATTGCAAAATGACAGCGTTTCCGTTAGCCAGTGTTATGCGGCTACAGCATCATTTTGTTATCTTGGGAAAAGTCATTCCTTAACAGATTGATCTCATGAAAAGTCATGTTATAGTCATGAAAATTTAGATTAATTTATTCTTGTCCATGGCACGAAATTCAGCTTTTGTTTGTGCCTTGAGCACGAATGTCTTTGTCGTGTCACTCTCACAAATTTCTATAAATAGTTTTTTGTGTCTGTGGCACGACTTTCTTTTTCGTGTCATTTTATGTATTGTTTTCTTATTGTTTTTTTCCTACCATTGTCGCTTGTGGTTGGGGTTAGAATCACTTTCTGTTACATTTTTAGACATCCTAACCCAAACTAGGGCTGTCACTTTTCGTTCGAAAATCGATTGCACAATCGATCGGACCAACCAAAAAAAGTTTCGAAAACGAAAATAGGCAATCGATTTTAACCAAATATGTACACTATTAATTTTAAAAGAATTAAACAGTTAAAAATATAGATATAACAAAACTCACAAACAAGCAGAAAAAGAAAATAAAGAATTCCGAAAGTGCAGTAGGTGTGCGAAAGCTAGACAGAAAATACCCAGCAATTTTACGCACCTATAGTTTCATGCTTTCAATCGCTGCATCTAGTGTTTTGCAAAGAAAATGGAGGACAACGTCAATAAACCTGTGCAACACGAGACAGCGTCGAAATTGTGACCTTACAGGAGATGATGAGTTATGACAAGGAGCCACCCTTGCGAGCTGACAGCGACCCGCTTTTGTGATGGAAGATTGGCAGTACAAAATACGCAGCTGGCAACGAAGTACCCGAGTTTCCCTGGGACATCAGTGCGGTCGGAGTGCGTCTTCTCAACAGATGGACATATATATTGAATGAAAAACGCTCTGCTCTTGACCCCTAAAATGTTAATAGACTTGTTTTCCTGACCAATAATTTGTAATGGCCCTAGTCTTTTTGCGCATTTCATTATGCCTGCCTAGTGCCGCCTGAGTGTCGGTTACGTTTAATAAAAAAAAATACACAGCATGTTCTCAACTTCAAGTAAGTCTATTTAAAGTTTCATTTTTGAACAGTTGTTTGAAATGGATCGAATCATTATTTAAAATAATTTTTGAATTGCCTTAATCATAAAAGCAGCCGGTTGAAGCCTGCAGTAATGTTTTTCATTTATGGCAACAGTCCACTCTGCATATTTTTTTAGAGAATGTTGCACTACTGTTGCTGTTTTTTATTCTACACGAAACTTAATGACAATGAATAAGAAATATTGCTGACTTGTGCGTTTCAGGCGCTCTCTTTACATTTGTCTGTTATTTGGCGTTAAAAATGGAAACGTCTTTTTAGACATGGAAAATCGATTTTACAATCGATTCAATGAACACTTATATATTAAAAATCGAAAATGATTTTTTCACAAAAGTGACAGCCCTAACCCAAACCCTAACTCTAACCCCAATTCCAGGCCAGAATAGTTTTAAAAGCAGAAGGAAAAACATGTAGAAACCAATACATAAAAGTACATCCTAACACAAAAACCAAATCTAAACCCAACCCCAACCTACAATAGGGGAGAAAAAGAGAAAACAATACATAAAATGACACGAAAAAGAAAGTTGTGCCACGGACACAAAAAACTACTTATAGAAATTTGTGCGAGTGACACGAAAGGCATGAAAAAAACTTAATTTTGTGCCATGGACACAAATAAATGAATCAATAATTTTTGTTGTGACTATAATACGACTTTCCGTAAGATCATGTTGTCCAAGAACAATGGTGACGGGTGTGGACGACTTCTCATACCGCCATACGGATGATACTGTAAGACTTTTCTGCCAGTATTTTGATGTCATGTGCTTGTCGGTTGTTGTGACGTCACATGAAGTCGAACACACCTCTTCTATCTTGTCCTCCAACCAAACATACCATGCCATATTTAAAGAATGATCAGGTGACAAATCCGGAAAACTTTTCCATTAAAGTTTTGTGATATATTGCTTAAAGATATATTTCTATATTATCTCTCTCTCATTTTCGCTTTCTCTCTCTCTAAAATCTTAAAACCAACACATTAGCTTCACAAGACAAGAATGATCTGTGTGAAATCTGACTGCATAATCATAATCTATTTGATACTAATCCTAATCCCACCCATTTTAAAAGCATTTTAGATTGATATATATGTGCATGCTATTATCGAGCAGACAAATATTTACTTTCTATTTATATTTTTTGTGACCATGCTATTCAGTGATGGATTAAATGAGATCATATTTGACATTTGCTCACAGTAGTCAGGCCTTATGAAATAGGCCACACCCCACAAAAAAAAGATTACCATCATTTTCTCACTCACCAAATTACTTTCTTCCTTTGCAAGAATGTACAAGCTGCTCTTTATCTTACCTAAACTTAATCTTCAGTCTTTTCCTAACATCTACAATCTATAGTACATATTTGATATCTATACAGTTTTATAATATCATACAAGAAGTCTTTAGAAGACCTACAGTGGAATAGTTTGTAGGTGATAAATGCTTTGTCCTTGTTAGTATAACAACCTAATTTTGTATAATATTTTACAAAAAAATGAAAGTCATATGGGTTTGGTGATGAATTGTTTTAGGCTTGTCTTTGCCATGCTCACAAGTATTTGTGTGGAATGATTTCTCTCTATATAGAAGCTCAAGTGTGTGTTTTACGTTCCTCTGTCCGCTTTTGTTAAAATGTCAGTTTTTATATATGAGGAATGTTTTGCACACATACACATTTTTTTTTTCAATTCGACATTTTTAAGTCTTTGTTTGCTTGTGACTCTCATCTGTGGCCCGCCTCAAGTTGTCTTTCTGTCAGGAGTAATAGTTTGTGGAGTGGCCCCTGCCTGTTGTTTTGTATGAGTGGTTGTCTGTAGTTTATTAACTTGTGTACCAGAGCACTGAAGTCAGCAGAACTTAACATACCCTTGAATGACTCTATAAGCAGCCATGTGTGTAAATATGAGATATGCAAGTCAGGGGATATGTAAATTGCACCTAATCCTAATATGGCTACATTTTTGTTCACAATGCACCCATTCTGATTTGTTTTTAAATGTGATATTTAGGATCAGCTTTCAAGGATAAATATCTGTTAAATAGTTAAATATCTTATATCAGTGGTTCTCAAACTGGGGGGGGGGCATGAGACAGTGCCAGGTGGACCCAAGTTTAATGACAATTTATAAAATACCTTAATTTTATCATAAATTCTCTGTAATTAAACTTATAAAATAAGGCTACTAACCAACAGCACTACATTTGTATAATTTAATATGTTTTGTTTAAATTTTAAAGAGACCTGGTGCCACACTCTAATCAGCTAGTTAACTCAAAACACCTGCAAAGGCCTTTAAATGGTCTCTCAGTCTACTTCTGTAGGCTACACAAAGGAGGACGAGGAGAGCAAGACACAAAAGGTCATTGCAAAAGAGTCTGGCTGTTCACAGAGCTCTGTGTCCAAGCACATTAATATATAGGCGAAGGGAAGGAAAAGATGTGGTAGAAAAAAGTGTACAAGCAATAGGGATCTATATTATCAGGGTTTTATGAAGAGGAAGATGCGATATGCCAGACCGAACAATGCAGAAGAGCTGAAGGCCACGCAATCTGGGCTCTCAAAACACCTGAGCAGCGCCACAGACTGATCAACTCCATGCCATGCCGCATTGCTGCAGTAATTCATGCAAAAGGAGCCCCAACTAAGTATTGAGTGCAGTACATGCTCATATTTTTCATGTTTATACTTTTCAGCTGGCACAGATTTCTAAAAATCCTTTCTTTGTATTGGTCTTAAGTAATATTCAAATTTTGTAAGATAGTGAATTTCATGATTTTCAATCATCAAAATTAAAAGAAATAAACATTTGAAATATATCAGTCTGTGTGTAATGAATGAATATAATATACAAGTTTCACTTTTTGAATGGAATTAGTGAAATAAATAAACTTTTTAGTGATATTCTAATTATATGACGAGCACCTGTATGCTTACGTGATTAATGCTATTGTTTTTGGGGAAACTGGAAGACATGCATGATGGAGTTCATCGTAATTTTAAGTTTATGGCTTATTGGGTGCAGTTTAATATCATGTGCGCTGCACAGATCGATTGGCGTATGACATTAAAGTAGCATGAGAGCGATTGGAGAGTAGACTGCTCCTAATATGTTTTTAAATATCTTGCTCAGTTATTTATGTATGATGTCAAACACACCTCTGTTATTTGGGATGCAGTGATACGCGGCTGCATGTTATTGTGCTAAACATATTAAAATGTTTTTTTTTTACAGTGATGGTTAAAGTTTCTCATTCCAGTGCGTTCCCTGTACCAAATTCAGCCGTACCAGAGACCAATTTATCAAGTGTATCGGGGTACGCTTAAAGTGTACTGTACGGATCGAACACATTAGCCAACAGCTAACAAACCATACTTTGAGGGTCAAACAAGGTAAAACATACTCTGGTACAGTATGGTATGCATAGTGTAAGTACACGCTTAATCAAATTTATGCAATGAATGTCACATATAGTATTGTGCTTTGCTATACGGCGAAACAGTGTATGGGTAAAATGACCGCATTGGGACACAGCTGTAAACACTAGTGACATTGTTTGCATGTTGCATTCCAAATGACAAAATAACCACTTAAAGCTTATTTTCCAAAATCTACTTTTAATAGGATTTCGAACCACATTTAAATATTGGTTACATGATTTTTCTGTTTAGGCTACATACAGCAAAATGAATTACACTCCGATTCCTAAAAGTTCTTAGTTTTGCCGCCCGTCATGATAAATATTGGATTAGATATGTTACGTAATATTCTGATGTAAGGATGTTAAGTGCTTTAGATCAAATTGAGGAATTGGCATTGTGTGCAGCTGAGAAAGAATCAAACATTATATGTCCTTTGCATACAGTACGAGCATTGTCGCACTTCGTACAGTATTTATGCATCTCCAGATTGGGTAACTTTTACGTAATATACCCACATCTGCTGTTTGGGAGACGCCACCCAACCCTTCAATCCCACCTCTGCTAAAAAACCTACAGTAATTCGATTTTCCCTTGCACACGGTGTTCTTGGCACACGTTGGCATGGTGTTTGATGAGCTGTGGTATAGTGGCAGGCTCTTTCATAATTTTGTTAGAGCCACAGTTTGGAATGGTGAGAAGCTTGGATTCCTCCAAAGACGCTCGGTACGTGTAACCTCAAAACACTTTGCAAATCATTCACAATCTGTCATATCTACAAGTCACTCATAATTGGTCATGGCCGTAGTCAGGGAAACGAGTGGTAGTTTTTGTGGTATGTGGGTGTGATTGAAGATTTAAACTAGGCGGATAATCAGAAACAGAGCCGTTATGTCAGCGCTGTGTCTCATCTCATTCCTCTTGTGTGGCCGTTGGACAGTATTTGCAAGAACACGTTGTACCTAAAGGCAGGATGGTACAGTTCCTTCATGTGATTCGATCTTATGTGCATAAGTGGATTCCAATGTGTTTGGACCCATATGACATACGAAACCTAAAATAACGATACCTATTGAACATGAATATAGTTATGGCATAAACTGTTCACCTGACTTCTGTAGATGGGTCATTCTACAGAAACGTCCACTTTTGGCATGGCAAGATGTCTTAAAATGTATTTCTTTTTTTAACATTTATACTTAGACCACATTTATTAGATTACTCTTTGACTTTATAAGTACACATAAATGACAGCTTAATGATTTTTTATTTTTTGCGTGCATGTACTTCAAGACTGCATAGACTTTTTTTGTCACTGGTGTTACCTTACTTCTTTAGCAATATTAAAAGGTGTTTATGAAGGTGTTAAAGCTTAATTCTTAAGTGTGGCAGAATTCAATGAATTAAAAATTATCATCATGTCACATGTTAAAGATTTTATTTAATGTGAAAAAAACACTATTGACACAACATCACCAGTCACTGGTGTTACTGATCTTCACTGCAGTTACACATAAGGAAGCTAACACCAGTGACAATTTTCATGAAAACTGCATTTTACAAAATTTCTGCTGCAAAGTATCAAACCACATGTTGTCAACCATTGTATATTCACTAAATTTGGTAGTTTAATACATTTGTATTCTAGTTTTTTGCAATTCCCAAACAATAAGGGAGGTCATACCAGTGACTTAAACTAAAAGCTTCATATGAAATCATGAGATAAATGCGAAGTTTTCTGATAACTGAAAAGAGACAGTGGACTTATATGACAGTGGTCTCTTCATAGATCTCCAGGAAATTGAAAGAAGGAAGTCAAGTTATGTCATCAGTGTGATTTTGATTTAAAAATAAGTGCTTATTTGTTAAACGGTAACACCAGTGACACAACTCCAGGGGAGGGGACCACTACTTTCATTATATATTTTATTATATTTATTTAGCATTTTGTCTTTTAATGTAATTTACATCATATATTTGATAGTTATGGACACATAATTGTATTTTAAATGGAAGAAAACACTCTTTTTGATCTCAAAATAAAGCATTTCCCCCTGTACATGACTGTGGGGACGAGCACTTCTGTGGTGCTTGGAATTCTAATTAATTAATAAAAATCAAATATTGCTACATTGATGGCTCAAGAAGGTGTAATTGTTCAAATAACATATTGTTTCATTTTAAAATATATATATATATATATATATAAATTGTAACCCTAAAGGGTGTTTCAAGTGTAATATTTATTTAAAGGCTAGGGACAGAAAAATGGAAATTTCCGTAGAATGACCCAGATACTATTATCCAAAGTGACTCACAGTGCATTACAAGGTATACATTTTTATCATGTACTATAAAGAAGCACATGGAAGTCAGATGTCTTTTGGAGTCACCCTGGATGTGAACTGCGATAAGAAAACTGGTTTTACGTTTATCTTATTGTATTTCGCAGACATTTTTATCCAAGTGACTTCTAGTGCATTCAAGGTATACATTTTTTTTTTAAGTACATGTATGTGTTTCCCCTGAGAATCGAATCCACAATATTTTGCTCTGTTCACGCAATGCTCTAACAGTTTTGTCTTTTAATTGCACATTTTAATCCTTCCATCAAGTTTCAGATGACTTTGCATCCCTTTATTACAGACATAGTCAACCTCCTGTTAGTCAGAAATGATCGTGTTTCATCACGTGGAGCTAGAAACATCACACGGTCTGGCTCTACACAGGCTTTTTGGATCTCGGTGGATCTGGGAAAGCACAAATCACTCATTTTAATGACAATCTGTCTGAAGATGTTTGTGTGCGTAATTTTACTAGAGGTTCCAGGGTTTAGCACAACCAAACTGAATCCCCTCAAAGCCTCAGGAGCTTTGCAACCTCTCAGCACCTTCACTTTAGTGTGGCACAGTCTGGAAAAACCAAGGTTCAAGTATGGACTGAGAAACTTTGTTCTAATGAAGAGTTGCCTGGAATTGACTTTCATTTGCACTCTTTATGATTCCCATGTGAGCAAAAAACCTGGAGCCTTGGTTTGCACCATGCAGATACACCACTTCACTACATTTTCATCTTGTACTGGGAAAGTTATGAGTTCTGACATGGGTCAGTTAACAATCAGTGAGTTTCAGAGAAATAAGAGAACTTCTGTCCAATTTAGCATTAAATCTAAATGCTGTCAGACTTTGAGCACAGGAACAGATTTTTTGACATATAATATTGGAAAGTGTTTCTTCTTGTGAACTTCTAGTCATAAATAATCACTGATTTAAAAGTTTAAGTCTTCTGCCGGTTGCACCAGCTGTGCGTAAGTTACAATGTGCCTAGTTACGCCTTAAAGTTACAACTTACGCACTACTAAATGTTTTTGCGTTGCACCATTAAACTTAGTTTAAACATAACAATACGTTGTTACTAAATATTTATGGAAGCCTCTTCTCCATAAATAACGGTCGGAATAAGATGTCAGCCAGATCAGATCACATCGATGAGCTTGTAATTGATAATGAAGAGCTGCAAGTTCGTCAACGAGTTTTCAAGAACGGTTTTGTTTTCTGTCTATCCATCAATTAAAATAAGATTTAAATTTTCTTCCTGTTTATTTTCTCCTCCATGTTTGGGATATATATATTTTCAATTAATAGTGTAATGTTTTGAGTTCGATAACGTATGCTTTAACGTCTTTTATAACTTTTAGTTTAGGCCAGTCAAGAATGAGTTTGAAATTATGTGCTGTTCAGACTATTTTACCTAGTAGAAGGCTTGTGATTGGGTTAAGAAAAATAGACGTCATTCTATGCGACAACACATTACTTTACGGAGAGCTTACGACCTACTAGCTACGTTCTGCCTTAAAGGAATATTCCATTTTCTTAAAAGAAAAATCCAGATAATTTACTCACCACCATGTTATTCAAAATGTTGATGTCTTTCTTTGTTCAGTCGAGAAGAAATTATGTTTTTTGAAGAAAACATTGCAGGATTTTTCTCATTTTAATGGACTTTAATAGAGCCTAACATTTAATACTTAACTCAACACTTTTTTTCATAAGAGTTTTAAAGGTCTATAAACGATCCCAAACGAGGCATAAGGGTCTTATCTAGCAAAACAATTGTCATTTTTGACAATAAAAATAACAAATATACACTTTTAAAGCACAACTTCTCGTCTAAATCTGGTCCAGCGCGACCTAACGTAAATGCGTAGTGACGTAGGGAGGTCACGTGTTACATATATAAAACGCACATTTGCGGACCATTGTAAACAATAAACTGACACAAAGACATTAATTAGTATCAGTTGACATACAACAACGTAGGAACGGTCCTCGTTCTCAACACTTGTAAACACTGGGGCGGAGTTTCGCGTTCGTCCTCTGTGACCTCTTGATGTCATGACGTATTGCGTGGGGTCACGTTGGTGCATCACGACCGGATTTAAACGAGAAGTTGTGCTTTAAAAGTGCATATTTGTTATTTTTATTGTCGAAAATGACAATCGTTTTGCTAGATAAGACCCTTATGCCTCGTTTGGGATGGTTTAGAGTCCTTTGAAACTCTGTTGAAAAAAACTGTTAAATGTTGAGTTAAGTATTAAATGTTGGGCTCTATTAAAGTCCATTACAATGAGAAAAATCCTGCAATGTTTTCCTCAAAAAACATAATTTCTTCTCGACTGAACAAAGAAAGACATCAACATTTTGGATGACATGGTGGTGAGTAAATTATCTGGATTTTTCTTTTAAGAAAATGGAATATTCCTTTAAGAACAAATGGTGCAACTGAATAAAGTAAAGAGTTAGTTATAAACTAGCTAGTAGTCACTAAGCCTCTAATTTGGACTTTACGTCCCAGTTTAAGTAAGAATTTACGAACGACTGGTGCAACCCTACCCTGCAGTTTAACTGTTAACCTTATTTTCAGCTTAAAATATACATTACCCTATTTACACCTTATACTCTATCAATATCTGGTGGTTCCATCATATGGGGTAATCCGACCCACATTACAGTTTCAACAGCACCTTTTGAGTTAAAGTGCACCTATTTTATTGCTAAAAAATAATATTGTATTATACCAAATACAGAAAATAATGTGTTCGCATTATTTTCCACATACTGTACATTTTTGTAGCTTCAGATTTCCCTGTCTTCCTGAAACGCACCGAGTTTGTACAAAATTCATACATTTGAAAAGCGCTGTGTCCCTGATTGGCCAGCTAATCTGTACGTTGTGATTGGTCTGAATACCTCTGATGTTAGCCGTAAATGTGACGCTTCTTACCATGTTTGAAAGATTCGCTCACAAAGGAATACTTACAGGAGTTAACTCACAGGATGAGTCCGAAGCAGGAGGAATTATGATAATGTCGGTCTTGTCAACAAGCCGAAACTGTTGCCAACAATCTGTGTGTTTGTTGTAGTCCAAGAAAAGAGATTTACGTTGGAGACGATAACTTGCATCATCAGTTACTTTGGGGTGTGTACCTTTTGCATATTGTTAAAGCTCACGTAACACACGCTGTTTCTGCATTTCTGATATTAATCTGGAGTACCTATGGAGTAGTATGACATCCTTTATATCTCTGAAGAGTCTTTAGTTTAATCAGATTTATAAAAGAAAGATTAGCTTTACCGAATCTTTCCGATAACGTACGAAAAAATGAAGAAGGAGGAGTTATAACACGGGAGGAGCGAGTACGAGTCATGCAACACTATACAACACTGTTTTAACTTATGATTCACTACATGTTCGTGTCATTTATATAATATACACGCGCCTATTTCCAACATAAGACAGAAGTCTTACTTACCACGTGTAACTCGTCATGAAAATCCACCGCATCAAACACACACGCAAAACTCCGCTGCTAATCCGGATAATAAACTATATCCATTGTTTCCATAAGGCTGGATGTCTTCTCCTTACATCCAAAAACACACTTCTTGTTGTGCCATTGTTGACTTTTGAAATTAAACAAAGCTGAGTGGCGTGATAAGCTGTTAGCAAGCTCTAGCGTCTCCCGCTGACTGACGGCTGGGCGGGGTTTTCCGGGGGAAGTTTTCCAGCGGAAGCCCATATAAAGAAGTGATACGTATCGAAAACCCCTGAAACGTCAGTTAGAACCGTAATCGAAAAAAATTAGCCGAAACTTGTACGAACCCTGGCGAAGTGCATTCGGCACAGAAATACTCTGAAACACGCCCAACTGCATTTTTGACACTTTGCCTACGTTTAGCATGAGGAAACAACTCTATAACTGTGTTAATAAGTCAGAATGCTTGAAATACCATTAAACCCCCCCTTTAACATGTACTAATACACACTTACATACCGAAGGAAATGTAAAACCGTGAATCGGACAATAGGTGCTCTTTAATTTTGAGAAACTTGACAAAACATTCTGTTAAAATTTGGTTGTGCTTGACACAATCTCTTTCACTGCTGTTTATAAACTATGCCCTTTTTCAAAACGTAGCAATATTGTGTTTATGAAGCGAATATCTTTCTGCACAACAGAGGACTGCTTTTTACATCATTTACTACAGTTATTTAAAGGGACACTTCACAATTGCATAAAGCTTTGTATAGTTAGAACCCCAGTCATGTTTTTGAATGGTCATGCATCATTTCCTCAGTTGCCGCTGAGACAGGAGAAATACAGATTTCAGTGTTGCACTTTCTTCTTTCAAATCATCATTTTGCATCATTGAAAGAAGAAGTCCAATATCTTTGTTGAGGGGGTGAGACTACAAACACCCCTTTTCTCAGTCAAATAGGCACCAAATTTTAAATGTATGTTACATTTCGTCTACAAATATGACACACTTTCAATAAAGATCCTTAAACTCCTTAAACCGTGCTCATCCATAAAGAAGTGTCTTGCCCACAGCCAAACAATAAATAAGCTGTATCTTAATGACACATTGATTGTAAGACTCATGGCTTTCTTATTCAATCTAATAATTGGACGTACAGCACACTTATGAAAATGAATAGCAGGGCTTTACATAAAGCACTGCCCAATGGCCCAGGGCCAATGTGAGAGATGCTCTGGCCAGTAAACAGTATTGTCATCGGGCCAGTGCTTCGCCCTAAGTCACTAATATATATTTTCTGCCTGTTGTCGTTTGTCTGTACGCATTCTTATGCAATGTTATGCATTAAGGCGACACATTTGAAGTGTCGCAAACGTTAACTTCTCAGCAATGTCATGCGGTTTCTTTTACCTTATTGGGTGTTGTGGATACTTTTGTGTTGCGTGTTGTTGTGAATTATTTCAGAATTAGAGTTTACATTAAAAACATTAAAAATTGCCAATTGTCTTAACAAATTATATTTGACTTTTTTCGATGGGGGCAGTGAAAATTTTGGCAGAACAAGTGAAGACTCAAACCACTGGCCTGACCGGGCAGTATAAAAAAATATTTGCGTTGAGCCCTGAATGGGCACCCGGACTGGTATGGCTTCAGTCTCTGTTGCTGATGTGTTAAGACCCAGACGTGGTGCAGTCACACTTTCAGTGCTCTGGACTTCATCACTTCTACCAGATACAGGAAGCCTGTGGTTGTTTGTTCTAGCCAGAGAGACAAAGTTGACCCAAGAGACTCCATCAGAGAGCACTATGACAGTTCTGGAAACACATGATAGACAAATACTGTGGTCATGTGTGTGGAGTAGCACATTGTATAAGTATATAGTGCATAAAACAGAGTGTATTAAAATGACTTACAGTATGTAGTTTTTCTTTCCATCAGAGACAAAATTCAGAATTAAATGACTTTTAAATGACTACTTACAAAATAAGGCAATATACAGATAATTGGGTTTAGAGCGTTGTTACAAAAAAGAAATAAAATTTGGGGTAAAGAAATGTTAAATATTGTAACAGGAATCTCGGAATATTCTCCTGTAAATTGAAATTGACCACGTTTTCTTTCTTTTTGCATGTTTTTTACCTCATGTTTTAATTTGCATAAAGACCAGGGATATTCAAGGGACATTCCACGTTTTTGGAAAATATGCAAATTTTCCGGCTCCGCTAGAGTTATACAAATGGTTTTACCATTTTGGAATCCATTCAGCTGATCTCCGGGTCTGGCGCTAGCACTTTTAGCATAGCTTAGCACAATCCATTGAATCTGATTAGACCATTAGCATTGCACTAAAAATTAACCAAAGAGTTTAGATATTTTTCCTATTTAAAACTTTACTCTTCTAGTTACATCGTGTACTAAGACCAATGGAAAATTAAAAGTTGCAATTTTTTCTAGGCAGATATGGCTGAACGATACTCTCAAACTGGTGTAATAATCAAGGACTTTGGTGATGTAACATGGCAGCATGTTATATCACTACGCCTGATGCAGCCATGTTACATCAGCAAAGTCACTGATTATTACGCCAGAATTAGAGTATAGTTCCTAGCCATATCTGCCTAGAAAATCGCAACTTTTAATTTTCCATTGTCTTGTAACTACAGAAGAGTCAAGTTTTAAATAGGAAAAACATCGAAATCTTTGGTTATTTTTTGCGTGATGCTAATGGTCTAATCAGATTCAATGGATTGGGTTAAGCTATGATAAAAGTGGTAGCGCCAGACCCGGAGATCAGCTGAATGGATTCCTAAACTGTAAAAATCGAGTGTTTAACTGTAGGGGAGCTGGAAAATGAGCATATTTAAAAAAAAATTGGAATGTCTCTTTAATGTCCCTGGTCTTTATGCAAATCAGTAGTAAAGGTTCTTCCAAAAATGTTCATATTTAATAATAAAAAAAAAATTCTTCTGACAATAACCAAACATGTCTTGACAAGGCTTCCATTTCATTTGTCCTTGAAAAAATTTCTGAATGTAGTTTCTGGCTAAATTGAATTATTCTTTAGACATGGTGCAGTACAACAACATCGGTAATAACAATATTTTTGCAGTGCTTAAACATAATGAGTATATTTGAACATTTAATGGTCCATCATAACATAGATATGCCTAGCAATGGCAGAATAATTCCATAGTATTAAATCTGAATTAAATCCTATTGCACCGATTACTGCACTCCTGCTCCTGGATTTTGCACTATATCTTGCCTTAAGCAGTCACTTAAAGAGCACACATTATGCCCATTTTTCCAAGATGTAATATAAGTCTCATGTGTACATCGAAGGTGTCTGTGAAGTTTTAGCTCACAATACCCCACAGATTATTTTTTATACGGTAGCATGGACGGGAGCAAAAAAACACGCTGTTTTCATGTCTATACCTTTAAATGCAAATGAGCTATTGTTCTTCACTTCCTTACCAAAAGAGACAGTGTTCGCTTTCAGTCAAAATAGATCTGATTCCCAGTCTGAGACAATAGTTTTAGATATGGTGAACCGTGTACAACTTGCTGAGGGCAGAAACTATGGGAATACATGACTGTTAGTCAGTGACTGTGGGCGGGGCTTTATCAGTGTGACCTCACATTTATAAGATAATCGAAAAAGCATGTTTAATTCGACTGCATTGGTTTAATGGGGATTAAGACTGTTTCTTTGTTTGTTTCGTTTTATTTGTAGGGTGGTTGTGTTCACACACTTTTTATGTCCAAACACCTTGTAAAAGTGGATTTTGCATAATAGAAGCCATGTAAGCATGTACAAATTAAATGAACTGTAAATAAAATACTATAAATGCCAACATCAAGAGTCATACAGGCAACAGACAGTCAAGAGGTACATACTGTAGCAGAGATAGTTTACAGTACAGAGCCCCCTTTAAGAATTTTATTCAGTAAACAGCAGAAGACAAATGAGCTGTGAGGACTTGTGGACACAAGGAGGAACAGAGAAGCGAGTGATGACATCTTTCCCTCCTCCTTCCATAGCTTTAGTCCAGATGAGGATCTTTTAATCTACTCCTCTAAGAGGTGAAAAATTCAGAACGCCCCCAGCTGGTTTAGTCATGAGGCAGACTGGCACCAAACAATGAATCTGCAGGCCATACACTACTTTGATTTACACCACTGGATTTGGTGAAGACACCTTTGCTATAAAAGGTACATATACAGGAAGAGATTTATGTCTCTCAACAGAGGAAGGAGCCCAAATCTTTTTGCAAGACATTTCGAAAGCATCCCTTACAAAAAGTACTCATGAATTTCACCTTGATCACTAAAAACATGATATTCACTTGGTTTTCTCTACAGGATCACTCAATACCATTTGATTTATTTAAGAAATGATAAAGTTCTCGACTACAGGAAGAATTTAAGAGTATTGGATAAACAGTCTTACTATATGTTCCCTTTCAACTCAATTTTACACTAACTAATACTGTGTATTCATGAATATCAGCTCACTTTACTCACATCTCAAACTTGTCCTCCGCCATTTTGAGTACCTGAAGTGGTTGTAAAAGAACTTGAAGCTATGCCTTTAATATGTTGTGAGCATCAAAATCGCTTTTTTACAACACTAAAAAGGCTTAACACAACATGATACTTTGCTCGAAGTATCACCTGTGTCTCTACACGTGAACTTGAGCATTGAGAACATTGTTTGTGTAAACAGAGTTTACTAAAAAGAAGGTTTTTAACAACTGACTTTGGCTGTTTTGGTGTCTGCTCGCCGCCATCTTGCCGATCAAAATGTATCGATCCCCGAATGCGACGTAAGGAGGGAGGAGAGTAAAGATGGATAGCTCCTAAAGCATTGTTCCATATAAATGCACGGAAATTCGTTGTTTTGTCCTAAGTGAAAAACAATAAACAGAGTTTACTAAAAAGAAGGTTTTTAACAACTGACTTTGGCTGTTTTGGTGTCTGCTCGCCGCCATCTTGCCGATCAAAATGTATCGATCCCCGAATGCGACGTAAGGAGGGAGGAGAGTAAAGATGGATAGCTCCTAAAGCATTGTTCCATATAAATGCACGGAAATTCGTTGTTTTGTCCTAAGTGAAAAACAATATTGACCTTCTAGTTGAAAAAGGAGCCTCATATAAGGTTCATTTATTCGCATTCGGAGATTGATTCCTTATGTCTGGCAAAGATAGCGAACGGAAACCAAAACACCCAAAGTCAGTTGTTCAAAACCTTTCTTTTAAGTAAACTCTGTGTACACAAACAATGTTCTCAATGCTCGTGTTCATGTGCAGAGATCCAGGTGATATTTTGAGCAAAGTTTCATGTTGTGTCGCGCCTTCTTAGTGTTGTAAAAATAGTGGTTGTTCGGTAGCAGCGAACAGCGGCTGGAAGAACGCATCAGGGATCAAGTAGGCATCACACCCTTACCAAGATATATTTTTTTACAGTAGCGTTTCTTTTCATGATAGTCGAGGCCAAATGTTGTCTTCGTAGCCATTTCCTGTATCCGTAAGAATCATAGACAATAAAAAATAAGAAATCCGTAAATCGTAGCAAGCTAGCCAATGCTTGTCAGTAGCCTACTGGTACATGGTAGGTACTTAAGATGGCGGCAGTAAGCTGAAAAAGGGCGGATGATGTAAAAGGTCACATGACTGATATTCATCTATAGGGACTCTTGTAAATTGGGACAATTTTTGACACTGACGTGACATAAACTTTGCCGAACAACCTGAATTCACCTTACTTTTTGTGTAAGTAAAAGTGTTCTTTCTTGCATTGATCAGAGGTAACACTAGCATGGCTAAAACCAGTATATCTTCAAACAACCCACAAAAATGAGTAACGAATCAACCTGTCACGAACAGGAGAAGGTGATGAAAACACTTGTGTTATTTTGGCATGGTCATTCTTGGAGTAGCAGCCGCACGTTTCTCAAGCGTAATGCTTGAAGTGCAAATTGCAACCAGGAGAGCTTTTACACCAAAGAGTGTAATGTTGCCTCGAGGCAGCCAAAACCCTGTCAAATCAAAGAGAAGTAAACCCTATCAGTACAATAATTACCATTATCCCTGACCTGCCTTCAGTAACAAAGACTCATCAAGGACAGACCTTTGTGCCCAAGCATGATATATTTCCCTAACTACATGTGGAAACTCTTCCTGTATTGTAGATTCCTTCATGAGAAAGTGAAACATTGGTTTTCCTTTTTAAGTAGATCAAACACACTTCATGCTTTGAGACTGTATTGTTTTTACCTTCTCTAGAGAAAACCTCACCTTTAAAAAATAAGAAGTTAGAAAAGCAAGAGGAGAGACGAGAGGCAGGAAAATGTCAGCAAATGTCACTCAGGGTTTCCTCTTCCCTCACCCTTCAAATGAAAGTGCTGGTCCTTCAAAAATAGATTTTGTTATAAATCCAGATGCGGTGTGGAAAAGAGGGTGTTGTTATCCAAACACCGGTGTAGATCTTATTAATCAAAGGTGGTCACATATGAAACAGAAACCAAGGGTGGGCACATTTTGCTAATGTAGTCCTAACTTGTATTTCCCCCCGGACAAGTAGCTGGCACCTCTCAGTGGGAAAGAGCAATTATAATATCAGATTGGTGTTATTATAGTTGATTATGTTCTTTTGAAGGACTGATCTGACCTGGGTTAACTTCCCCTTCTCTCTTCATGTACTGTACCTGTCTTGTGCTTTGAAATGCAATATTGCTGGAGAAGAATGAATTGGTGGCACTAGCATAAAGACCTCAATTTATTACAGTTTTGAGTCTCGTACATATACAGGTATCATACTCTAAGCAGTCTATCTCAGCCCTGATGTACAGTTAAGGACATTAGAGACACAGTTATATGTGTGTACAGTTATACACTGCTGTAGGCAGTTTATGTGTTTACTACACGATTTTCAAGAAAGAAATTATCCTTAAATAATACATGAATGCAGAACAGCAGAGTAGGTGGCGATATGCACACTGGATGCAAAGTGCCAAAAAAACTAAGGCAGATGAAGGTGAGCGAAACCTTCATGAGGTACAACCAAAATTTCTGACATGTTAGAAATTCATCCCACCACCCGGTTGCCGGGAGAGGTTAATTGCCTCTCATTTGCCCCTAAACACTGCACAACAAATGACACACAACAAAGCTGAAATTCATCCAGACTAACTAAAAAAAAAAGAGCCAGCTCATATTCGGAAAGAAATTGCACAATTTATGCCCGACTTAAGTGCCCAAATCCAACCTTATATCATCTGAATCACTGACTTTGTTGCCTAAAACACATTTTAAAAAACATCTCAACAACTCCTAGCTGTTAGCTAGACTTAAAAAGATTTGTACACAGCAGGGTTAGAAACACAGTGTCACAACTAGGAGGCTGTTTACACTTGGCATTAACATGTGTTTTCGTCGATCGGATCACAAGTGGACGACGTTAATGCCAGGTATAAACGGTGTTTAAGACGTTTTGAACGCGTCCACTTTCAACCACATCCAGAGGTAGTCGAAACCACTTTCGATCGGATCGCTTTGGAGTTGCGGAACGCAAATGAGTTGAATGTGTTCGAACAGCCACACGCGTCCACCTTCTCTCCGCCCATTTATCTAATCTGAGGTATTAAACACAGGTTTTTTTTCTGACTTCTGGCGTGAACATACGGTGAACAGCGCTATTTTTAGCCTTTCATTGATAAAACTACTGCGGGCGTTCTCCGTAGTTTCGTTTTGAAAGCGTGAAAGTTGCGTGATCCTATTTCATCAATTGCGCTGAAAATTCAGAGAAAGCTCCAACATATAAACGTACAAAACTCTGTGCAGCATGTATACTTGCTAAACAAGCAGCGGACTCCGACATAATATTAGTTTGCGTCCATATAAACTCATAATTACTCCTGCTCGCGTTTGAATGAGAGACTCGTCTCACGGACCGTCCCCTCATAGTATTCCAGACAGAAGCGGTCAAAAGTGGACAAAAGAGACGGATTTAAATACCAGGTGTAAATGTAATGTGTCTCTCTCGTCCACTTGTGATCCGATCGATGAAAACACATCTTAATACCAAGTGTAAACAGCCCCTAGGGGTGGGCCGATTCAATACTTGAGATCGGGCCAATCCGGACCTTTTTGCAGGATCGAGTATCGGACTAACGACGCCATTCCAAATCCGATACTGTGCGTTAATGTCATGCTATAGAAAAGTCAGACTATTATAAAAGCACCATAAATGTTTTTATACACTATATGCAAAGTCCTCCTAATATATTTGACAGCTTTATGTGAAAAACAAATGCATATATGCATAAACAGATTGTTTTATCGATTGTGGTAGCCCTTTCTTTGCAAAAAAGGTTGGAGACTGCTGCTTTAGACCCAATATGTTTTAAATGTTTTTAATTTGAAAACTATAATTTTATTTTGGAATTTAAAGGGATACTCCACTTTTTTTGAAAATATGCTATTTTTCCAGCTCCCCTAGACTTAAACATTTGATATTTTCAATTTTTTGGAATCCATTCAGCCGATCTCCTGGTCTGGCGATACCATTTTTAGCATAGCTTAGCATAATCCATTGAATTTTAGTAGACCATTAGCATCGTGCTAAAAAATAAGGAAAGAGTTTCGATATTTTTCCTATTTAAAACTTGACTCTTGTGTAGTTACATCGTGTACTAAGACCAACAGTTGCGATTTTCTAGCCCGATATGGCTAGGAACTATACTCTCATTCTGGCGTAATAATCAAGGACTTTGCTGCCGTAACATGGCTGCAGCAGGCGTAGTGATATTACGCACTGCCCGAAAATAGTCCCCTTGGTTACTTTTAATAGCAGGGGACTATTTTCACGTGCTGCGTAATATCATTGCTCCTCCTGCAGCCATGTTACGGCAGCAAAGTCCTTGATTATTACGCCAGAATGAGAGTATAGTTTCTAGCCATATCTGCCTAGAAAATCGCAACTTTTAATTTTTTGTCGGTCTTAGTACACAATGTAACTACAGAAGAGTCAAGTTTTAAATAGGAAAAATATTGAAACTCTTTGGTTATTTTTTAGCGCAATTCTAATGGTCTTATCAGATTCAATGAATTATGTTAAAAATGGTACCGCCAGACCTGGAGATCGGCTTAATGGATTCCAAAACGGTAAAGATCAAATATTTAACTCTAGGGAAGCTGGAAAATGAGCATATTTTCAAAAAAAGTGGAATGTCCCTTTAAAAATATATAAAAAAGTGAATGACAATGCATATTTGAACAGGCCCCAGTTTGAACGTTGTCGAGAGGGCGTCCGGCTTTTTGCCATAACTCTGTGTTTGGGTCCGGAGGGAGTACAGGCCCCGTGACATTTCATTTTAACAACCGGCTTATTTTCTTTAGCAGGAGAATTTGATCGATTCGTTTTAAACACTCAGAAGAACACTTGGCTACCATGCACCATTAGGCTTCAGTTCAGCCAGAATTCACTCTACACCCCCCGCCTCTTTTCAGATAAAATCCTGCTGATTGATTGAAGAATAGGATGATACAGATGATCCAGACAGTCACTTTATATCAAATGGCGATATGGTGTCTATGTCCTTGTTCTTTAAAGATAGTTTGCTCTTTGCTAAAGAATCTGCATGGTTTTATTATTTTCATTTTGTAGCCAACAGGAAGTCATTGCAGGATTGTCTGTGACCCAACACACACAGCTTACCATGTCAAAAATGTAAATTCCTCTACCTCTCTTGATTTATTGAGTGACAGCGGTAGTTATCATTGTTTTTACCATTTACAATTTTGGGAACTTCCTGGCCATCTGGACTACTTTTTTTCTTTATAATTTTTGTTGACAGTGGCTCAACACCTTTTTATTGGCTTAGATATATTTAAACAGTGAATTCTGCTGACAAGCCTTCAATATCAGGCATATTCATACTGTAATGTAGATGATGGCATGCTTCATGTACTGTATAATATGCTATAATCGGCCGTATGGATTGTACATACAGTAAGCAAACCAGCGTTTGGAAGTCGCAATGGATCGCGAGCCAAGAATCTGCCGAAAGCAGTCTGTAACTTCAATGATGTGTGAGCGCTATATGGTGTTGAAATGTGGTTGTTCACCAAAATAACACACACCCAAACGTACCGCTCGACTGAGGCCGTGTCCCACATCAAACACATTATCTGCCTTACAGAGCGTTTGTTATGAGATGCATTTCTATTGAGAATTTATTGGTGGTTTTCAATGCTTTTCTTTGATGTGAGATGATGTTCAAAGCCTCACTAATAATATCATCATTCCTCGGGCTTAGCATGCTGTCAGGACATGTTAAGAAGCTCTATACATTTTCTTGTTATCTAATGTATGCTGTCCAGAATTCATGCACTTGGTTCAAAATTGTGGCTTTGAATATTGGCAATCTAGTTAGTCTTTTATTTGCTATCAGTTTTGGCAGGCTTTGACCGGCTCAAGTTTTGTTAAATCAACATTTGTTTCCTCTCTTAATGAAAATCGACCACTTACACATAAGATTAACTAGTGTCTTACTTTAAAGAGCTGCCATAATGTAACTCCATTTAATAACTTTATATTTCTTCAGACGTAGAAAAAAATGAATAGTACAAAAAAAATAAGAGTTATACTGTCAGAAAAAATGGTCCCTAGCTATCACTGGGTTGGTACCCTTCAAAAAGTAAACCTTTGCACCATTTTAATATATCTGAATTTCATACTAGTACCAAAGAGTGCATATTAGTAATAATAGTACCAAATGTATACTTATCTGTATCTAAATGGTGTATATGTGACCTGATCCAGCAAAATGAGTCACAGTGACCCAAATTTCAAAATTGAGATTTTGGTATCAGTGGAAAGAGGAGATAATAAGCTTTCAAATGATATCATAGTCAAAGTCATACCTTGAATGGTTTTAAAGATATAGACATTTGAATTAAGGTTGTCTGTCTTCTTTTTCCAACTGAAAACCTGAGAAAAACGCCTTTAAAGTTTTTTGCCCCTTTTTTGTAGATATCTTTCAAAATCCATTGCATTTTTAAAGGTATAAACAATTTATTTTACAGCTTAATTTGACCAAAGACATTAATATAAATGCTACAGTATTTCAGTAAACCAAGAAAAAAGCTTATAAATCAAACAGAATGATGTTTATTGAAAATGTGAAGTAACAGAAAGGTTTCTGTGATGGTTGGGGTTTGAGTTAGGGGAAGGGAATAGAACATGGAAACCAGAATGTGTGTGTGTGTGTGTGTGTGTGTGTGTGTGTGTGTGTGTGTGTGTGTGTGTGTGTGTGTGTGTGTGTGTGTGTGTGTGTGTGTGTGTGTGTGTGTGTGTGTGTGTGTGTGTGTGTGTGTGTGTTTGCGTGTGTGTGTGCGTTTGCGTGTGCGTTTGCGTTTGCGTGTGCGTTTGCGTTTGCGTGTGCGTTCGCGTTTGCGTGTGTGCGTGTTTGCGTGTGTGTGTTTGCGTGTGTGTGTGTGTGTTCGCGTGTGTGCGTGTTCGCGTGTGTGTGCGCGCGGGGGCGCGCGTGTGTGCGCGTGCGTGTTCGCGTGTGCGAGAAAATGAGAGAGACAGAGAGACAAGCAAAAAGAAAACAAATAATGCTTGCCTATGCAATCATATCTTTGTGTAGGCTAGTTGACAATAACAGTGTAAACAATTCAAAAAGGAGTTAAATAGGAGAGTAGTGTGCTGCGAGACTGACAAGAGGATGGCTGGACCAATCAGGTGCCCCGGGGTTTCCCATTGACAAACGATCAGCGTTTATGAAGATTTCTGATTGGCTCTAAAACAACGTGTAACACCATATTTGGAGAGATAGTGACGTTTCAGGGGATCCCCGGAATGCTCGGAGGTGACGAGAGTATTTGAGAAAAGCAATTTCCAGCGGATTAACGGTTTCAACTTTAATAGTCATTTAAACACCTTTACTCAATTATTTGGACTACGAAACTTTGGGAGATTATGTTTTAATGTCTGTTCTTTGAAATTAGCTAAAAATATTTTTTTTGATAATTTTATTGTTTTTCCACATTATCGGCTCATATCTTAAAATAGAACGTTGCGACTTCCGACTCATTTGGCCAGATCGGGTCACATATTAAGACCTTTTTAATGGGTACTGCTCCCCATTGACGTTTTGGGACCATTTCTGACCTTTTTTTTCTGTCAGTGTATGGACCATAGACTGTAAAAAAAAGATGGATGACGCCCGTTCGCTCTCTTCCATTGGTGAAAAGTAAAGCCGCCAGTGTCCCGATACAGCGCTGACATCTTGGGTAGAGTAGTGAGCAGGAAGTAAAGCCGCGAAATCAAGGCCCCGTCCTCGCTCTCGCAGAATACGCATATCACAGCTGTCAGTCATGACGTGACACCACCGTTATTATAGCATTGAATAACTAACTAAAAACAAACTTATTTTAAAAACAAACACTTGAATTTACATCAGCGTGATTAAAACTACAGTAAATGAGAGAAACCAGCTTCGGAAAAAATATAATTTAAGTGTAATTAAAGCGTAACTAAACCCCTGGTCAGAGCCTGACTCCACCCACTGGCAATATTTGAAAAATGCAAGAAAAGTGGGCAGATCCCAACGGAGATAGAGGGACAAACTAACCGTGCATTCCAAACCGCCTGCTTCCATACTATATAGTAGGCAAAGAGTACGAGAAGTAGTGCTTTTCGCCTACTATATAGTATGTGTGTGGTGAGATCGTAACAAGGGCGTGGTGAGCTTGAACCTGCTTACATCCCGAGGCATTTTTTGGACACAACATCCAATAGGAAAATTCAACTGCACTAGCCACCCTTCATACTGAAGAGGGCAGCACCATATATTGTAGTATTGAAACACTTTATATCCAGATGTCAAAAAACTTACTAGAATCAAAGAACAGCACTAATAAAGCCCCATTCTTACAGATCTTTAACTAAAAAAAGTTGGTTTAGGGTACGCTTTAAAGTTGGTTTTTAGTTACGCTTTAAATTATTTAGTTGGTCTCAAGTCCCATTGAATAACATGGGGGATGCGGGGTTTATGACCTATACTGGGACCAGTCCCTGGTGGGCGATCAAGAGGTTTTGGCTTCACTTTTCAGGGCTTGTGCGGCACGCTTGGTATGGAAAGTCATGATGTAGTATTGTCTCGAGCATGACATAATTTCTTTATTCTGTCTTGCAAAATGTGACTATACTTATAGTTACTATAATGAGACTATTTGTTTCTCAGGTTTGGGTGGACAGCAGTTACAGTGATGCTGTCTTTATCCGGGAATTCACACTTATTCGCCACGATGATCTCCTAGACGACACACCTAAGGAAGGGCCTGGTGGCCACAAGCCAGAAGATGCAGTAAGTGCCTGCATTACAAAATGTTTTCCTAAGACCACATAAAAAAAGAATGAATCGATGTGTAATTCAAGTATGATTTACTATAGCATCTAAAGAATTAATATTCCATAACAATCCATGCCCGCATGGTTGTCTTCTCAGGGTCCAAGCATATTTTTTTTCCTAATACTAGTCCATAATGAATCCAGCTCCTACCTCATGGTTCACTGCCTTTTATATACAGTGTTGCAGTGCAAAATTCTTAGCCCACCACCAAATTTATTTTCGCTCTCCTTATGAAGATACAAACCAAAAATATGTACCCAAAATGTAAAAAAAAACAAATTGGCTTTTTCATGCAAAGTTCAGTATTTAGTTTGACCTTTCTTGGCACTAAACACATCTTGAACTCTTTTGAGGAGACTAAAGTATCAAATCACATTAAATATTTGATACTTTAGCATCATAGTTTATTATCTTGTTTAATACTGCATACAAATTTCTGGTTGTATTCTTATTAAGAGACAGGTTTGCGAGAGAACACAATGACAGCAAATATCATCTAATTGAACAGATGGGAACACAGCCTGTAGTACAGTATGGCAGGGAAACAGCATGACGCACTAGTGGGATAGGTGACCTGGCCCTTCTGTACAGAGTTGAACTCAGCCCAGCTGCTTCCTAATGCCATCACTCACTCTACTGTCTTAAGGGCATGGTCACACTGGGCTGTGATGGATGGGAATATTTCTTTCGAAGCTTAGCGGTTGGCTCACCCCCACCCGATCGCGTCAGAATGCTGGCACGGGAAACGGCTCGCAATAACCATCAGATTGCTTTTGTTAGTGTGTTGCAGATTTGTTGTCCCTGTTGCAGACCGTAATAGAAGATGATGAAAAATGACGAAATTTTTAAAACACAAAAAGGTTTTGTTGTTAAGACAAATAACGGAGATGTGGTTTCAATTTAACTTTTCACAATCATTTAGTTTTTAGAGTTTGAATTTCATTTTTATTTTTTTAGTCTTTTATCAAATTGCATGTAAATTAGAAAGAATTGTTTACCAAAAGCGTATTTTTGCATAAAGACACTGGTTGTTCCAAACCTGCAAGACTTTCTTCCAGAGAGCACAAAAAGTGAATTTTGAAGAATATCAACATAATCTCATGGCAATTTGTATGTATTTAACAAAGTGGCTAATTTGTATTAAAGAGCATCTATTGTCCGATTCACGTTTTTACATTTCCTTCGGTAGGTAAGTGTGTAATAGTACATGTTAACGATATGCAAAAGGTACAAACCCCAAAGTAAATGATGAAGCGAGTTATCGTATCCAACATAAATCTCTTTTCTTGGACTACAACAAACACACGGATTGTAGGCAACAGTTTACTTCCTGTGATTGGTGATGTCGACAAGACCGACATTATCATAATTCCTCCCGCTTCGGACTCACAGCCTGTAAGTTAACTCCTGTTAGCATTGTATTGTAAGCAAATCTTTCAAACATGGTAAGGAGCGTCACATTTTCGACTGACGTTGAGGTATTCAGGCCAATCACAACGTACAAATTAGCTGGCCAATCAGAGACACAGAGCTTTTCAAATCCGTGTGTTTCAGGAAGAGAGTGAAATCTGGAGCTGCAAAAATGTACAGTATGTGGAAAATAATGTGTTTTTTTACCATAAACCACGCAAACACATTATATTATACCAAATATACAAAATTACATTGTTTTTAGCAATGAAATGAATTAGATGCTTTAAAGCAACTGAAAAAAGACCAAATGTAAGAGCATGTCAGAACCTCTGACAGTGTCCCAAAATGGTCGGACCCCAGAGGGTTAAAGGTGCATTGTGTAACTTTTAGAAGTATCTTTTGAAAGAAATGCAATATAATATACATAACTATATTATCAGTGGTGTATAAAGACCTTACATAATGATTTGTATTGTTTATATTACCTTAGAATGAGCTGCTTTTATCTACTTACACCGCGCGTCTCCTTACGTGAAAGTCGCCGGACTAACTGTTCTACAGAACGTGTTTCATTCCTATGTTGTCTCAGACGACGACATGTTGTCCTGTGGCAGCTATCATAATGCTGAGTTTACACCAACCACGTTTCAGGTGTCAAAATCGCGTCTACCGCACGTGGTTTGCCGCTTGAACAATTTGGATGCATTCGCGCGTGTAGAGCGTAGTAGACGTGTGGAAAAAGCAAGCATTGGACGTGTGTCAGAGGCAAACTCCACTTCTTGTGGGAGGGGCAAGTGCTATGCGGTTGTCTGTTTGCAAGATGACTGATGTTGATTGTGCATTTATCGAGAGTTACCAGTTTGTATTTGGTAACCTTATTATAGGGGGAAAATAAACGGTGCGGGTCGATAAACGTCACGTGACTCAAAAGTGAAGTGTGTATTACAACTTACCAGGTTGCCCAATGTCCTCACTGACACTCTTCCAAGCGAGGTCCTTTTTATTCCTGTCTCCTCTATAGAAATAAGAACTTATAGCTCTGGGTGGTCGTATAGCTCTGGGTGACTGCTTACGGACAATATCAAGCGTTGGTTGAATGAGTGACTCCGGGCGGGGCGGCCACCACTGCAGCAAGCAGGCTCCTGATTGGTTCACGCAGCGCGAAATTCTGCCAAAGTTTAAATTTTTCAACTCCGGCGTCAGCCGCAAATTCGCGTGAACCGCAAAATGCACAAAAAGCACTATTCGTGCGTACCGCGCACAACGCTCAATTCGCGCCTTTCGCTCGAGCTTCACGCGCGTCAACACATCTTCACATTGACTTAACATTGAAATCACTCGCGCTTCACGCCTCTACCGCGGTTGGTGTAAACGCAGCATGACATCTCATTGCATTTCGAAATTAAGGTTGGTTGCAGTTCACACTCTCACCGCTAGATGCTGCTATAAAAACATACTGTACCTTTAATTCGTACAACCACATTTGTACATTTTTGTACGATTTGCTTTCGTCCCTGTGACATTGGGGTTGGAGGAGGGGTTTCTTTCTAATAATCATAAGTTTTTGTATTCACTTCGTATGAATTTATATAAATTAGCCAACTAGTATAAATTCCCGTGAGATCAGGCTGAGAACATTCTTGCAACTTTACATAAGGTGAATGATTGGATAACTCCAAAATAACAAAAAAGCACAATAAAGTGTCATAAAACTTACTCTAAGTGCTATATTGCACTCCTGAACAAATGGGACATTGCTGCACATAAGCATACCAAGCAAGTTAGTGCGGATGTCAAGTTTTTAAAAAATAACATTACATTTTAGTGTGTTTTTCTTACAGTTAGCTTCAGAAGACTTGAAAAATAACGCACAGACCACTTTTATGTTCCATGCTCATTTTTTAGCCATTTGAGTCTTGACAACCCTAGTTTCATTCACTTTATTAAATGAAAACAAAATGAGCAAAATGTTCTTCAAAAATTCATATTTCACATAAATAAGTCGTATGGGTTTGGAACGACATGAGGATGAATGAACAACGACAGCATTTTCATTTGTGGATGAATTATACTTTAAAGGCTTTAAAATTAAACTTCAGTTTTAGTGGGTTCACATTTTTTACAGTGCAATTGTCCAGAATCCTGGGTTTTATATCGACTGTTGTTAGCGTAGGGCTTTCGAAGATCATCATGAGGAATCTGTTCTTCATACTTGACTTAATACCCCACAGCTGTTCGCTTACATGCTACACACTTGTGCTCTGTCTTTCAGGCCTCAACGCTTGAGTAATGATTCTTAAAGTCCTTTAGATTCTCACTGGTAAATCAAACAAAAATTAAAGTTCATCGGGAACCCATAAGTGGCTTCAGACATGCTTTCATTGGTACAGATGTGTGATTCATACAGTAAATACACAATTTGCAAGAGGTAATTTCACCACTCTCTTTGGTCTCTTTTTACTGTAAATGTGTAAGCTGCCTCTATCAATGGCTTGTTTTTCGTTTGATGTCTGAAATTATAGCTCATACGTACTTGCGATTTTCGTAGCCATCAGAGGAACACAAACTGCATTTAGCTTATGGCCTCAAATGAGCCATGTGCGCACATTTTGTGGTTAAAGTCAGTAAAAATTTAAATTGGAAATGTAAAATATGCTAGGGATGAACACCATGCATTTCACACAATCACTGAGGGGAATTGGTAGTATGTGCACTGTAACCACATTTGTTTTTTTCCCTAAATGGATTTTAGTGCAGTTTCACAATTGTTCCTTTTACTGCTTGCATCTCCAGTTTGCGCCTTTGGCTTAACTTAAGGAACCTTTACAAACTCCACTGATGTAATAATTTGAAAATCAATGAGGGTCATATGTAGACCATAAGGGCCCAAGAAGGTCCCCATATGTTAGCAGAATGTGCTGTTAAAGACAACATAAAGGAACTGGTCCGCTCTCCCACAAAGTGGACGTTTTAAGGGTGAAATCCAATGCCACCTACTTAGATGAAATGATAACCAGCTGTGACCCTTATTGTACTTCTGATACTACTTTTAAGTTTATGTAAATTCCAACTGTGTTGCATCATAACAATTACATGATCAAGCATTCAAAGAGCAATTTTGTCTGCAAAAACTTGATTAGAAAACAATTAATAATCTCACCATGTGGTGCAAACATGCAGGAAACAGAAATCACAAACACATTGTTTTAATGTAATGTAAATTACAAAAGGATTGAGCATTTTGTGATGTAGCATTTACAGTATATTGCTAAGCAAATGACTGAAAAGACCTCAGTAGACTCATGTACTGCTTTTTCCTAAGGATTGGGTTTATGCTCATTGGCTTTACTTGATACCTATTGCACTTTTTGAATTCGTTTTTTATTGTATACTTTTCTTTACTTCAAAGATTAAAGGGATAGTTCGGCCAAAAATGATATGAAACCCATGATTTACTCACCCCCAAGCTGTCCGAGTTGCATATGTCCATCGTTTTTCAGACAAACACATTTTCGGATATTTTAGAAAATGTTTTAGATCTTTCAGTTGATTAAATGTAATGTTACGGGGTCCACGACCTTCAAGTCCAAAAAAAAGTGCGTCCATCCTTCACAAATTAAATCCAAACGGCTCCAGGATGATAAACGAAGGTCTTCTGAGGGTAATCCGCACGGTGTTGTTGTAGAAATATCCATATTTAAAACTTTATTTACGAAAATAAATACCTTCCGGTAGCGCCGCCATCTTAGACTCCTCTGTATTCAGGAGAGAGTATTAGCGTAGTGTACGCACTTGTCTTAGTGACGTATGACAAATTCGTAGGGAGCGGGGGCACAGAACAGCAGCAGAGTAGCCTCCGTAGGCTGCGTAAGCTCTCATCCTGAATGCGGACGCGACTAAAATGCGGTGCTACCGGAAGGTAGTTATTTATGTTAATATAGTTTTAAATATGGATATTTCTACAACAACACCGCACGGATTACCCTCGGAAGACCTTTGTTTATCATCCTGGAGCCGTTTGGATTTAATTTGTGAAGGATGGACGCACTTTTTTTGGACTTGAATGTCGTGGACCCCGTAACATTACATTTAATCAACTGAAAGATCTAAAACATTTTCTAAAATATCAGAAAATGTGTTTGTCTGAAAAACAATGGACATATGCAACTCGGACAGCTTGGGGGTGAGTAAATCATGGGTTTAATATCATTTTTGGCCGAACTTTCCCTTTAAAGGGACTTCCACTTTTTTGAAAATATGCTCATTTTCCAGCTCCCCTAGAGTTAAACATTTGATTTTTACCATTTTGCAATCCATTCATCTGATCTCCAGGTCTGGCAGTACCACTTTTAGCATAGCTTAGCATAATCCATTAAATCTGATTAGACCATTAGCATAGAGTTTCGATATTTTTCTGTTTAAAACTTGACCCTTCTGTAGTTCTCTTCACTCTCACATCGTGTACTAAGACCGATGGAAAATTAGAACCCGAAAATAGCATCCCTGCTATTGAATGTTACCAAGGGGACATTTTTGGGCAGTGCGTAATATCATAGCGCCTCCTTCAGCCATGATACGCCATATCTGCCTGAAAAATCACAACTTTTAATTTTCTGTCAGTCTTAGTACACGATGTAACTACAGAAGAGTCAAGTTTTAAATAGGAAAAATATCTAAACACTTTGGTTATTTTTTTGCGCAATGCTAATGGTCTAATCAGATTCAATGGATTGTGCTAAGCTATGCTAAAAGTGTAACCGCCAGACCCGTAGATCAGTTGAATAGATTCCAAAACGGTTAAAATGTTTTACTATAGGGAGTGTCTCTTTAAACAAAAAAGTTACATAAGTACATAAAGCACTGAAAGTAGGTGAAGGACAGACATCGCAGCCACCTTTGGATATTGCCTAACCAATCATTTTTGTTTTATGTATTAACATACAGAGCACTGTGTCTTTGTGATCAATCCCACCATCAATAATAGCATGACACATGACTTACTAGAAATCAGTTGCTCACCATCACAAACAAAACAAACAAGAGTAAAAGATGACGGAATTTTCATTTCTGGGTAAACTATCAATTTAAATGTGTTGTCCCACAATTATAAGTAATGTAATTTTTTCTTCATTTTTGTTATGTATCAGATAGTTTGTTTATATTTTCTTAGTAGGACAACAGTTTCAGTTTAAGATGCAAGACTGTTTTAGCTGCAAAGCCAAAAAATAATTAGATGATATCTCAAACATCTTTTCCAGCTATAGTTAGATTAATGAACTTGTGTTTGGGTGTGTTGTCTAAGCAACTGGTGTGACTCTGGCTCGACACTGTAGCATATCAATTTAGGAAGCAATCTTGGCAAAAATATGTTTGTGTTGGCTTCCTCGGTTGATTTTGTATACTTAGCAGCTATTCAGTGGAAGTAATAACTGATGTGGGATCAATGGGCAATGCGACATTTTTATTTACCTTAGGACAAAATGATTTTTCTATTAGAAAAGTAGTTGGTAGGGTATTGTATTTGAGCTGATATTTATCTGTGTTTATATTTGTATAATATATAATTTTCTTCTTAACCAGCTCTTATTTGCTTTAATATACTGCTCCCAGCCAAAATGTGGCACTGCTCTATTACTGATCCAGGGGCGACCGGTGACTTCTTTTTTTGAGGGCGCACAATGCGAAGTTCGTCACAACATGTATGTAGCCCGTCATGTGTGTGGTTCGTAATTTCAAAATATGTGTTTGGCATGTCGAGTGAACCTATGTGCATCACGTGTCTTGTCAAAATAAGTGCCTGCTGCAGATGCGTCTAAAGGGTTTATGATAAAAGAGACGCTCGCGCTTGCCAGATACTCGCATAATCTCATGTGTAATCAGAGTTTACTGTTAATGGAGTGTCTTGTGTGTATTTTGTGAACGTGAGCGTCTCTTTTATCATAAACGGTTTTGATGCTTGTGCAGCTGGCAGTTATTTTGACAAAACACGTGATGCACATGGTTCACATGATGCAACAAAGACATATTTGGAAAACACGAGCAACACACATGACACTCCGAACACATTTGAATTTGCGCCCCTCGGAAGAGCAGTCACGAGCTGCACCTGTACTGATCTGAGTTTGGCATTAAATAGGTCTTGTAATGGTTAAAACCAGTATTTCAATAAGGAAAGCTGACTTTGGATCAGCCTAGGCCGGTAACTACTGGTCAGTGGAAATGGGTGGCACTGTATCGTGAGGACAAAGAGGAAATTCTCTCCCTGCAGTGATAGCAGGTTTATGATGGGAGGGCCTCCTAACGAGACATGACCAATTTGCACTAAATGGCAATTATTTTGTTATTTTGTATATTTGGTGTAATACATTGTGTTGGCTTGGTTTATGGTTCAAAAAACACATTATTTTCCACACACCGTAAATTTTTTTTGCTCTAGATATCCCTGCCTTCCTCAAACGCTAAGATTTTTTACATCGAGCTCATCGATCTGAAAAGTACAGTGTCCCCGATTGGCCAGCTTACCAGTAATTTGTGATTGGCCTGAATACCTCTGACGTCAGCCGGGGAAAAATGGGATCAGGAAAAACGTGACCTTTAAAACCATGTCTGCATTTGTGAACGTAGAAACGAAAAACAACAAGCAATAATCTGCACTGCATAAAACTCATGTTTGAGTCATGGTAGTAGTAAATGCTGTATTTCAGAAGTGACCGTCGTGTCCACGTCAACAGGCCCAGGAAGTAAACTGTTGCCTACAATCCGTGTGTTTGTATTAGTCCAAGAAAGGAGATTTACGTTGGAAAAGATAACTTGCATCAACGTTTACTTTGGGATTTTTACCTTGTGCATATCTTTAACATATACTAATACACACTTACACGCCAAAGGAAATGTTAAATTGCGAATCGGATAATACTTGCTCTTTAAAAGTTTTACATGGTCAACTACTTTTTTTAACACTGTTTGATGCGGCATTATTCATATGAACAATGATAAAATGAGTCATGGATAAGTTCTGAAACCCAAAAATAACTTTTAATAGATGTATCACTCAGTCACCTGCAGCTCTTTTTCTTTGCAAACAGTAAGACAGGTTTGGTGGCCTGATATATTTTTCTGCATCCCAGTAGATGTTGCATATATGTATAGAAATCCCAGTTAACTGGGGTATGCAACTGACACGCTAAATTTAATAATGCTGATTGCTTTTCTCCCGGATGTCATGAGCAGCCGGGAGAAAAGGGTGTAAAAATCTCGCTTCTGCTTGCTTTCTTGGCACCGAAAGCATCATTTGGGCTCCCAGGCATACCAATCAATAATCCTGTTTTTTTATTTTGGATAAAATACTGTGTTAATGACACAACTGTAAAGAGCATTTTCTCACTGCGTGGAAAATCTATCCAGCGTAACAATAAAATGCCTCAGCATTGCCCTGTATGATGTCAAAGGTCATCATTTAAGACACGCAGCTGTTTGGTTCGCGTCCTCATTACTCCAGCTGTGTTGGGGTGAAGTTCCAGCACTGAAATACCACACAATTAAATGTCTTTAAATGATATGAATTAGATGGTGGGTTTAGTCAAGTGTCAGGTTTTCAAGCTTGGTTTGAAGCTGTTAAGCTCTTTTTTTGTTATGATGCTTTTACACTGGAGATATTGTTGCTGAGTACTTTTGTTAGTGTGAAATGGTTTCTGAAATTAAGCACACAACAATATTTTTCTCATAGCTGCTTGACTAAAATGTTGGAGAAGAACCAACATTCTTAATGTGTTTTGTAACGTATCCACGACGGAAAAACAACATATGTGTAATGTTTTGTGATATAATAATTAATGGACATTTTGATAGAGTTTAGCAAAGTAACTTTTTCAGAATAAATCTGTGATAACACTTTACAATAAGGTTGCATTTTTAATGTTTAGGTTCAGTCATTTTACTTTAATTGCAAAAAGTTATAATCATTATCTAATTTTTGACTGGGGTGGCATTTAGTGGCTTTTGCATGTGAGATCTTTATTTGTAAACATTATTAATAGTTTAAGCAATATACTGTACAGTAGTCTCTCAGCATTTATTAATCTTTTTTAATGTTAGTTAATGGCAATACAAAAGTTCACTGTGCATTAACTAATGTTAACATAGGGTGACCATACTTGGCATTCTTTGCGGACGTGTCTTGGCCAGGATTTGGGGGGCGTCTTCTGGAAGTCGTATTGGTCGACCGCATACATCATAGAGGATTATTATTATTATTACAGAAAAGCAACCGTTACATTTCAAAGAATTAAACTACAATTGTATGTCTATGTTTTTAACTGAATGGCGTAGGCGGTCAACAAATATGACTTCCGGAAGATGCACCGAAATCCTGGCCAGGACGCGTCCGGGAAAAATGGCACGTTTTTACAGGCAGGGTCACAAACCAGCATATAGTCCTTATAGGCTAAATCAGTGGATAAACAAGCATACATAGTTATCATTAGATGGCTTTGATGACAGTAGCAGTATAATAGCAGTTTTCTTTGGGCGGTTTTATTTGTTCAGGTGCACACTAGAGTGTTTACCCTGTAAAATTGTCTCCTATTATCAACACCGTCTTTTAGCCGTGCTTCCAGTCTCAGTTAAATAAGAACATAAATTCTGTCTGCTTTGACTGTGTGTGGTTCATGGCTCACACTAAAGGCAGCTGAGGAAAAGTGCTGAGGATGGGAAAATGTGCTGGCGTTCTTTGTTTCTGGAATGAGCGTGGTGTTCTGCGCTCTCCGCACCATGTTTGTTTCATTCGTGGTGTGTTTGGGACAGAGCCCTGGTTTCACAGAGCAGCTGTATCCTTCATGTGGTCGTAGGCCGCGATGCTGTGGCCGCTGGCTGTGGGCTTCTGGAGAAGACCCTCGTAGGGGTCGCTTCCCACAAACCAGTAAATATGTGTGGATGAATGCATGTCTGCCATGCGTTGAGGACAGAGATAAGTTGTTTATTGCATTACTCGTTACAGCTACATTCCCACACTATTAAACAGCCTTTAAAGACCGCATTAAATGGCTTTCCTGTGTTGGCGTTATTTCGTATTGAAACAAGATGTTGGGGCTTGACTTGTTATTTTAAATATCCAATAGCTATTAGCTTGCGTCGAAAAATAGACTGTGATTTGCTCTTTGTTATTGCTAGTCAGTGGCAGGTGATATAAGGAAGAGTGGACATTTAGAGAGCATTACTGTAAATCTGATAAATGTATACCATTATGGCACTGTACACTCTCAAAAGATGTCACCTAGGTAACCTTTTTTTCTTCAAAAAGTATACCTTTGTACCTAAATGGTGTATATTAGTACCTCAAAGGTACACACAATGTATTTCTGTACCCCAATGGTACATATAAGGGAATCTGTAATAGGGACAGCTTTTGTACCTTTATCTGACAGTGTACACAAAAATAGTGCTCTACATTAATCTCATACAAAATAAAAGTATTTTTTGTATAACATATGAGTTTGTGCTTTGTGTAATTATTATGTATATATTAAAACACACACATTCATGTATGTATGTATTTAAGAAACATTTACAAGTGTATATATATTTATTTATATTTTTATATATTCTATATTACATATTAAAAAGTAAAAGAAAAAGAAAAAAGTACTTTTATTTTGTATGAGATTAATCTAGGTTAATCTTATATATTCTATATTATATATAAATAAAAACAAAATGCAAAAAATTACTTTTATTTTTGTATGAGATTAATCTGTAGGTTAATCTACGCTCAACCCTATCCCTATATATATATATATATATATATATATATATATATAGTCGAGTATATATAATATAGCACCTAAGCAGCATATATCACCACTTATTTTTCTTCATAGGTCCTGTATAGGTGCTATATTTAAACAAACTAAAAATAACTACCTACTTTAAACACATACTTGTATGTTAATGTTAGTGTAAATCATGAAAGCCACTGCTTTTATACTTTAAAAGCTTAAGTTTAATCTCTTGTGTTTTATAAAGGCAAATGAGAAAGTGTCGGAGAACGTTCCCTGTTCCCTTTATCTTCCGTTTCCCACCAAATCCTTACCGTAAGCAGGAATCACTTACCACTTACATGTATCTGCTCACACTATTCACTTTCTATAGATTAGCCAGAAGAGCTTGTCTGCCTGCTTAAACACAAAGTCCCGTTTCTATTAGGAGAGATGTTAGGTTACAGACTCTGGCTTTTTGGACTTACCGACCGGGCCCGGAGTCGTGTTGCACCCTTTTGGAAAGGTAGTTCATTCTTTCGGCCTCTTTCGTGGAAAGCTTCTTGCTGGAACTGCAGTGTGTCTACATAGAGCATAAACAGAGACAAATGAGGTCCATACAGAGGGTGCATAATCGGCCCACACAAATTCACATGGCAGAACCGTGAGAGTTTGGGTAGGAATGGATCACCAAGCAAGATCTTGCTCTGTAAATGATCTTGTCTCTCAACCGCATTTAAACAAATAACCTGCGTTTCTAAGCCACGAAGGTTTGGCTTGTAATTGGCATTCGAGCTTACGAAAGCTGGACTTCAATTAACGCTTAAAACTTCATATAGTTATGTGTGCTAAAATGCATAAAGCTGTTTTATTCATAACGTCTAGTATTGTAGTTTTCCACTGTTTTTATAAACAGAATTGGTTAAAAGGGACATATCATGAAAATCCGACTTTTTCCATGTTTATGGGTCCCCAGTGCTTCTATCAACCTAGAAAATGTGAAAAAGAACAACCCAGTAACTTAGTTTCGGTAAACCATTCTCTGCAAGCATGTGAAAATATAAGTCATTGAAATGTGGCTCCCCTTGTGATGTCAGAAGGGGATAATACCGTCCCTTAATCTGCACTATCCAACCACAGCACTGCCATTTGGTGCAGAGATCAGCTCATTTGCATTTAAAAGGATACACCCAAAAACAACATCTACTGTACAAAGTGGCAATTTTAACATATGATAATTATCTATATGGTATTTTGTGCTAGAACTTTACATATATACTCTGGAAACACCAAATACTTATTTGACATCTTAAAAAGTCTTGTGAAATAATCCTGAACACAGAAATGGAAAAAACATAACTCTGCAATTCAGTTGTACATAGTTTACAGTCTTTGTGGGGTGTTTGCACAATACATTTCTTACATCCGTAGTGTGTGTGGAAATAATTTTCAAGATTGACTTTAGAGGGACTTTAACTTTCATATTAATTTATACAATTTGAAAATATCATAAACTCCATTCAGCTATAAGTTAATCCAAAGTGGGTTTTATTTGTTCTTCAAGCACTGTACTGAAAACTACTTAGTGTAAATGTTGCCAGAACTGTCCTAGCATCCAGATATCTTATTTTCTGGCATCAGTCCTTTAGGTGGGCAGTGGGAGTTAGGGAGTAATTTATTTGTCTCCATGGCTTTAAAGGAGTCTTAAAGATGTTGGAAGTTGTTGCTTGTTCATCACCGGCTGTAAGGAGGAAGGGCAAACGATATGACAAACGTGTGGCCTGGGGTTTAAAAGAATTCCTCCATGTTTCATCTGTATCCTACTGGTTTACTCTTAATACAGTACCTCTCTCGCGCTTGCCGTTCGAGTCCTCGTGAGAGAAAATATGTTTCTGATCATTCAGTCATTTAGTAACTGCCCGTCGTCTGCAAAACTAAGAACAGAAATCCTTTGCCTGTAACTAAAAAATGCTTGTGTCAGTATAAATAATCAGTCTAGATTCTTATGACTTAGTGGTGATTTTTTTTGTGGCCCACACAGACTCAAATGCTTCTGTGTCTTGCACCATGGATGCTTTTGAGGACAGGATCTGTTTAGTTTTACTACTGGATTCTCAATCCATATTGTGATTTGTATATAAAAACTGAAGACACCTTTTAAAGGGCACCTATTATGCCCATTTGTACAAGATGTTATTTAAGTCTCAGGTGTGCCCAATATGCATCTGAGAAGTTGCAGCCCGAAATACCCCACAGATTATTTATTTATTATGTCCAAAATGCCCTATTTGGGTGGTAGCAAAAACGTGCTGTTTTCGTGTCTGTACCTTTAAATGCAAATGAGCTACAGCTTCTCACTCCCTAACCAAAAGAGACAATTAGTGCTTTAATTTAAAATAGATCTCATACGGTTCCCACGGTTGAAATCCTTGAAAGTTTGTGAATGTGGGAGAAAATATTCAAGGCCCTGAGAAGTTTTTGAAAATATACATACATAGATACAGGTCATTGAAAGTGCTTGAATATATTTTATGCAAGAAGTTTTCTGGAAAACAATCCACACTATTCCCTGTAGTGTAGGATAATATCATACAAATTCTAGACTTTTTAAGCACATGTTCTAAACAGTTCGCTTTAAATGCTTATATCTTCTGTACAGTATATGAATGTTGATTCATACCAAAATGCTTTTTTGCATAGTTGTGTTTGACACATGAAAACGTCTCAGGTTACGTATGTAAGGGAACGAGATGCTGCGTCTCATTTGCAATACTTCCTGCGTCCCTGTAATGCCATCTTTGGCAATATTTCAGATAGCGATATAGTTCCTGGCTCCTGCGTCACCCTGTCTTTGTCGTTAAGCCACACCGTTGAATTTAATAAACACATTGAGACAAACTTACTCCTGGAGGCGTCCCCAAAGTGTCACAGCACGAGTTCCCCCCAAAAGGGAACTGTAACAATGTATCTTAAAAGGTAACATGATGTAACCTTGCTCTCACTTAAAATGTGTCCCCACATTTAGTCCTTGAATTGGAGGGTATTGGATGTGGAAAATCCTTGAAAGGTCCTTGAATTTGAAGTTAACTAGGTGTGAGAACTCTGTCGAATTTCTTGTGAATGAGGGTGGAAACTAAGATTAAGCAGGGCTGGCAGTCAGTGACTGTGGGTGGGGCTTTATCAGTGTGATGTCACATTAACAAAATAATCAAAACAGCATGTCTAATGAGACTGCTTTGGTTTAGTGATTAAAAATGAAGGAGTGGGTGGATTTTTTTCTTTGAGGGTTGTTGTGTTCACACACAGCCAACGCACATTTTTATCCAAATACCTTGTAAAAGGGGATTTTGCAAAATAGATGCCCTTTAAAAAAGCCACATAGTGATTACATTTGGCAAAACCAAATGCTTTTATACAGTAACCAAGGTTTATCCATTATTTTGTGGTAATCATGGTTTAACTAGGAAACCATATAGTAAAACCATGGTTAATTTCCATAATGGTGGAAGTGCAATCAATTTGGAAAATTGCTTTAGCTCTGTAGTGTGTTGCAGTAAGCAGGATTTATTTGAGTAAGGCCCAAACAGATGAGATCAACCCTGACAACTGTCTGGAAAATCTGAATACCAGCTCTAAATCAAATGATTATCTCAGTCTGAGCAATATTGCACAATGTTGCCAAACAAGACGGTATTGTGAATGTCCCCAGTCTTCAACCTGCAGCTCATCAGCATAAACACAAGATGGCAATGTTTCTTCACAGCAAACCTGCATGTGACACACCAAAAGTGAACACTGCAGTGATGTCCTGCTGCTAGACCATATATACATATAGATTATGTAGGGTTAATAATTAGATATTGTTTAATAATTAATTAATGATTGTTAGTTATACATTTGAATTAATTAATTGTAATAATTATATTATGTTTTTCTTTCCATAATTTTATAATTATGGGTCTTGCTGTTGTATTTGGATGTCTGCTTTGGAAGCTTCAAGTGCCAAAAAATCCTTATGTGTGCAAGAACTTTTGGCTGTAAAGTTCTTTCTGATTCTGGTTCAGATACAAAAAATATTTTTGTGAATTCTGTAAGTTTTAAAATATTTTGATTTTTGGTATAGCTCTTGGGTACATGCATGCAATGAAACCACACTGGCAAGGGAGGGGATACTGTATCAGTTTCTTCTTTTTGCATCTAATTATATTGCATATTGTTATGAAGCTATGCACCCGTATCTGAAGAAAAAAAAGACAAGTCTGATATCCTTATGTACTCTATTTATGTTGATGGATGCAATAAGGTAAAGTCATGAGTGGGATATTTAGGAGGAGGTTGGCATACTGTCATCCTCAGGTTGTTGGAGTGTGAATGCTCCTTTGTTAGAGGCAGTGGCTGAGTTGTATCTAGTTTCAGCTTTGGCTCTGTAAAGCTTCTCTCCGTATGCATGTAGCTCAGGGGTGGTCTTGCTGTCTTAGAAATAAAGAGTTGGACATGCATTACTTGTTTGATTTCTTGTAGCAGTTTACAGTACATCACATGATGCTGGGACGCTGCCGTGCCCATCACTATGCTTGTTTTCCAGTTAAAATAATACATAAAACAGTTTAAAGCAATATAAATTTACTTGAGAAATTGTGTGAGATATTTTTCATGTTTATTTCACTTACTTCATTGGCAAATACAGTAGTTTTACCGCTTTGGGATTTTATTGTTATAAGCATGAATCACTCAAAATTTTGTTGATTTATGCTCGAAAAAGAAATGCCAAATGGACATTAAAATAACTTTATTTCTTTGAAGAAAAGCCTTTTTGTGTTTTCTTAAGTAAGTGTTACTTATTTTATGGAGTTTGCAGTTAGGCACCACATGTCCGATCATTTGTAACCTCCCTGAAAGCTTTAGCCTTCCTCCATCACATTGACGTGTGTGTGCATGGCTTCGGTTTTATTCAGTCCCATGACCATTTCACTTTTCTTCTTGGCTCTGGTTTGCTCTCTTGTGCCTGCTTGTGTTTCCAGCTTTGTGAATAAGCCAATACGTGGACCTATGTTATGTAAGTCGTACTGAAAGTGGATTGGAACCTGGAGGAGTTGACTGCAGTGTGAGGAACTATTTGTGACCTTGACTAACAGGTTCGCTGTTTGCTTTCTTCATCTTGCGTGTCACTGAATCTGATGTTATCACAGCAGGAGGTTGAAAAATTACTCACGGCATTCTTTGTGGGATACTCCTGGTCAGGCATAAAACAGACCTCACTTTTTAATAGGATGTCAGTGTCAGTTTATCAAGAAACGAGGGAGATAATGCAGGTAAAATAAAAGTGATGCTTGTAACTTGTAAACCTACTTCATAAGAAAATAATTCTGCAATCCTTCAATCTTTTAAAAGTTTTATCACTTAAATGTGTACAAAGGTGTAAACAAAGTCAAAAAAGATGCTACACACAACAACAGTTGACCAGTGTGCTTGACCAGTGTGCTTCATCAATATATATATACATATACATATACATATATATATACACACACACACACACACACACACACACACACACACACACACACACACACACACACACACACACACACACACACACACACACACACACACACACACACCTAAAGGATTATTAGGAACACCTGTTCCATTACTCATTAATCTCTTATTCTAATCAACCAATCACATGGCAGTTGCTTCAATGCATTTAGGGGTGTGGTCCTGGTCAAGACAATCTCCTGACCTCCAAACTGAATGTCAGAATGGAAAAGAAAGGTGATTTAAGCAATTTTGAGCGTGGCATGGTTGTTGGTGCCAGACGGGCCGGTCTGAGTATTTCACAATCTGCTCAGTTACTGGGATTTTCACGCACAACCATTTCTAGGGTTTACAAAGAATGGTGTGAAAAGGTATGCAACCGAGGTATGCAGCAAAGCATTTGTGAAGCCACAACACGCACAACCTGGATGTGCGGATGGGCTACAACAACAGAAGACCCCACCAGGTACCACTCATCTCCACTACAAATAGCAAAAAGAGGCTACAATTTGCACGAGCTCACCAAAATTGGACAGTTGAAGTCTGGAAAAGTGTTGCCTGGTCTGATGAGTCTCGATTTCTGTTGAGACATTCAGATGGTAGAGTCAGAGTTTGGCGTAAACAGAATGAGAACATGGATCCATCATGCCTTGTTACCACTGTGCGGTGGTGGTGTAATGGTGTGGTTGATGTTTTTTTGGCACACTTTAGGCCCCTTAGTGCCAATTGGGCATTGTTTAAAAGCCACAACCTACCTGAGCATTGTTTCTGACCATGTCCATCCCTTTATGAAAACCATGTACCCATCCTCTGATGGCTACTTCCAGATAATGCACCATGAACATGAAAATGAGTTCACTGTACTAAAATCCCCCCCCTGGGGGTCACCAGATCTCAATTCAATAGAGCATCTTTGGGATGTGGTGGGACAGGAGCTACGTGACCTGGACCTCCATCAACTACAAGATGCTATCCTATCAATATGTATGTATATACAGTACATACAGTATTAGCACTTTACAATCTATAATTTCTTCAACTTCAACAGTGCAATGCATGCATCTGCAATAGTTATATTGCAGTACATGCAAAAAAATTTATTCAAAGGGAAAACTATTTCGGATGCCTTTGGCAGTGTTACACTCCATAAGACTGGTTTTAAATGGCAGAGAGAAATCATAGATTGCAAGGCAGAAATGCAAGCTCAGAGCTTTCAAGGCATCTGGTGAAGTCATCCAGAATTGCTTATACTGCGATATACATTGCAGAAAACTTTATATTGCAGAAATACATCTCAGGGTTCAGACCTGGTCTTACAGTTACTGAGCCAAAGAGATCCATCTGTCTGATAAGCTCAGACTGTACGTATGTTTGACCTTCTTCATCTAAGGTGCAAGTAAATGTACAACCCACTTAGACTCAACTCGCATATGGTGCTGTTTATTTACACTGGCTTCTGTCATGTCTTTACATCACATGCTGATGGTCCCATTCACAGTTTCCCCCGCACGGCACTCTGTCCTGTCGACTCCTGTCTGAGATAAGGCAGAGCTTTCCTTTCACCTTTCCTTTCAGCATGATGTCAGCTTTTTTGCCATTACGGCTTGGTCGTATTTCTTACATTTTTGTTCTCGCTGCACCTTGGCATTAGATAGATGGACTCTTTCTTTTTTCCAAAGTGGTGTCTTAAGGTTCTCTCTGCTACAGACCGAGGTTTTGGAAAGTTAGATGGGCATGTTTGCACTCTGTTTATCTTGAGGCTTTCGTTGAAAAACTGCATTATGGTTCCCATGAGAGAGATATCCTTCTTGACCTGTTTTTAGTGATTTTTAGCTTAGATCCATGTGGTTTGAGGAATGAACTACCACTTGATAGGTGAGCTCATTTTTCCCTTTGCTGATCTTTATGATCCTCTGCTGGGCAGAAAGAGACGAGACATTAGCCTCTATTACACGCAGACATCTACAGTATATGTTCAACCCTAAATCTAAAAAATAGGTGTGTATAGCTGCTATTTTTTAAGCAGGGATATCAAATTATCTCCCTTATGATGTGGCATGTACAATATTTTATATGCAAATATTATATTAATATTAACATGCCACATTATAAAGCTGATGATGATGAAGATCTACAGTTTGACTACACAATAAGTTCACACATACATGTACAATGGCGGTCAAAAGTTTGGAAACACTTCACTGAAATGTCTCTCATGATCTTGAAAATCTTTTTATCTGGATGTGTGTTTAAATTATTAAAAACCCACGTGGGTTGCTGCCCAGTTTAATGTTTTTAATTTTATATAGCCATGTTTAAATAAAGGCTTTTTATAATACTTTTTTGGAATATGAAGAGAGTTTTTTATACCCTATTCCAAAAAGCGCCTTCAATTTTTTCAAAATAATTTTTTTCTAAATAATTTCTTCTGCTATTTCTGAGCACTTTCGATTTCCTGATTTCATGAAATTCATGTCTTTAATTAGATTTTTTTATGGATAACTTAATATTAAAGAAAAAGCAGCCAATCAGAGCCCACATCCTTCAATATTTTTGAAATGCTTCTTAGGGTGAGGCCATAAGAAGTGTTTCTTGATTAAAAGCCACGAGTACACTCTCAGAAAAAGGGTACAAAAGCTGTCATTGGGACAGTAGCCCCTTTAAGTGCTAATTGGGTACCCAGTGCTTATCAACCTAGAAAATGTGACAAAGGATAACCCATTAAATTTTAGTAAACCATTTTCTGCAAGCATGTGAAAAATAAGTCATTGAAATTTGGCTCCCGTTGTGATGTCAGAAGGGGATAATACCACCCCTTATTCTGCACTATCCAACCACGACAATGCCGATTTTGCTAATTCTAGACAAAGGTTGACTACATTGCAGATAATAAAATATAACATAAATTAACATATGATAAAATCTAGAGTTTTGATCTATTTTGGATGCTTTTAGTCCAAACATAATACGTATTATAACATTTGTGTTATTCTAAAGTTTTGATGAGATTTTATTCTATAATGTGGAATATAAATAAAGAATGAGTAAGCACTGTACTTTTGACCAGTACTGTATACTCTGTGTGTGTAGTGTATGGTGAGGACCATGGCGTTAATAAATGAGATTAAAGATTTCAGCAGCTTGCTTTAGTGGCTGTCTCTACATGAAGTCTTCGATTGGCTCATTCGTCTGATTGCAAAAGCATATGGAGATCCTGCTTCCATAAAATCCATTGCAGCAGGACTTTGTTGGACTTAATATATACTGTTTCCTCTCACTGTGCCTGTGTGTGCTGATCACAAGCAAAAGCATGCCGTTTAAATGTTATTATTTGATGCTCTAGTATCTGTAACACACTGCATGCTGGTACGTTTGGTTAAGTCTGGGCAAGGTTAACAGTAAATCTGTTCTGTTGTATTTGCTAACTATAGTAATGATCTTGGATTAGTTACTTTGTCTCATGCACCTCACAGCTGTGTAAGTATGTGCTATGCAGTTTGATTGACAGCTTTATTTTTGCAATCCCATAAAGAGCGAGAGGAAGTAGCTGCAAGAGAGGAACTCCACAACAGATGCATCTATTGAATAAAAAAAGGGGAACCAGGGGATGCATAAACACTGTACATACTTACAGTATAGTGCTGTGCTTTCATCTTTACTAGCATGGATGCTTATGTAATATCAGTACATGAGGTTGATGTTTATTTAGATTGTTATTATGGTCACACGTTGCTGCTCCATTTACAACTTTTTTTATTGTTCTGTGCTGTTAAGTCTTTTTCCCATGTTAGTCTTTTCTCCATGACTTGACCATCACATTGACCATTTCCCTTCATGCCAGCACCCTGCTCCCTCATGAACCTAATGGGCCAAAATCAACACACAACCACGGTTCAGAAAATTAAAAACATGTGCTCCTCGCAAAATCTCTGTATGGTTTAAAGCCTGAAACCTGACAGGGTGTAACATACATACAAGATCAAACATGATTTCACAGTGGAACTCCTTAACCTTTGTACCAAATACAATATTCACACTATATAGCAGCTCAATTTCTCTTCATTTTTTAATCATATCAAAACAAAGCGATTTCCCCTTCCCGCACATCATATTACTAGAATACCTTTTTTTAATATGCGTTTAGGATCATTTTGCCGTTTTTTGTTGCAAATATTTGCCTCACTTGGTCAGATCAGATCTATCAGATTAATCCGATTTATTGTTATAACACGTTACAGGTCAACATAGCGAAAATTATATGTTGTTTCATCATAATTAGTTATATTTTATTTTTTAAATATCTTTGTTTTAATAATCTACAATATTACAAGTTCAAATTTGAATTGTAAGTAGTTAATATTTTAATATAAAAGTAGTTATATTTGAGGAGCTTACATGCAAAAGCCGCTAAACGCCATTTTCGTCAAAAATTAGATAAAGATATTAACCTAATGCTCTTGTCACAAATTATACATTCATCAAATACTTTCGCTTTAAATCTCTCTAATCCCGTCACAGCCGATGGTGTAGTGGGGAGCGCTCCGACATGTGGTGCTTTCGCACTTGCGGTGATCCGAGTTTGATCCCCAGCATTTGCCGCTTCCATACTTTTCTCTCCTCCTTGTACTTTCCTGTCCTCTCCTCATTCACTGTTAAAAAAATAAAGGCAAAATGGCCAAAAAATATAAAAAATTAATAAAATCTCTCTAATCCCAGCCTCAGGCCATACAGAAATACTTTTATTTCTGTTTTGTTGGCTTAATCCATTAAGAGTTTGATATAAAAAAATCCTCGTTCACAAGAAAACATCAAACGCACTTAGAGGCCTTTGTATATGAGCTCTTCGTTTTATTCTGATATTCTGAATTGACTGTGTGCTGATCTTGCAGGTACAAACCCGATAAAATAACCAGCAGTCGTAGCTAAACTGGTAAATACTTTTTCCACAGGCATACATTAGCAGTAGCAGATGATTTTGTGACGTAATCCCAAAAGAATCCCAAAAAGAGGTAATAAAAGTATCAGTGTCATTCGAGGTAACAACTATAAAGACCCAATTCCATTAAGAGAAGTCATGACAAACAGTCTGGTCAGACTCAGCCATCAGTACCATTACTTAAAAACATAATAGACCTTTCGGGACATATCACCGTATGTCGGGCTTCTTTCCAGAGATTGGTTTCCAGTAAAACTTAGCTTTCAACCGGAATCATGTAAAAAAGTAACATATTCTCATGCTATAAAGAGATGTAAGGAAACTATACAGTTATGTGTGAGTTCTACATGGGTCCTGTTTGGTAAACCCGCACCCACAGTAATTAAAAGAACACACGACCTATTATCCAATAGCAGCATTTTATTTAATTCCATACCTGACCTGTCCCGTTTGACATAAAGACTGTGAGTAGTCAAAGACAGAGAAGTTGTTTTGTATGGGGATGGGAGAAATCCGCCCAAATCAGCGTCGGTTAAACAGTGGTGGGAGGAAATAGCCACAATTGTTTCATCAGCTGGCATCCCCAGGGCGTTGCGCCGCAAGCGCTACAATGATGTCAGGAGACGGGGGAATCCCAAGCTTGCCAGCATAAATCGGGCACGCCGTGTAACAAGAGGTTGATCTGCCTCTACACAGGACCTGACGCCAGCACAGGACATCGCTGCGTCCACCCTGCGGCACCCAAGAAATGCAAGCAGTCCAACCCGAAAGTACACTTACAAATCAAGTTCACATACATTAAGGTTTCTTATGAAAACATTTGAATTATTATTAACATAAAATAAACGTAATACAGCCACACAACAAACTTATGAAAATATTTCGTTATTTGCATGATAATTTTTTAACGCAGCCACACAATAAATAAAAACTATCACCACAATGCTCACCACTATGATTTCCCTTATCTCGTGTATTAATATTTTTTATTGTAACAATTTATGATTTGCAAAAATAACTGTTGCATCTGTGTAGATTAGATAAGCAAAGTGTGTGCGCGTTGTGCACGCTATACATTATGGTCAAGCTTGCGCCCTTAAAATAGCATAATGAACCACACGCATCGCACCACTGACTTAAAACTAGTTTTTTCTGGTCAGTGGCACAATTGTTTTTTGAAACTGCAAAATAGCATCAGGGATGGTTTGCGCCGGAACACGCCTCCTTTTTTGCGCTGAACCGCCCAGGGAGCGCAAGTTCATTACCTAGTTTCAAACGTGCGTCTGTGGAGGGAAAAACCCGCTGTGCGCCGGTGCAAAATACGAATGATACATGCGTCACTGACAAAGTCAGTTGCGCTGGGTGCAAGATAGGGCCCCTTAAACGTGTTCATACAAAGCATGAAGACAAATAAGCACAAAACCATTTAAAAACAGATGCCTATAGAGTCAAAATTGTCTTTGGGTCGGCCCATACCTGTTGATTCCCGTCCCACATCCGCACAGCCAAAGAAACAGTAATATTATTCCATCCGTTACATCAAAATTTTACGATTCACCCGTCAGAACTCTGTGCTACACCACAAAACCAAACATCTGTTTTGTAGAAGCAGGTCAGTGTGACATGATAGGAAAAAGTTGCTTTGAGTTGGTTCAGATAAAATATCATGGAAAATTTGTGATGTCACTAAACACAGACATGGTGAATCTGAATGCCAGTCAAAGAGAAATTTCCTAAACTTTCTACCAATTTACCAGGTAATCCAATTTTATCGGCATTAACTGAAAAGAATAAACATTTATTTGAAAGTCATATCAATTGAGTAATTTACTGTAGATGGTTATTTAATTTATTGCTCTATTTAATTATTCTTCACACCATTCCAGCATCTATGGCTATATTCATGGCGAGAACCAGTTAATACACAAGTTGATCCACACAAAGGTTGGGGAGGGACAATTTTGTATCTCCAATTGGCTTACTGTATAAGAGGAAACCGGAGTAAACTTGCGCTGACACAAGGAGAACATGCACCTGCCCTAGCCGGGGCTCGAACCTGGGACCTTTTTGCTGTGAGGCACCCACTGTGTCACCCAATTGTGTATCTTTATGGAAATGGTGGGAGTCATCCCATACAGCAGTAAGATGTCCTGGATGTGTGTAGGAATCTGTGATGTTTTCAACAGAAAAGCTTCCAGCAAATGTATTGCACATATTCATGCCAATTATACTTCCAGCATTTCTCTTAGCTTTAGATTTCAACCTGGAATGCTACCAAAATCTGCTTAAATGTATGGCATAAAACACCTGTATGTCCACTAAAGTAATGTGATTAGCCAAGTACGAAACTGGAGGCTCTGGAGGTTGTCATGTAACTTCCATTTTTTTTTTTTTTTTTTTGGTTCAGAGGCAATTTTCCTGTGGTGTGTGTCGGATTTACATTCTTTTGATGTCACAGATGTCTGTTTACATTCATAAACTGTTTAGTTTGACCTTTTCCCACCTCTTTTCAGTGATGCAACATTGCATTTGGGAACAGCCACTGCATTGGTAACTGGATAGCTTCCATAGGTTTCTTTACAGGCCGTCCACTCTTTATTCCCACATTCAAGTTTTGGAGGACTCCAGAGACTGATGACAGTATCATTATTGTCCCTGTTTATTCTTCGGTTGGTTTACATGTTTAAATGTCAGCTTTGATCTCACGTGTTTGGGCCAAAGTGTCTGCTGGCCTTGCAGCGAATGCAAATATGTTGTTTCAATTACAGCAGCAAGGCATGTTGTTTTTCCCTCCGTAATTTCATTAAACTTCTGACGGTGAACGGAATGAGGTCAGGACTGGTGAGTTATGCTTTGTGGAAAAGCACTTTGGTTTATTTTTTTATATTCAGTAATAATATATTACTTTCCGTGGAAAAATGTGACTTCAATTGAGGACAAAAGGCATTGCTTGCATATTTGCCGATTTCACAGAGAAGATATCATATGGCAATTCAACTTACAATCACAATATTTTTAAAATAAAATCACAGCATTTCTTTAACCCTAGTTAATGGTGAAGTTTGTACTTTTGTTTTACTGATACGGTTTACGCTCCTTAGCATATCAACTTAAGAATGGTTATTTCTGCACATTTATCTGGGATAACAATAAAGCTGCAATCCGTAAGTTTTGCCTTTGTATTGCCATCTCAGTTTAAAACATAAAATTGCAAAGTGGATTACTCCACTTACACTGTTAGTAGAAATGGTCCCCAGTTCCGAATATGTAAGGCTACCAGATATGTACACTAGTGATGTGGGGGTCGGGTTGGGGTGGGTAAAGGAATGTTCACTTTATTTGGGGGGTCATTAAAGGGATAGTTCAACCAAAAATGAAAATAATGTCATTAATGACTCACCCTCATGTCGTTCCAAACTCGTAAGACCTCCGTTCATCTTCAGAGCATAGTTTAAGATGTTCTGACCCTACATTGAAAATCTACGTACGATATACTGTCCGTGTCCAGAAAGGTAATAAAAACATCATCAAAGTAGTCCATGTGACATCAGTGGGTCAGTTAGAATGTGTTGAAGCATCAAAAATACATTTTGGTTTAAAAATAACAAAAATTACCACTTTATTAAGCATTGTCTTCTCTTTCGGGTCTGTTGCGAATGCGCATGCACAGTGACGCTGCTGACGTACGACATCTTAAACTGTGTTTCCAAAGATGAACGGAGGTCTTACAGGTTTGGAACCAAATGAGGGTCATTAATGACATTATTTTCATAAAATTAAAAATCAAAACTTAAAAAATAAACTTGTATGTTGTCTGCAATTCCTTGTAGCCTATATAAAATATTTCGCAATATATGTTTACATATTTAATTAGGTTCTTTGATGAAGTTACAATATGTAGGCCTACGTAGCAACAAGCAGCTCCCGCCGCCAGCCACAACAGCAAAACAAACAAATAAAAAATGTGAAGATGAAAGACGAGGTGCGGGGGAAAATTAAGGTCGGGATTTTACATCATCAAAAGAAATCAGGTCAAGCTGTTTATTCAATGTTTGGGACAGGTTCTCAGAAATATCAAACCCTGCTTTGTAAATGTTTATATTGTTATTAATATGACCATGCTGGTTTCTAAGGTTCATAAACGCATGTTGTCCCTAGTTTACATGGCAATGTTATCTAATGGCTGTTTCCAAGCACTTTTAGGCTGAAATAAAGCCAGTTTTCATTTACATTACAATGCCTATTATGTATGTAATGTTCACAGGTGCGTAGTGGGTTGTAAAAATAGATACAGTGGTGCGGGGCGGGCTGGAGCGGGCCAAACAATTTCATAAAAGCGGTACTAGTATGAACTCTTTAGGTGCAAACGTGTACTTTTTAAAAGGGTGAAATTGTCACCTGCACTTACACATTGATAAGTACTCTTTTTGCTTTGTAAGCATCAATGTTGGCCAATTTTCTGTTCTGTAAATGTTCTCCATACTGCAGTGCTTAAGCCGTCCAGTTTCAACGCACAGAGCGTTTTACAAAGCTGATAGCTCAATAGCTTTCCCAAAGGAATAAACAACTTTAAGTTACATGGATACTCCCTTTGGTGCTTTGAATTTCTGTGCTCGCTTTTCACAAACAAACGGTGAAGGGCTCTGCGCTGGGATAATTTCAGCTTTGTTTCATCAACTCAGAAATGAGCTTCTGCTATCGCCCTGCACTTACCTTAATTCGCTCCAACCCTTCTGATCCCAAAGGTCTTAGTACTGAAGGGGCTTTGTGTGTACACTGACATAATCCATTCTGTCCTCTTCCTCAATGGTTTCATGTTTTAAGCAAATACGATAATATGCCCTCATATTCTCTCGATGGCCATCAGTTTCGCTTATTGACTTTGATGGAGGGCAGCAGACATTCACGACCGTTCATCTCCCACGAGAATGCTTTCATGCACGGTCTAATGAGAAAGGAACCATTCCAGAAACTTTGTCCTTAACTTAACCCGTTACATGGCATGAATCAGTGTGGGACGCGGACAGAGCTTTAGTGTCATGGATGTTGTCAACATTTACAAGACTTTTTAAAAAATGTAATAAAGTAGGTGTGCATCTTTAAAACGTGAAAACAATTGGAAAGGCAAATGGGTAATTCTCACGAAATCCAGAAGGTGTCCAGCATCAGATTTTTTAAAAAGCCCTTGAAGCCAATTTTATTTTGCACATATAAGATTAAGGTCTGAACTTACTATAACCATTATTTGTAGGGAATTTAAAAAATATTTCCTATAGAATTATTTACATTTTTTAGATTATCATTATCAAAAACTATCATTACCGCAACATGCTATTACATTAAATATATGCATTTACAAACTCATGTTTCGGTAATGAGAACTAAAAAGTTGTCTAGGTACTATGACAAACAAAATTTCAACTTTTATCTGGAGAGAAAAAATAAGAACTTCTTACCTGGTAGCCATCTTGTGTGTCACAGTCAATTATGTACCTTCCAACAAATATTTATTTTTTTGAAAATGTTAGTTCCTTGAGGGCTTAAACAATGATTGAAAATTGTTGCAGAGGATGAGAAAATTGGTCTTGGACACATTTCTATTCCTTATTATTGTCTCTACATTTACTAATGATCACCAAATACCACATGTTTCTGTACTGTAAATGTTTATAGTATAACATGCACTGAAGCTTTTTTTTTTTTTTTATTATGAATATTTTCATGTCAAAGAACCCAAATCCAGTTGCGGTAATGAAAATTGTCCCCTTAAATGTGGAAAAAACAACAAAATTGGTTTGTATGATGTCATTTGAAATCATGTACAAAATAGTACATGAAGATATGTTTGTATATGCTTCTTAATTTGATACTCTTACTTTGCATTTACTTTTTTATCAAAATGTTTCATGACACCTCATAAGTCTTATCTCACGAGAATCACACAAATATGTATACACAATGGATTATGTTTGCCCAAAATTAAGAGCGATCAGGGACTAAATCCATCATTCAACGTTTTGTTTTGACTAAACAGTCACGCCTGCACGACACCCACCACGATATCTATCATACAGGCTGCGTGTTTGTCTCAGAGAATGTTTCTCAAACACATGCATTGTTAAATAAATTTAACACATGTATGTGTACACATCTGATGGGTGTGTAGACCAGCTGAGTAGGGAATCTGTTAAACATCAAATTTAAGCTTCGTGTCGTGCCTCCCCTGCTGTTGGTTTCATGACTGGTAGGGTCAAAGGTTTAAGGAAGTCTTTGAATTTATTTCACAAACATGTTTCAGGAAATTGAGGTCATGTGTTCTTGATATTTCTTGTTTGTTTTTACTATTCGTACTTTAGAAGTAAACTCCAGCAAAAAATTGCCCAAAATCCATGGGTGCAATGTAAAGAGCGGAATTTTTCCCGTGCCGTGCTTTCAGAGTCTTGCCTGGAGGTGTGGCGCTGCACCACTTACCTTGGCATTGGTCACTCCCGTGTGGAGAATATTTACCCAGAATAGCACCGCCTGTGAAATTCAGGCCTGGTTTGTGTTCTCGGTAGAGTTGTTTATGAGTCTGTAAATCTATCATCTTTGGAATACCAGCAAGGTCCCGCTATGGGAAAATGTTTCATCTCGTTTTGTGGTGACCAATCAAAACGTCCTCGCCTTCTCTTGAACCACCAGGAGTTTGTGGAATAGTATAACATCATCGTTATGATTATAGCATTAATCCTGTATGATTATGTGATTATGATGGTATCGTTGATAACCGCGATAAAAATGACGTTCTGTTTGTTATACGGCCCTCGCGTAATTATGGTAAAAACATACCATGGGTGTGAGGTACAAGAATGTCACTGTAAAAAATGTGCCGGAGAAAGGTTCAAGAATAACATGCCAAAGCCCCCAGTTGTGGAGCTCGCTTTCCTCACAGCAGTTATATGAGCTTCATCAAAGTGCCTTCGGATTTCCATAAAAACTATTTATGGAAAGAGCTCTCTGTAAATATACCGAAGAAGGGGTCAATGTATCTGTTACTGGATTAATATTCCATGTTCTGTCATTCTTTATTTGTAGGCTCTCTCTTTACACCGTGCAAATAAAATGAATGAGATAGGGTGTCACAAAATTACGTTTTTATTTTAATCCTCCGTTTTGGGGATTTGTGGTTGATTTCTGAAGTAGGTTGTAAAGTTCCTTTCCTGGTGAAAAGTTTTATATTGATGCCCGGAAAGTGTCTAAATTATGACTTGGGTGTAAGTCACGTCCTGAGCACATATGCCGTTTATTGGAACGGAGGCTGCCGTCTGTCCCACCCCAATTGTTTCACTTTTCTCATGGGAGTTGAGCCTTGGAAGAAGATGAGGCTTAGCATCAGGTCCCAGAATTTCTTCTTCCAGCATTGACATTAACTCTCAATCTGTACAGGCGGAGCCTTTGTATATGAATACATCAGTGCTCATGAACTCATTTATCTCTCCAAGTTACTAGCCAGAACAATGGATTTGTGGGTTGGCGGTGACATACAGTAAACTGATATTTTTTGGGCTGGTTCACACTGCTTTAGCAAGCAGCAGTAGGGGTTGACACACTGTTCCAACAAAACCACAAATATTGACTTTATTGTTTGTTGGAGTTTGTTAAAGCTTTGAGATTATGCCACGGATGTATAGCATTAAATAATACATATTTACCAAGGGGCAACCTTCCGATCTCTATTGCAAAGCCAACACGGGAGTGACTTAAACTGCAACAGTCATCGACTGGCCGCTAGAGACTCCCTTTTGGAGCCAATTCCCATAGACTCCCAAGTAAAAATGGCCAAATGTAGAAATAAATGTGTTTACAGTCTGGTACAAAAAGTGATTTGGTCTGTATAGCTAATTTTGCCCTTCATGATAACTGTGAGGGGGTGAATTTTTTTGTCACTCATCAGTTTAAATGACTGCTTTCACTACCGTTGAACGGGCATGGTTTCAGTAACCAGCCACTTCAACATCCCCCACATCCCGCCTCTTTACCCATTTTTGGATATCCGTGAGTGATGCACAGTTAGGCGATTCCAACATGGCGATGGCAAGCCCAGTCAACTATTGGTGTCAAAGAAAGCTCTTCACAAACCTATAGGTGATATCACAGAGACACTACGTCCATATTTATGGACGTTATCTGTGTGTTATCTGTGTAGTTTGAAATAAAAACAAATAATTTTGAGTCAAATTGTTTATGTGAATACCTTCACAAATCCATCTTACCTTTCAGCCCCTCTCCTCCAATCACCCGGCTCCATTCTGGTATATACTGTAATGTCTTTTTATCACAACCGGATGGAGAAAATCCCCACCCTGTAGTTTCACTCAAAAATACTGTAAGTGACATTATAAAACTGAAAACTGTAAAAAACCTGGATTTTTTTATTGAACAACAGTAGACAAACACACCGTACAGTAAGTGTAAGGCCAAGCCAGATTTATTTGTATTTTTCATCCAGAACTGGCCTGCTCCACTATTTTATTGTAGTGTCTTTTGGAGACATTGCTACTGTAGTATTCTAGGATTTTGTTAACCTTACTGCATAATTTCCATTATCTATCACCACCCCCTGGTACGTTGCACAAAGGATTGGATGATAGCATACCCCTTTGGATTACATCATTTCGTTTGGTCCGTAAAACATGGATATGTAGTCTATTTTGGCAATGCTGTATTTCAAGCACCTTACCCTTGCCAGGGGACTTGTTTTAACACAAACTAGCGCCAGTTCCAAAACGAGAATCCATCCAGTACAGCTCATAGGGAAACGCACATGACCTAAACGGTCTGAAGTGTTTTATTAGACAATCCTGGGCTTTCGGGTGATTTTAAATAGCTGCCAAAATGTGAAACGTCTGGTAATAGAGTCAACCAAAAATGTAAAAAAATTACTTTTTTGTTTTTATCAAATTTAAGGATGGGAACTACCTGTATTTAAAACTGTAGAACTGAAGCAGCATTGCAAGGTTAAAAACCCTGATTCAGATCTTTGGTGGCCTGTCTTTTTATTTATAGACAGGAAGATTAGTCTACAAGAAGTGCCAATCACAGAGCTCATTTCCTTTTCATGCTCTTCATTTCACCCGTTAGCCATCCAAGCGTTTATTTTAATTTGGCGTATTCACAAGTATGCGAATGCCTTGTGGACTCCTAATGGAGTACATGTATGCTTGGAATGAATGGGTTTGTTATCCATCTCTGTATTGTGATTAGAGTCGCCGACTGTTCGTTTTGGATTCGGTTTGTTTCGGCCTTAATTCGATAGTAATTATGCGGCTTCTGATTTGCAGTTTTCTTTGGATAATGTTTTCATGTAGGTGGTAATGTGCCACAGGGTGAATATACTTGTGTAATATCCTATGAATACGATGAACACAAAGGAAGATATTTTGAGAAATGTTTGTAACCAAACCATTTGTGGACCTCTTTCACTTTAATAGTAGAAAAAAAAAGAATACTATGGAAGTAAATGGGGTCCACAAACGGTTTGGTTACAAACATTTCTCAAAATATCTTTCTTTGTGTTCATCAGAACAACGACATCTATTCATGAATATCAGTCATGTGACCTTTTAAGTCATCCGCTCTTTTTCCAGCGCACTGCCGCCATCTTGAGTACCTACCGAGTACCAGTAGGCTACTGACAAGCATTAGCTAGCTTGCTACGATTTACGGATTTCTTATCTTTTTATCTATGATTCGTACGGATACAGGAAATGGCTGCGAAAGACAACATGTCGCACCTCGACTCTAATGAAAAGAAATGCTACTTTCAAAAAATATCATTGTTAGGGTGTGATGCCTACTCGATCCCTGATGCCTTCTTTCAGCCGCTATCCGCTGCTACCGAACTACCACTATTTTTACAACACTAAGAAGGCGCGACACCACATGAAACTTTGCTCGAAGTATCACCTGAATCTATACACATGAACGCAAGCATTGAGAACATTGTTTGTGTACACAGAGTTTACTAAAAAGAAAGGTTTTGAACAACTGACTTTGGTTGTTTTGGTGTCCGCTCGCCATCTTTGCCAGACATAAAGAATCGATTTACAAATGCGAATGAATGAGGCTCCTTTTTCAACTAGAAGGTCAGTATTGTTTTTCACTTGCGACAAAGCAACAAATTATCCATGCATTTATATGGAACTATGCTTTAGGAGCTATCCATCTTTACTCTCCTCCCTCCTTACGTCGCATTTGCAGATCGATACATCTTGACTGGCAAGATGGCGCCGAGCGTACACCAAAACAGCCAAAGTCAGTTGTTCAAAACCATTCTTTTTAGTAAACTCTGTTTACACAAACAATGTTCTCAATGCTCGAGTTCACGTGTAGAGACACAGGTGATACTTCGAGCAAAGTATAATGTTGTGTCGAGCCTTTTTAGTGTTGTGAAAATAGCAATTTTGATGCTCACAACATATTGAAGGCATAGCTTCTAATACTTTTGCGACCACTTCAGGTACTCAAAATGGCGGAAGACAAGTTTGAGATGTGAGTGACGTCAGCTAATATTCATGAATACAGGAAATAACATGAAAAGTGAGTAAATGATTTTTTTTAGGTGTACTATCCCTTTAAGTGCTTGTAATGTACAGCTGACATATTGCATTTCCTCGAAAATAATTTGTGTTCACAGAGGAAAGTTAAACAGGTTTACTGTGACATGAGGGTTTAAGAGTAAATGATGTTGTTACATTCTTAAAAAATGCTGGGTTATTTTCAACCCAGCGTTGGGTCAAAAAGAGACAAACACACCCCACTGGGTTGTAATTTAACAAATGCTGGGTTGTTTTAAACCATTATTGGGTCAAATCTAAACATTTTCTGGGTTAATTTAATTTAATGGCTTAGTTTAATTTTTTTTACGTTGTACTTCACTGTTTTAAGTGTAATATGACATTATTAGAGGGCTCGAAGTCATGAACAAAACTTAAATATATAACAAATTTTGAGGAACTATCAAAGCATATGAAATACATACTTAAAGGACATCTGCCAATCTTTGCACTGGAGATGGCATGAGCTGTAATGGGTGCACTCTGAAATGGTTTGATCTTTTCCCATCTAGTCAATGTATTTTTAGCCTAAGCTCTTTTCGGTGAATCCCATTTTAAAGACCTGAAAACTATCCCATGGAGGAACATATGGCAATATCTTCCCATTCTCCCCCCGACAACACGTCCTTAACCTCGGCAAGCAGATGTTATGAAAGACTTTCATTGAAGTTCCCAGCTATTTTTCCTTTATGCTGAAAAAGCAAGCGAATTGCCCCAATTTAGGAAGCAGATATATTGCCACGGCTTGATGAGGCTGTTTCATTTCATGCGAATGGGTCATGCAATACGACCAGCTTGAAAAGCAGCAGAGAGAAGAGAGCAGGAGAGAGAGTGTGTGTGTATGTGTTTTCATGTGGACATTTTCAAAGATTTAGTCATCCACTGGTTTTTCCAAGGTGACTATTGTGAGCTGGCTGTTTGCTGGCTGGAAGACAGATCAGAACAGATGAGCTAGAATCAGAAGACGCAAGCAGATATTTTCGTGGGATGTAATACGAGAAAGCGATAAAAATGAAAATACCAAGGCAGAGAGAGAAGTCGAGCTAGATAGAGAACGAGAAGAGCATAAAATACTGGAGGGATTCGAAGGAATAACAGCAGAGAGTGTGTGTGAATGTGTGAAACTGCAGTTGGAGCGAGTCTAGTGTTTGCTTTAGCATGCACGACTGGGGCCCCTCTGATTGGTTGGCAGGTTGGACCGGGGGGCTCTTGGGGCTCAGAGCCCCCCTCTGATTGCTTTGGTTGAGGGACGAACGAAGATGAGAATGGAGAGAGAGAGAAAGAGAGCAGGCACAGACTAGCGGACACCAAAAGTGAGAGTCCACGCGACAGGCTAACACTCACACACGCGCTCTTCTCTGATACTCGCATCCCCGCAGGAGTCATGGACCAATCCACTGTAACTGCTGCTGTATTCCTGGCTTTCCTCTTCCTCCTGGTACAGTGAGATCATTTTACTTCATGTATAGTCTTCTTTTGTTTCTTACGGTTTATATTTAAAAGTGATTGATCAAGTTTGGAGATTGATCAAGCATTGGCACTTTACAAGAAGCATAGATTTTAGTTCTAGATGCACAAGAGCATATATATATATTTTATAATATCTCTAGATTATTAGACAGATAAATACTGTTGTATATAAACTTTAAAGGTTAATCCATACAAACCGCAAGGCATACTGAGGGGGGTGTCGCAAGGTATACATATCGCAGGGATAACTGAATGATTTTAATACTTAAATTATTATGTATTGAAAAAGTTTTAGGGCAATCCAGATCTCTCCAGCTGAGATAATTATGCTTTTTTTTCACATTTTATTGTAATTGAAATAGATTTTACATATTTACATTGCAAACCATATACCACAGTATTTAGTTGTTGTACACTTTTCAATATCGTGCAGCCCTAATTTAAACTACATATACATTTATTCTATCTCAGTTTCTCAATATAAATAGTAGAGATCTCTCAAAAACTGTCATTCGGGTTCAGTTTTTACGCCACCGTCTCTGTGAGATGTGACCAAATAGAGTGCAAGGAACCGAGAGGCAGGCAAGAGCTTAAACAGATGTGAGGTAATCATATGACTTCCCAATTAAATAAAGCCCATTCCATGTATATTGATGTAACCCTGGGTCTGTGAAAGTGAGCATTGTGCCGGGCTCTGTAGCCTGTCAATGGGTGCTCTCTAAGCAAGCAAATATCCTAAATCAATTTCACAAGTCCCGTTGAGTTTGTACGTTTTCAAGCTCGGTTTGTTCCATGGTGTGGGATTTCAGTTTTGCCCTATTGAACCGAAATTATCTTTCATATCGCTTCAATCCAGGATGCAGGGCTTGGAAATGGAAAGTATTATATATGTCTGTACAGTATAGAAAGCTCCCGAGGCATAGGGTGAAGAGGAAGGGTGGGATTGTTATTTATAGGAGGGTTAATTTGGCATGTAAAAGTCATAGTAAAAACTGATTGGTGAAGAGTTAAGTAAAATATCTATGACTTACTGTATCCAGTTTTGTTGTGAAACGCTCTGATTGGTTGAAAATGTTTCTTATAACACTTGAGATCGTTCCCACAAAACCTCAGCATGGCCTTCAAATGCATGCTGGTAAATTTGTCAAGTCTGCAATTGAGTGTAAATCTACTGATTGCTTTTCACAGGACGCTTGGTAATTGTTGGATGGGAAACTAAAAATCAGAAGTAAGGTTTATTTAGGCAGCCAAGTTTGCAATTTTTTCTATAGTCCATCAAGTATGTTTAGATCTCAGAATTATATTTTCGTATCGCAAATATTTAGTGTGTTTATAACTTTCCTTCTCATTTGGAATTTCAAGATAAATAATGAGCCGTTTTGCTACCGGGCCCAAGAAAAATAAGCCGAATGTATCATTACCTTGTATCTCCTTTCTTCACTTGAGCCATTTATCATCCAAAACTAAACAATATGCCATGCTGTTGGGATAAAGTCAGAAAACTTCAATGAAAAATACTTCTTCAAAGGATATAGTTTTGCCTGAAAGGGTTTCATTTTTGTTCCCTAACCTTTCCCAGTTTGGTGCCCACTTTGGTGCCTCCCGAGCAGGTGTGAGCGGGTCACAGGAGTTCTCCATTACAAAGCCATCTGCAAGTTTCACGAAAGTTCAAGGGACTTTGATGCGACGGGACCCCACCAGTCGCACTGCCTGTATGGGGTTCGCATGAATACTGAAAAGACAGGTGCTTTTAACGCATTCCTGTTTGGTCTTTCACAGACTTGAATGGTCTCCGTCTGTGATGTTGGCTAATGCTGAAATATCCATTATGTTCGCAAGAACTACACACAATGGCTGTCTTGGAGACATTTACGGGGTGCAGGACAACCACAATAGTTCTGCAATCCCAGATCAATCATACCAGACTCTTTATTTCATAGAGTTTCTTTGTCCTGTCCAAGCCCCAACTGAGTTTGGCCATCAAGGCTCCTAATTTAAGGTGTTTTTGGGAAGCTAGTAACAAAAACAAAAGTTTGTCACCACGGTTGATTTATGGGCTCATCAAACCCATTGACCAGTTGAGTCACATGGCAAAGCAACCAAACCAATGTGTTTCTTAAAGAAAGAAGGGCAATATCACCAATAAACAAAGACTTGGAAAGATCTCAGCATGACAACCCAACACCACATTTATCTGTCCAATTAGACACCTGACCAGGAACGGGTCGAAACCGTGTAAGAGCGATAAGTCCCTGGTGAAAGGAGCATTGGGTTTTAATCTGTGCTTTCTGGCCTGCTTCCAACGTCAAGCCTGCTGTCCCATTGGTTGTCAAGACATGCCTGAGATGCACATCATCCTTGCAAGTTCTGAATTTATCTTCTCAAAATATTGATCTTGGAAGCGGATTTATTCCTCGTATCTCATGGCTGCCAAATACTTTGCTGAGCAATTATACCGGAGAAGGAACTTGGCTGGAGCTTGTTAAGAAAGGCATAACATTTCTCTATGAAAAGGATGACTCTGACATCTGACTGAAATATGCTGAAGGGAACATGAGAGCTTCAACCATTTCCTTACAGATCTTATTCATTTCCATTCACTTTCGTGCCGGTACCAAGCTGCTTTCTTTGGCCTCGCCTCACCCCCAGATTTTTAATGTGTATACTTGCAATTGTGAGAAATCAGTTTCTGTATTATTCATACATTTTGCAAGGGTTTGTGATTGAACTTTTACTTTTAGGTTATGCTAAAATGGCCATCAACTACAAATGTTGCTCAAAAATTCTCTGAGGAAAACAAAAATGGATACTAATGAGTTTTATTATTTACATTTAGCAAGGTGTAAAGCTTTTAAATGGATAGCATAGCACAAATCTGTTGAAAACACACCTGTTTTGTATTTACTTGACTAACTCGTAAATGTGAACAGTAGTCGACAGTTTCACTTTGTTATATATATATATGATCCTCTTTTATGGTGTTCATCTTTCCCTAACTCTGTTACTTGTAAACATAGCTTTGTAGGCCTTGCTTATTGTTGGCTAATTAGACAAAAAGTTATGTTAAAGGTTCTGGAGGACATTTTTATATTGAACTTTAGATTTAAGCATAGTTTGAGACCAGTTGTTGAAACTTTATGAAGACAGTCTTCGGCAGGAGTCTTGAACTGATCTCCATTTATTCTCATTTGTCTAGATGAACTTCAGAGATAATAAAGAACATTAATTTAGATGCTGTCATACTTATGATATGAGTCTTTTCTAAATGAACAAAATTATCGTATTTTTTTACCTATTCATTTACGCCTTAAGTCCAATTTATAGTCGTGCGTAAGGTCTACGCCGTAGCTACGCCATAGGTTATCCGTAGCCTCTGCATAGCTCTGCGTAGCCTGAAGTGCACCTTGCCAAATTTTTAACAGCGCGTCAGTTCTACGCGGACCACATGCACTGTGATTGGTCCACTAGAACCCTTACTGTCAGGTAAAAAAATGGGTCAGGTATTTCCATTTGAGACGTGGAGAACAAAGATGAGCCAAGTTGAGGAGTGATTTAGCAAAAACTGCAACAAAAGTCGCTGTTTATTTACTTCCATCACTGCTGGTCTTAAAACATACACAACAAGTTGCTGTTTCTTCTTCTATTGTGGGTTAAACTTGCCAAGCTGCTTCCTCATTGATGGTCGAGCTGCTACTGTGGTACCATGCATAGATACTGCCTACCAGTGGTCTCCATGTGTGTTTGCATGTCAATGCGGAGGGCGATGCAGAAGTATATATATTAAAAAACGACATATATCCTATGCCATCGCGGCTACGCCAAAGGACATACGCACAACTATAACGAGACCTTTAGGTGCCTGGTGCGTCACCGCGGCTACGCGCGGATGGTCGTGTCCAACACATACGCAACACAAATGATTTCTTATTCAAATTATTACTCTACCAGGCCGTGAAAGAAGAAGTGAAAAAAAGAAGTGAAAAAAAAAACGATAATATGTGTGAAAAATTTTGGCCGACCACGGACCATCCTGATGACGAAAATGATGTCATCAGGTATGTCATCAGGTATACCTTCGGCTTTAGCATCGCTCACTCTTAAGGCTAATTCACACTGATCCAACAACAACTCCAAATCCAACCAACTTCAACAAACCCCAACATTTCAAAGTCTCATTTACTTTGGTCCAACAACTGCCAACAGGGGTTTCATACTGACCCAACACATTTGTTCGATCAGTATGAATTGGCCAATATGTACAATATTTAGATATGGTATCTATCTAATATTATACAATTGTATCTAACATTTATTTTTAGTAAAGCAAAATGGTAACATTAAGCAATTTACTACTGGCAGGAGATATCTCTGCCTGAATGCTGGCAAGATGAGTCATCTCAGATGAGTCATCTCTGTGCAGGAAGTCATTGAGGTTATTTGGGATCTTATTGTTCCTCTTTTTTACAATGATGTCTCTTGGCCAACCAGAAGGAAGTGTTGACAGGTCGACTGTGGCTCACTGGTTAGACTTATTAGGCTAAACGCCCATAGACTGAATGAACCATTGTACTATTTTTCAGTCACTTTTACATTCGGTATCAGTTTTGCAAAGACATCTACAACTAAGTTGGCACCATGATGTGCTGTACTGTACTTGCCTTATGTAGCTGCGTGCATTTTTGGTTCCCCTTTAGCTCTCAGTTTATGTTTACAATTAACAGTCAGGGTTGCTTCTTCATCCATACCGTATATCCAACTAGTTCTTTGTATATTTTATTATGTGTCTGTGGTGGCCTTGAGAGGCAAATACAACAGCATTGATGTTGACAATAAAATAAGCATATGATTTTATAAACGATAAAAACAGCACTGTATGTGCTTTTTCGGAATATGACAGATATTAAAATTTCAGGTGCATTACTCGGGATCATTACACAATAACCTAAAAAATGTGAAAAATTATTTTATATCATGTATACCAGGTATCACTTATGTAAATATTAATTTACGTGTGACTGTATCTACACTCTTAAAAATTAAAGTGCTTAAAATCACAGCAATGCCTTAGAAGAACCATATTTGGTTCATCAAAGAACCATTCAAACAAATCTTCTTAAATTTTTTTCATATTAGCCAAAAAATGGTTCTTTTGTGAAATTGTGAACCTTTATTTTTAAGAGTGCGCATGCTACACCAAGGTGCTTAAAGAAACACACCGACTTTTTGGGACTTTAGCTTATTCACTGTATTCCCCAGAGTTAGATAAGTCCATACATACCCTTTTCATCTCCGTGCATCCCGTAATTCTATCTGATGCACCCACCACTAGCCTAGCTTAGCACGAAGACTGGAAGTAAATGGCTCCAGCTAGCATACTGCTCCCAATAAGTGTCAAAATAATGCCAACATTTTCCTATTTATGATTTGTATAGTCACAGGCAGCATGTACAAATAACAAGGACATATGGGACACAGCCATCTTTTAAATGTATACATACTGGAACTCCATTTTCACAAGGCAAAGCACTGCTACTTGAGTGAATTGCTCGCTGCCCAAGTACTGTAGCAGTGCTTCGCCTTTTGAGAATATAGTTACCAGTATGTGTACGGTTAAAAGAGGCTGTCTCATATGACCTTGTTATTTGTGCATGCTAGCTGGAGCCATTTACTTCCAGTCTTTGTGCTAAGCTAGGCTAGCAGTGGGTGCGTCAGACAGAGTTACAGGACGCACGGAGATGAAAAGGGTAAGTATGGACTTATCTAACTCTGGGGAATACAGTGAATAAGCTAAAGTCCCAAAAAGTTGCCGTGTTCCTTTAAGGTACTATTATACTTTCTGTATGAGACTTGGTTATTTATTGGTAAGTTCACTGATTCCCTCATCACTCATATTCTTTCTTTCTCTCTAGAGTTCTCGGACAGCTCGATCAGAAGAAGATAGGGACACCCTTTGGGATGCCTGGGGAACGTGGAGTGAATGTTCTCGTACCTGTGGAGGAGGAGCTTCCTATTCACTCAGACGCTGCCTCAGCTCCAAGTACTTCAACATTTTTATTTTTATATTCTAATGTCCCGTTGTACGTTCCATAGCCATCGGTACAATTTGTAATATATCAGAAGGACAGAATAGGGTCAACACTACACAAAAAAAAAAACCATACGTGAATGATCATATGAGTATAAGTGTTCACCTATAGGAAAAACGAATAGCTGATATTTCAAAATAATGGTTAAAAAGCGATTTTGACTACTAGCATTGCTGGACTGGGCTGTTCTTTCAGTCCACATTATACTTAAATTCCACCAAACTCTTAAATTACAGCATCTATGAAAACATCATTGGGCAAACTATAAAAAGGCTCTAAATGGGTGAGTTGTAATCTTTTATCTTCAATAGTGATTGGTGTTTGATTGCTATCCATCCATCTCTACATGATAAAAGTCTGCACGTCCCTCTTTCTGCATACTGTAGCTTAACCCCAGCCAAATGACGTGGAAATCTCCTAAGAGCAGGTCTCTCTTGCACTGTAATAGAAATACTGTAAATACATTTTATATGACTGTTAAAGACTCCTTTAGGGTCAACAGAGAGATCTATTGTGTTTTCCCCTCCAAAAATGGCTCCAGTCTCGGTCTCATATTTTACCAGACAACACGGCCGGTAAAGCTTGATTATCGACAGTGCATGAAGCATGTCCAATAAATCACAGGCCACTTTGTCCAGCTGAGATTTTGAATATCCACTTAAGCCAGACTGGTGGAGGGGGGTTGGTTTAAATAAAGGGGGAAACCAATTTTAAGGGGATTGCTGTGGCACACAAGACCATGTTTTCCATAAAAATTTTGTCACATTTATTGACTGGAATTCCTATTCAGTGACCTCATACTGTACGTGCCACACTTTATGGGTCCCACTGCACAATAAAGGTCTCTGAGGTATTGAAAAAGCTTTGCGTGAGAGAGGTCAGACGTGCGTCATTTTGTCACATCAAGACTTTGGCGAGGTTTTCCAGTGTTGCCATTGTGGCAAAATCACTCTCAAAATAAAATTCGAAATCTTGAACAATCGTATATCTTTTGCTCCCATAAAATCATGACCTTTTCAAAGCATCACGCAGTGGTCTCATTTTGTTAGGGTCTATTCACATACTGAACATGTTTAATACAGTCTGGCACAACACCCTGGCTGCCAAAGAGAGAACATTTCTGTCTTGTGGTTGATTATGCAAAGAGCGATTTCATTTTGGCCTGGATCTTTGCAAAGCTGCTCATGTATGCATGTGTTCAATAAACCGGCAAAGAGGACATTGTAAAGATGACCCCTGTGAATTTATGTTAAGAGCTGTTTGAGGTTCAGTTGGATTTTTAAGGCCTGTGGTTTGATTTCTGAGAGCAGGGGGCTGGATGAGTAAATTGGCAAGGTTTGGGGAAGGGATTTTTGTTTACAATGTGAGTTAAAAGAGCCGTCATTGCATGGGAACAGAGCAGTTCGTCAGGACTAGTTGCGGATCGAGGTTCTTTTAAGGACGCACATCTGCAGAATCAGGACAAACTGAAGTAAAAACTGAAGTTAACCCCCCCATCTTCCATTGACAAATATATAAAGGGTATAATATTGTACCCCAAAAGGTACATTTCAATGTATTGTATACCCATAATTGTATAAAAATAAACCAGGGTTCCCATGGGTCCTTGAAATCTTTGAAAGTTTGTGAATCTGGGGGAAATAATTCAAGGCCCTGGGAAGTTTTTGAAAATATACATACATAGATACAGGTCATTGAAAGTGCTTGAATCTATTTTATGCAAGAAGTTTTCTGGAAAAAAATTATTCCCTGTGTAGTGTAGGATAATATCATAAAAAATCTAGACTTTTTAAGCAGACGTGCTAAACTGTTCACTTGAAATGCTTATATCTTCTGTATGTGAATGTTGATTCATACCAAAATGCTTTTTTGCATAGTTGTGTTTGACACATGAAAACGTCTCAGGTTACGTATGTAACTGTTGTTCCCTGAGAAGGGAACGAGACGCTACGTCTCCCTTGCCATACTTCCTGCGTCTCTGTAACGGCGTCTTCGGCGATATTTCAGATAGCGATATACTTCCTGGCTCCCACGTCATTCTCCCTGTCTTTGTCGTTAAGCCTCACCATTGGTTGAATTTGATATACACATTCAGACACACTTACCCCTGGACGCGTCCCCAAAGTGTCATCACAGTGACACAGCGCGAGTTCCCTCAAAAGGGAAATGTAACAATGAATCTTAACAGGGAACACGATGTAACCTTGCTCTCACTTGAAATGTGTCCCCACATTTAGTCCTTGAATTTTAGGGTAATGGACCTGGAAAGTCCTTAAAAGGTCCTTGAATTTGAAGTTAACTAAGGTATGGGAACCCTGTAAACAACTCCAACGATAGAAAAGTACAGTTTTGTACCATTTCTTTTGTGCCTTTTTTCTGTCAGTGTAGGTATTAGGAATGCTCTGATCGATCGGCTGCAGATTGGTATCAGTTGATCATGGCATTAAATGACTCGATCGGTACTCGCTAAATTTGCTGATCTCATGTACTGATCTTTCTATTTACTTTTGTCATCATATGGCTCCGGAATGCGGCCACAATTGGAGACCATTTTTAAGCAGTGCGAGCATTTAACAACCAGTTGCTCATGTGCAGCCTGCAAATTTGAATTTCTCTCTCTACCTTAAAGGAATATTCCATTTTCTTAAAAGAAAAATCCAGATAATTTACTCACCGCCAGTCATCCAAAATGTTGATGTCTTTCTTTGTTCAGTCGAGAAGAAATTATGTTTTTTGAGGAAAACATTGCAGGATTTTTCTCATTTTAATGGACTTTAATAGTAACTCAACACTTAACAGTTTTTTCCAACGGAGTTTCAAAGGACTCTAAGTGATCCCAAACGAGGCATAAGGGTCTTATCAAGCGAAACGATTGTCAACCCCATGCTCTGTCATTTTAAACCACCTGTTTGCCATGTTGAGGAAAAATTGCTGGGATGTATAACTTGACATTCAGTAATGTGTGCATTTTAATGTCTACACACATACAGTACCTGACTTTATGTACCGATATTAAGTATGATTACGTATAGATACACTTTCACATGTAGCATACATAAATGTGTATATAATTCTGTGCATCCAAGTGTGCTGTGGAAATAGTGTTACTGAAAACCCTTATGAGTAAAAATATCCTGATGATGTCATAGCGTATCTTAGGAATTGCTCAAAAAATGCCATGCTGCCAAACCAACCACTCAATTGTCCTATGTAAATCGCATTTAAATACTTAAATAACATTTAAATAACTTTGGCTTGTTAAAATATGAAATGAACTATGCCAGCTCTTAGTCTTCAACTGGCCCTCTCTCACCCAGAGCCAAGCGTATTTCATGCATACTAAACCACTAATATAAACACATTTATGCATTATGGCCACATTTCACAGAGCTTTCACATTTGACATGCATTACAGTAATAACAAGTGTTATGGGACCATTACAGTTACATGTGATCTATTATTTGGAACATGAATCATGTCAATGACAAGCATAGAGGCGTTATGTGGATTTATTCAAGGCATAGCTAACCACTTAAAAGCAGGAGGTGCTTTTAAAATCGTAACACACTTATTAATATTGTACATTTGGGTTTGTCTTTGAGCATTTGATACGTCTTAATGTTTCTATTTGGACTCTTGTAGTACAAGTCCCAGAGTATCAAGGCACGCGTGTGTATGTTGGTCATCATTCAGAAGTTAGGTATCCATTCAAAGCTTTTGGCAAAAACCTTCTCTGCTTTTAGTCGCATGATGTCACAATGAATTCTCCTTCACATTTCTGTTGACCGAGCCACAACTCACACTCGGCTGAACCAATACGACGGACACTCGCTTTCTTTTAATGTGCCCTTTATGCTGGAAAGATCAAATAAATCAGCCAGAGAGCCACAACTTATTGTTTGTCTTGGCACAAAGAGTGGTCTAGATGTGTCACAGATATAATGTTCTTACCATGCTGCATTACTGAAATAGCTTCCTCCCTTTTGTCCTAAGGAAAAGTATCATGTTAGATTAGGTATTTGACATTTGTGCCGTGCAACCTTTTATGTTGGCTGTGGATTAATAAAAACCTGGTGACACAGGAATCTTACTTATGTGACTGAAGTCAAAGCTCTGTCTTTAATTACGTTACACTGCGCAATGGAAAAAGTTGCCAGTCCTAGTCATCTATCTCCTGCCACACACTAGTTCACAGTAATCCTTACCTGAAAACAGTTCATTTAAAAAAACTGAAATGTGTCTTTTATTAAAGGTACCGTGGCATGTAAAACTGTATTTACCTATGCAAAGGTAAATACAATATAACAACTGTTTAGTACATGGCAATGACACATTGTGAGGCTCAAACACTATTGTTTCCTCCCTCTAATGCAGAGGTGGCCTAGCGCCGGGCACTTTCATCCGGCCCGCTAAACAGTATAATTATATTAAACGGTGTAGGTTTTTGGTCCAGAATGACTCATTTGATGCAATACCATCAACGTCCAAAAGATTTCGCTAGTGCTGAAAAACTTGACTGGAAAATGAGCGCGCCAGAGCGGCAACAAAATAAAAAATATTAACACTGAATGTTGCGTGTTTAAAACAGAATGGACAGCAAAATACTTTACCATCATTAGACAGAGGCCATTATGTGCTTTTTGCCAAGAAGTATTACCATTTTAAAAACCAAAAAGTGCTTAGCTCTGTTTTTAACATCATGGTGATATGTAATAATTATCTTGCAAAGCACATGAAATGAATTGCCCTTAACCACAAATTCACTATGGTCTAACCATTGTGTTTTATTTGTAGTAAAACTGTGGTAACACAAATGAGAATTAATGTGCTAAAACCATGGTTACTTTTCCTTATGGCGATAACTGTAAAAATGGTTCACAATGCTAAATATATTACTGTAATACTGTGATGTACAATGATGTTCATAAAAAAGTAGGTCGTAGATTAAAGTCTGTAGTAACTGACTATTGATTTGGAATCAATAAAGCTAAATTTGTCATTCATAGTATTCGGCCCTTCTCCTTTATTTCAAAACCTGATTTTATTTCAAAACGCCCTACCAGTGATCATATTAGGGGGCCCCCCAACCAACCTAATAAATAAATAAATAAAACCCTTATCATGAACACTTCAAAAGCATTGTAAATTGTATTAATATTATTAAGAAATATGTTGAAACTTTGAAATAGTAGTTAAAATGTCCAGTTCACGTTAATATGTCACTGCACTCATACACCCCCTTCTTTCACAAAAAATGGACTAGTCCGGTGCGAGTTGCGTGAAAGATAAACACAGAGTGACAGGAGAACTGGGAAAGTACTGGGAAAGTGATTTGAAAATATTTCAAAAACTCAAATTCACAACCCTACTCGCTGTTTTTGCCCCACTGACTTATTCTCTATTGGTTTGTGTAGTGCTACACTTTGTGTGTTCTCTGCTTTCCATCTTAATCTTGGAGTAAAATTTTTTTCGTTCGGTCGGATGGGGGGCCCTATACATACCTTCGCATTGGGCCCCAAAATTGCTAAATCCACCACTGACTATTACCGTTACAGTTACATTTGCAGGTTCATACTGAAAAAAAAAAACTTACCACTCAGAAACATTTATTTCCAATCTCCGAAAAATTGATTATTTCTCAAAATCTTTGTCTGATACAGGCTCAAACAAAAGGTCTGTTTATACACACAGGTCTACTCAAAAGAGCTGCTTTGAGAAACAGCCAATCAGAGCAGAGCAACATTATTATTCATGACTCTTTCAAATTAGGTAATAATAGACCATTTTATTCCAGGGACAAATCCTAGGGTTGTAAATGGGCACGTAAAACTGTCTCTGGATCATTTTTACACTTAATAAAGTCACATACCTTCTATGTAGGTATCAGAGAACAATGTAACATATTGTGTCAATGCATTCTGTGGCACCTTTAAGAAGATTGATAGGATAGATTAGTAAAATATAAACACATTTTATTGGTGGGGTAACACTTTAAGAATGTAATATTCTTAAATGGTTGTCTTTAATGTAAATAATTTTTTCTTCCCAGAACTTGTGAGGGACAGAATATCAAATACCGCACCTGTAGCAATGTGGTAAGTGAGCACACCTGCATGCTTTGTTGTGTTTGATTTGACAGGTACAGTACTGTGAGGGTACTATGGTACAATCATGATATCAGATATATGTTATATGATGGTACTTTTACTCAAGTGGATACGTTTATGCTTTTGGCAGACTCATTTGTCTAAAGTGACTTACAGTGCACAGTAAGGTATGCACTACTGTACTGTATGTATGGATGGGGATTGAACCCATGACTTTTACATTGCTGACGCAATACTAAACTAGCATGTACTGTGGCATTGAATAATAATGCTAAATCATATTTACTCTATGTACCATGATATTTACATGATCCAAGGTATTAAGAGAATTTCATAGTTCTACCATAGCACTCCTTTCTTACAAACCATTGTATCATTGTATTTTATTATTATTATTTTTAATGAAAAGTTAATTATTGTCATTTGTGAAAAGTTAAAGTTGAAATGTATACATGTGTCTGCCAATGGCATAATTGTTATCCTTTTGCCATTTATCCCATTATAACTACATTTGCAGACAGTTTAGTAACAGTGTTGGCTCAGAAGTTTCCCATTTTATCTTTCATGCAATGTAAATCTTTAGTATACATTTATATACTAACTGTGACTGTTCCACCCTTATGCTCAATTGTGTTTCGTTCATTTCCAGGACTGTCCTGCAGATTCAGAAGACTTCCGTGCTCAGCAGTGCTCGGCTCACGCTGATGTCCGCTATCAGGGTCGCTATCACGAGTGGCTTCCTGTGGATAATGACCCTGAAAACCCTTGTGCCCTCAAGTGCCGGGCTAAGGCCACAGGACAGGTCGTGGAGCTGGCACCTAAGGTGTTGGATGGGACACGATGCTACACAGAGTCTCTTGATATGTGCATTAGCGGAGCCTGTCAGGTCTGTCCTGTCTTTGACTTTTCTTTCTGTAATGGATTTTGAATGTTTTTAAACAGTTTATTAAAGGCCTGTTCACAACATTAATGACTAACGACAAGTGTAACTATATTGGCATCCACACCAATGGATGATAACGTTATGTTTATCTTAAGCTCACTCGCTGTTGTTTTACATTTTAAGTGTGCACGCCCTTAAATTTGAATCGAGTTTGATTGGCTGTCAATGTTTTATGGTTTATCAGCTACAAAATTTGCTTTGAAAGTGATCCCAATGATATAGTTTCTTTTTCATTGTCATTAACTATAGCCATATGTCTTAAAGGAATATAACACTTTTATAAAAAATCTGATAATTTACTCACCCCCATTAGGGTGCATCAAATTTGAATGGGAAATTTTAATTTCAAAATATCAATTTGGCTGGCATTGCATTTTGTTTCAATTAACATAAAAATGACTTTTGCAAAGTTTTAAGGAATTCCATTGAAATTTAGGGGTGCCACCCAACACATGAACTTTGGTGAAATTTTACAAATTTTGAAATTTTAATCTAATTGTCAAAAGGTTGACCTGGAAATTTTGAGTACAGTGAACTTTTATACACTAACAGGTTCTATAGGGTTATCAAAGTAAAAGTTGTTTGTTTGCTCTTTGGGCAACTTGGGCATTTCTCAGAATTCAACTTTTAAGACTCTCTATTAAAAGGTCCTATAGACAAAATAAATGGAAGTCAATGGGACATGTTCAAGTGGCCTTACCCTGAATTTTGTGCAGCAGTGATGGATGTCGGACACACATGTTGGGGTGGTTTCCCAGACAGGGATTAGCTTAAACCAGGACTAGGCCTTAGTTTAATTAAGAAATATAACAAAGGGCACTGATGTATTTTAAAATATGTCCGTGCAAGTTGTTTTCAGTTTGGGCAGCTAAATAGCAATAAAAGTGGTTCTGACAGTAGCTCGTAATCATAGGGGAACCATTTTTAGTGATATATAGTGCTATTTAGTGCCATACGGGAGTCATATAGCACCACTATAGCACCACATATGGTTCTATATAGCACAATATGGTTCTATACAGGTGCTACATACTGTAGGTGTTATATGGCACTTAAAATGGTTCCCCTATGATTACGAGCAAGTGAACCAATTTTGGTGCTATTTAGAACTGCTTGTTTTTAGAGTGATAGTGGCTAACTTACTGGCAACTAACAAAGCCTAATGGTAAGAGCTGACACTAACTTAACTTCAAACCTAATTGCTTAGTCTGTGCCAGGGTCTGCTTTACTGAGCAACATCACCAGGGAGAAAGAGAGAGAGGAAATGGAACCTGAACTAGCCTAGCCAGTGCGTCTCTCCCCAGATATGTCTCCCTTCCTGCCACCCAAGAGTAACGTCCTATTCAGGGATTAGCTTGAGGTTGCAGCGGCGAAGGTTTAGCTGTTGGTTGCGTTCATGTTCAACTGCCTGCAGCACATTTTGCAGGTGCTGCTCCTTCCTTGCCACTGTGAAGAAGTCGGATGTGAGCTTGACACCACGCTCAGCAAAGTCATTGACCACGTTCATTGCACGTACATTGACCTCACTTTTTTTGAATGCAGCATTGGTCACCAACACTGTAAAAATTTGCTGTAGTTATGCAGCTGGTTGCCAGTAACTTAGTGTAGAAGATAAAGACAAAAAATGTTTAATGTTCATTTAACTTTGAACAAACTGTTGCCAGTAAATAACATAAATGCAAACTCTACAGTAAGTTACTGGCAGCTAGTTGCCAGTTATACCCAATAATACTGTAATTTCTACAGAAAGTTTTTATAGTGCATCCATCGTGCCTTGTGGAGTGCTCCCGGTCGTTGGAAGGTCTCTGTAGTCTGCTCTTTACTATTTGTATCCAGAAACACAAGACACAGCTGCACAAAAACCCATGGTAGTCACCTCGCTTTTGGTCAGTGACTTTTGCGCACCTGACAAATTCAGCACGTAAATTGCCCAGGAGTGGTTGCTCGGTGTTGCCAGGAATGTAGCGGGACCATTGGCTGCTGGATTCTTGTGGTAACAGGTTCCATTTCTCTCTCAGACGTGTGAACAAGGTAAACTCTGGTGAGCGTGATGACTCCTCCTTCAGGTCTGTGAAAACCTGGTTCAGGAGGACCTCACCAAAGGAGTTCCGACACCAAGACCAAAGCAGTGGTCGGCCCAGTGAGAGCTGTATGGCAATGCAGGCTGCTGTGAGATGGCCGGTGTTTGACGCAGTGGTGTCAAATGCCACGTTGACAACCAGGTCAGCACAGCACCAGTCCCGCAGCAACTTGCATGTCAACCAGGCAATAATCACTCCACATGCCTCATTGGTCTGCAGTTTCAGCCACTCTGCATCTTCAACCACCACTGTAAGATGATACAACTGGTATGATAGTAAGTAAGGAATAATCTATGATGGGCCATTGAATTATAAGGACCAGAGTCGATTATTCCTCTTATACCACGGTTACCACAAACATTGCTCTGGTGCCTATTTTTAAGACATTTCAAAGGTTAGGTCTGTGGTTATAATAAATTAATGCATACCGACAGAACATTTCTCAGCCAATCAGAATACAGCATTCAACAGACCCGTGGTATAATATGTAATAATACATATCCAACACAGGAAGATTACCTCAAACAGAAAGATCAGCTCAGTTTTCTTGAGCTGTAGTATTGTTTACCTCAGATCTCCATGGCGACCATGGAGCACTGTTAACCTTTTTATCCAACAAAAACAGATCTGCGGTGGCACCCCTAAATCATCATGTACTGGAAAAATATTTTGCATGTGTTGTTTCTACATATATTAGAACACTTTTAGCACCGAGCCATATCAAAATTCAAGAATTGTGTTTTTTGATGCACTCTAACCCTAATGTCATCCAAGATGTTTATGTCTTTCTTCATTCAGTTAAGAAGAAGTTTTTTGAGGAAAACATTCAAGGATTTTTCTCCATGTAGTGGACTTTAGTGGACCTCAACCATGTGCAGTTACAATGCAGTTACAAAGCAGCTTTAAAGCGGGCTAAATGATCCTAACTGAGGAATAAGGGTCTTATCTAACGAAACGATCATCATTTTCTCCAAAAAAATGTACTTTTAAACCACTACTTCTCATCTTGCACTAGCTGTGTGATGAACCAGCGTGACTTTACATATTACGTAATCATGTCAAAAGGTCACACATGACTTATGCGAAACTACTGTGCGTTTTACATGTGTTACGCGTGACCTATCCACTATATGGAGAAAAATCCTGGAATGTTTTTCTCAAAAAATTGTATTTCTTTTCAACTGATGAAAGAATGACATAAACATCTTGGATGACATGGGGTGAGTAAATTATCATTTTTTTATGAAAGTGGATCGCATTGAATAGCATTTTTTTTTTTTATAATTATTATTGCAGATCGAATATTCAACTATTCTAACTACTCATGCAACAGTCTTTAAATAGGGAAAACATGGAAGTGTTTGGTGGCTTCTAAATTCATCCCTGTTTGGATCCTAAGGAATGAATGGGGCTAAGCTAAATGCTAACACATTTACAACACACTGTACAAAGATTAAGTGAATGCATTGAAGAAAGATATGTATGTATTAATTCGTCTAAGTTGAGGTAAGAACATAGTAAAATATTGTAAAACGGTGGTGTTTTCCTTTAAGTTAATGGACAGTTTATGTTTTACACCTGTGAATGCCGACTTGATTACATTTGCATTTGTACAAACAAGTCTTTGCGATGAGACAACCACAGATGTCACGCACCAGTGAATGATGGACACCAGACTTTAGTGAAATGAATAATAAAGCTCTATGTGACAGCCATCCAGCGACACAAACTTTGGTTTCCCTATAACACTATTTTGCAGTACTCTAAAACTAAATGCTAGATTAATCAATAGCGTTAATTAATACAACCGGATCATAATTCTTTGTACTTTTGTAAGAATTAACTCTCATTTCCTTTCCTGGCAGATTGTTGGCTGCGACCACGAGTTAGGAAGCACGGCTAAAGAGGACAACTGTGGAGTATGTAATGGAGACGGCTCCTCATGCCGACTAGTAAGGGGTCAATACAAATCCCAGCATGCCACAGGAAAGAGTAAGATTTTTTGTTTGTTCTTTCAGTGCTTTTGATATATCATGATGTTTCAGATAGTTGTACCGCTTAACAGGAAACTATTTACAGTAATAATTATCTGTGAACGTTACAAATTTTAATGGCTTTGTCAAGCTACTTAAACATCAATTGCGTGCTCCTTAGGTCCAAAAATATCTGGCTTTTCTCACGCAGATGTGCTCATTTCAGTTGGTTTAACAGGCATCTGTGATTGATCTCCTACGCACCTGTTTAATGCTTCGAACAGAGACTTTGCTAAGCCTACTTGCATCATCGAAGGAAATGAGTTTCAGACCTTTCCTAGTCAAGTGAGACCCTGCTGTAATTGATAACTTTCTCTGCCATTATGTTACTTAAGGCAGTGAAGAGTCAATGTTTCAATGCTTCTCTTGAAACTAATTGGAGTTCACGTCTTTTGACACTACCATCTGTTACGCTTAATTGTCTGTTAAGTAAGTGATGTGAATGGGCTGTTGAGTTAGGACAGTACCAAAGACCTACCCAAAGAAACATTTCAGCTTTTTCAAAGCTCAGGAGTCCCACTTGTGTTTCATTTAAGCATCAATTTGTATCCCACATGTTTCTTTTAAAATTTGCTAGGAAATATTAAAATAGACACAAATGAGACACTTGTTGGTGTACAGTACAGAGTTATGAAATGAATGTGGATAGCATAGCTTAGATCATTTAGACCTAGTAGAATTTGATACAGTTAGTAGCTTATATAATCACATTGCCTAATGTGGATGCTCCAAACCATTTATTATTATTTGTGGAAGGATTGGCATTTATCGCGTTTTTGGAAAAAATGTAGAAAAGATGACATATCGTATTTTGTGTAAAATTTAAGAATTTAATTTAAACAATTTAAAACAACCCAACAACATTTTTCCGAGTGTAAATTGATGATTATTACATTAATAATAATATTAATTTTAATGATTAAATTTAACTTCCTTGTGTTTCCACAGCTGAAGATACCGTGATCAGCATTCCGTATGGAAGTCGACACGTACGCCTGGTTCTTAAAGGCCCGGATCACTTGTGTAAGTCTTGGTAGGTCCAGGGGCTTCTGTTCAGAACTGAGAAGATAGTCAGTGCTGGTTTGGCTTTTTTCTGTAATAGCTGTATCAGAATCCAGTCGCAGCAAAAGGTTTTTGGAAAGGATCAAATGAAACCTGTTATTATCACTTTTTGCTCCTAAAAATCATTTTACCATTTTGATGATTGAGAATCTACTGTGGTTAAAAATGATCTGCATACTGTGAAATTATTATCAAGAGCAATATCGTGTTGCATTAAACATGTTAGGCAGTTACAGTTTGGCATGAACAGGATACAATTAGCAATGAAGGAAATCAACCATCAGTTACTTGAGATACTCCAGGCCACTTCTGGGATGGATCTTTCCAGTAGAAGCCATTTATAGCAATTACCATTAATGGTCAGTTTGTTCTGTAGTGGCACCACTGTCCAAACGGGAAAAGGAGATTGAATTAGGGGGAAACAGATTTGACCATTTTAGTACAGACGCTTTACAAAGATATAATCCATTGTAGTGAATGTGAAAGACATAATTCACCTTTGTTATTAACAGTAGTTCTGTATAACGTTCAGGGATCGCGTTCCCTTTAAATGTTTAGAATGCGTGATGACGCATGACGCTGATGAGCGCTTGTTGGAGTTCCTTCTGTTGTTTACCTTTGAAAATAAATGACACACGCATTCGTGTGCTCAAAGTAAGAAGTTGTCTCTTGCAAATTCCACACTGGTGACCCCGATATTAGTCTGCTGGACGTATCCAGAGACACGACGCGATCATGACCACGAACGTCGCCCTCAAACTCCCCGAATTCTGGGAATCGTCAGCATCGGCATGGTTCGCTCAGACTGAAGCGCAGTTCGCGCTGCGTGAGATCACCGCGGATACAACAAAATATTACTACGTTGTGTCAGCTCTCGGAAATTCAACAGCATCCAGGGTGGTGAGCCTTCTTACAAATCCTCCCGAAAATGAGAAGTATACAGCACTTAAAACCCACCTGTTGAAAACGTTTGAACTGTCAGACGCTGAGAGAGCCAGCAGGCTTTTCTCACTTCAAGGACTGGGTGACAGCAAACCGTCCGAGCTCATGGACCGTATGCTGGATCTTTTGGGCGGACACAAACCTGATTTTCTTTTCATCCAGCTTTTCCTGCGCCAGCTGCCTTCCCAAGTAAGAGCTGCTTTAGCCAACACCACAATCACTGACTGTCGTAAACTAGCTGACGAGGCTGATAAATTTTTTCTGGCGAGTCAGGGACATTGTGCGTCCGCGCTTTTTCCCGCGCATATCTCTTCGGTGACACGGGACACCTCCACATTCATTGCTGCGTCCACTTCTCGTCGGCAGCAGTTTTCTGGCACCCAGCAGCCATCAGGATTGTGTTTCTATCATGCAAAGTTTGGAGCCAAGGCCAACAAATGCCGTCCACCATGCAGTTTCAGTGTTTCGGGAAATGCCAGGGCCGGCGCTCAGTAGTGGCCATGAGTGTCGGCCGAGTAGGCAGGCTGCTTTTCATCCGCGATAGCATCTCCGGACGCCGTTTTCTGTGCGACACGGGAGCACAAAGGAGCGTTCTGCCCGCATCCCATTTGGACATGGTGACCGACAGCCACGGTCCCCCTATGGCAGCTGCCAATGGCAGCCCCATCCGCACATATGGAACGAGGTATGTCGAATTGTGTTTCGGGGAACAGCAGTTTGGTTGGGACTTTGTTACCGCAAAGGTTGCTTTTCCCCTCCTCGGCGCTGATTTTTTGTGTGCACATGGACTGTTGGTGGATGTTAAGAACCGCCGTCTGATTGATGCCGCCACGTTTTGTTCTTATACATGCACGCTCAGTGAGGCAGACCCCATGCGACTGTCTAGCATGCTCTCTGTTTCCGATGATTTCCACCGTCTACTGGCCAGTTTCCCAGCCCTCACTCGGCCTACTTTCTCTGCATCTACTGTGAAGCATGGTGTGGAGCACCATCTCGCCACTACAGGTCCACCCGTTTATGCCCGCGCTCGGCGCCTTGACCCGACCAAGCTTGCTGTTGCAAAGGCTGAGTTTGCAAACATGGAACGCCTCGGCATAATACGCAGATCCGACAGCCCATGGGCATCACCCCTCCACATCGTCCCCAAACCTGGCGGCGGCTGGCGCCCGTGTGGCGACTACCGACGGCTTAACGAGGCAACGGCACCTGATCGATACCCAGTCCCGAACATACAAGATTTTTCAGCACACCTGGCTGGCAAGGTGATCTTTTCCAAGGTGGACGTCGTCCGGGGATATCATCAGGTGCCGGTACACCCACTGGACATTCCCAAAACAGCGGTGATTACGCCGTTTGGACTATTTGAATTTCTGCGCATGCCGTTCGGCCTTAAAAATGCTGCCCAATCTTTCCAGCGCCTCATGGACTCTGTTTTGCGGGACCTTCCTTTCCTTTTTGTGTACTTGGATGACATCCTGGTAGCGAGCACGTCCAAGTCTCAGCACCTGGTACACCTCCAAACCCTTTTTGAGCGACTTAGCCACCATGGACTAATTGTCAACCCTACCAAGTGCCAGTTCGGTCTCTCCACCATTGACTTCCTCGGACACAGAGTCACTAAGGACGGAGCTGTTCCTCTCCCATCAAAGGTGGAGGCAATCATACAGTTCCCGCGCCCACTTACTGTCAAATCCCTGTAGGAGTTCCTCGGCATGGTGAATTTTTATCACCGTTTCATCCCTCGTGCCGCTCAGATTATGGGGCCCTTACATGAGGCCCTGAAAGGTAAACCCAAACACGCTGTGGACTGGACTGAGAGCAGAGTCAAGGCTTTCGGTGCCACTAAAACAGCACTAGCGAACGCCACTATGCTGGCGCATCCCTCTCCTACAGCCCCCATTGCTATCACCTCGGATGCCTCAGATTATGCTGTCGGTGCTGTCTACGAGCAGTGGGTGGATGGGGCCTGGCAGCCGTTGGCTTTCTTCAGCCGTCACCTGCGCCCTTGTGAGCGGAAGTACGGCACTTTCGACCGGGAGCTGTTGGGTCTCTACCTCGCCATTAGACACTTTCGTTCCCTGCTAGAAGGCCGACACTTCACTGCTTTTGTGGACCACAAGCCGCTGACTTTTGCCATGGCTAAGGTGGCCGAGCCGTGGTCCGCCCGCCAGCAACGGCATCTGTCTTACATTTCCGAGTTTACCATAATGTTAAGACTGTGGCCTGTGAATTAAAAAATCTATAACATTTCCTATACTTTGTGTTTGTATAACAGTGAGCTAATAGTTTTTTTAAAGGTCTGTTTTACTTGCTAACTGTGCGTGCACACCGCCTAAATCAATTAGGAGGATTTCCTTATTCTGGTTGTAGTAACGACTATAAACAAATGAGTAACCTTCCTCTCGGTAAATTACGAAAGAAGGATGATGTAAACTCCACTGCTTCGCTGTCATTGGTTGTCGCTCATTTGCATAAAGTTTAACTTTTCTCTAATTTGTTGCTTAATTGGACACGCCCCTTCCTGTCGCTCGTGTCACAGGAAATCGCCAAGCTTCCAATAAAATCAATGAGAGTATGTTGCTCCACTGTTGTTAATCGCTGGCAAAAAAAATGATAATCAAATTTAGAAGTTTGCTGGCTTACTGTGAGTTCACACCACCCGCATTTGAGGCGTCAAATTCCCGTCTACCGCATCTAGTTTGTCGCTTGAACATTTTGAGTTTGCTCGCGTCATTCACATGTGAAAGCCTTGCATGAAATTCTAGTAACCGAGACATTCGCGCGAAAATTCGCGTCATGGGAGGGGCTTCTGCAACTCTGCTTGCTTCCTGTAATCACGTCATTACTAGAGCAAGCTCCTGATTGGTTAACGAGGCGCATTTTTCCGCCAAAGTTACAATTTTTCAACTCGCATGCTTCCTGCGGCCACGCTCAATTCCCACGAACTGGACACGCGAATGAGACGGAAATCGCGTCTGCTGTGAGACCTACAGATGAGCGTCAACGCGTCTTTATGCTGACCTAACATTAAAATCACTAGCGCTTGACGTCTCTACCGCGGCTGGTCTGAACGCAGCATTAGAGCAATCAGATGCAAGGACTTATTTGTAACAATGTACGTAATTATGCATTGTTTTTTTTTACTTTTACACAGTTTTTGGTCAAGGCCTTGTTGGTTAAATTCTTGACTCTTGGTCTTATGAGAGAAAGTAAAACATGAGATGAGATGACAACCGCATGACATTTATTTTGCTCTTTTTTGTGTCTTTTGTTTTTCAGGGAAATTATGTAGGTTTTTTGTTTCTGTTTTTGAGTATGGTTTTAAGCAAAGCCATAGCTATGATTTATCTCTGATTTGTTTTATTGAGCAACTATGAAGATATCTGACATATGGTAATATCACACACATTTTCTCATTTTTTGCGAAACCCTCAAAACTGGGTTTTGGTAGATTTAAGCAGCATATTTAATTTAACGCACATGAAAATGTGGCTGTGATGGATATGCATACAGACTTTTCAGTGTGTTGTAATGTTGTGTAACTTGGAGTATAAATTACCATAAAAATAAAAAAGTTAGCAGATTTCAATTCACAGTGAAAGCCTTTGTCTTTTGGACAATGCATCTTACTGGACAGAATATCTCTGCAATCTACTGCATGTACCCAAAGTCTTTTTAAGGAGGTCACGTCAAGCAACACTTGTCAGTTCATTCGCATGCGCACAGGCCCTCCTCCATAGTAATTAATTCGTTAACAGTTGAACGATTGCCTATTTTTACTGGAAGGCGGGATTACAGTGGCAATACAGACCGTTGCAATCTCCCCCATTCATATCAAATACCAATGCTGCATCTTGGTAAAATTAAATATCTTTGATGTCACAGCCTTGTTTTTAATATTACATGGCTTACAATGGTTATTACAAAGTTTAGTCTACACATGCTCCTGTCCTTTACCTGGGAAATTAAACATGGCATCTGCTCTGATGAAAGTGTTTACAGGAAAGATTAAGCTTATACATGACCTCTCTCTTATATAGATCTGGAGAGCAAGACTCTGCAAGGGGTGAAGGATGAGCTCTCTCTGGATGAAACCAGGCAGTATGTGTTGGAGAATACTACAGTGGACTTTCAACAGCTCTTGGATAAAGCGGTCCTGAGGATAACTGGACCACTCGGGGCCGACTTCATTGTCAAAGTAAGAAATGACCTAATATGCAGACCCACACCAAATGTGTTTATTCAGAGGTAAACAGGAGAGTTAAGAGAAATTGAAAATGTGTTTCTCATAATCCCTTGCATGTAAGTTTATTGTGCAATATAGTGATTATGCTTTCAGCTTCCAATATGAGTGTAGTACTCACAGCTCTGTTTAACACATTTACCAGAATTTTCTAGAACCACAAAATCCAGAATTTTGCACATTTTACCCCCAAGTGAGTGTAGTAAATGCAAAAACAACTTTACTGATTGCTCCCGAACCTGCTAATAGGTCATACCTAGGATGGTGGAAACATTTCAGTCTTAATCTTGGTGTTTCAGAGCAATTGTTTGAAGCATACGAAAGTAATTTTGCTGAATACAATTTGCCAGTCAATCTGGATCAGGTTCACTTTCCTCTGAATTTAAACGTGCTCTGATCATGCACATTCCTGAGATCTTCTGTTGATTGTTTATTTTCAACAATGTTAAAGTAGTCTCAGACCTCTTTAACTTGGAATGCTGGATGTTTCTGCTTCTTTTTGCGGTCGTTTGAAGGAGAATAATGCATTGGCAGCCAGGGCTTGTTACGCATCTTTCATTCCGTCCGTGGGAAAAATTTAACCACCACTGTTCAACTTAGTGAACTTCGTTGCTAGCATGATCCTGTAGGAAATATTTTTCTGGTCACTTTTGTATTTTACATGTTTTTATAGATTCCATAAAATCCAAAGTTTTCCAGATTAGCAGGTGAATTTGCACGCATCATTATTTCCTCGGTTTCAAAATAGTACAGTGGTTTATATGTGTGCAAGTATGCAGTAGTATCAAAACAAACTGGACACACATTTTCCATATGTAAGTAGTTCTACGTGCACCTGGCCCGAACGGGACTCAAACTGGTGATGAGAAACTGGTGGCTAAAGGCTATGACCCCTATAGTGTCTGTTGCTAGAGCACATTTTTGGGTCGGGGAGGGAGGTTTACTTACTGCATAGCTTTCACTAACTAGCTGGCCTCCGATACACTCACCTTATAAGCTATACTCCCATCTGGGTCACGGCACCAATTTTACCAGTCCTACTCGCACCCAACCTGAGCGGGACTCGAACCGGCAATCGGTCCAGCATGGAAGGTGGGCACTTTAACAAGGAGTCTAAAGGCCATGACCTCTAGCGTCTGTCGCTAGAGCACATCTTTAGGTCGGGAAGTGAGGTTTACTCACTGCACAGCTTTCACTAACTAGCTGGCCTATGTTACACTCACACTACAAAACCTTACTCCCATCCGGGTCACGGCACCACTGTTAGCGGTCATACGCGCACCCAACCTGAGCGGGACTCAAACCGGCAATCGGTCCTGCATGGAAGGTGGGCACTTTAACAAGGGGGCTAAAGGCCATGACCTCTATAGTGTCTGTCGCTAGAGCACCTTCTGAAGTTGGGAAATGAGGTTTACTTACTGCACAGCTTTCACTAACTAGTGGGCCTCCATTACACTAACCCTACAAACCTCACTCCCATCCGGGTCACGGCACCACTGTTACCGGTCCTACGCGCACCCAACCTAAGCGGGACTCAAACTGGCAATCGGTCCTGCATGGAAGGTGGGCACTTTAACAAGCAGGCTAAAGGCCATGACCTCTATAGTGTCTGTCCCTAGAGCACCTTCTAAGTTGGGAAGTGAGGTTTACTTACTGCACAGCCTTCACTAACTAGCTGGCCTCCATTAAACTAACCCTACAAACCTCACTGCCATCTAGGTCATGCCACCACTGTTACTGGTCCTACTCGCACCCAACCTGAGCGGGACTCGAACCGGCAATCGGTCCTGCATGGAACTTTGGCGCTCTAACAAAGAGGCTAAAGCAATGACCTCTAGCGTCTGTTGCTAGAGCACCTTCTGAGTTCGGGGAGTGAGGTTTACTTACTGCACAGCTTTTACTCACTAGCTGGCCTATGTTACACTCACACTAAAAACCTTACCGTCCATCCGGGTCACTGCACCACTGTTACCGGTCCTACTCGCACCCAACCTGAGCGGGACTCGAACCAGCAATCGGTTCGGCATGGATGTTAGGCACTTTAACAAGGAGGCTAAAGGCCATGACCTCTAGCGTCTGTCGCTAGAGCACCTTCTGAGTTTGGGAAGTGAGGTTCACTTACTGCACAGCTTTCACTAACTAGCGGGCCTCCGTTACACAAACTCTACAAACCTCACTTCCATCCAGGTCATGGCACCCAACCTGAGCAGAACTCAAATGGCAATCGGTCCGGCATGGAAGTCGGACACTTCAACAAGGAGGCTAAAGGCCATGACCTCTAGCATCTGTCGCAGGAGGCACCTTCTGAGTTTGGGGAGTGAGGTTCACTTACTGCACAGCTTTTACTCACTAGCTGGACTACGTTACACATAGCATTTAAATTTCATCCTTATTGCCCAATAGTCATATACTATTTTTAAGCAGTACTTTATTTGGCAGGGGAAACCATGGAACACACTATGGATACTTTTGCATCTCACTCAGCGCTCTGGATTCCCTTAGCAGCTTTGTCCTCAGCTTCTTGAACCTCTAGTAGATAATTGTTTTCCTGGCTTGTATCGCCTGACTAACCGATACGCCTATGGTTTCAAACCCATTGTTTGAGGAACCCCATAGACAAACGTGCTGGCCATCATAGAGTTACAGAAACACAAGGAGAGTACAGCCATTCAAACTGAATCTGTCCTGGTATATGGAAAATGCCAGTGAAAACAAGTCCACCCACAACTTTGAAACACGTCCAAACACTACAGTAAATAGGAATGTGGGAGACAGAAATCTGAGATGTAATAAGTGCCTAATTTTCTAATCTGACACCAGGAAGAGAGCCAGTTTATAGTTTTGGAGAAGCTCTGCAAAGTGGAAAACTCATTAAAACGAGCAAGACAGTTGTTCCATTGTAAATAAATATGTGAACGTATATAAAAATTTCCTCTTTTACATGTAAGAATATCTCGTCCTATATATAAATTAAAACATGTTAACTCTGCCGTTTCAGCTAACGTCCTGATAAAAACTTGATCAAAATAATTTTTTTGTGACTGGAGACACGCACTATACATCTGTGTTGCAGCGTGGTTCATAATTTCTGGCAATTTAAGCTCATTTTGGAAGAACTTTGAAAATTCCATCAGATGGATTGAATTTCATTCATTGAGCACGATGAATGATTAGGATCCAGCGAAACCCTCAAACGCTTTGTCGCACAACCCATCTGGGATTAACAGGGAGTCGGAGAGGAAACATATGTTTTCGGGCACGAAGGTTCAGCAAACGTATGTTTTCAATAGATGGCTTTATTAACAGATGAAAGACTGGAGGTGGTGGGTGTTTCGCTTGCGCTGGTTTTGGCTCGGTGGGGATTCACAGGGAGCGATATCTTAGCATACTATGAAACACTTTTGTCACTGCCAAGGAATGTGACCAGTTTCACAGGTTTATTTGTGTAAGAACACCTCCTTTTTCGATGAATTTGCTCTCTGTGCTCTCTCTGGAAGTGTAATGAAACCTACTAAAGTATGACATTTTACTTTTTGACAGTAAACAGAAGAGAAAAACTTCATTCGTGATGTATGATATTGCTCCTGTATAGTCTTAAAAGTGACGAACGTGAAGACAGCATGTAAATGCGGAGGGGTCGAATTCAGTTCACCCCTGGTGTTTTAAGGACAGTGGGGTTTCTAGCATTTCGTGTCCTTTTGTCTAAGTCTGCATTTCATTAGCAAGTGGTGGGAGGTCACTGTAACCACCGTCATTAGTCTACAGGGAGAAAGGAGTAGAGTTTTTCAATTGCGTTAAATTGTAGAGCTGCTGGTTTGCTGGTGGGATGCCACATCCCTGTCTTTATGAGGCATTACTCTGTCAAATCCCATGCATGTCCATAATCCTCCTCAAAGACTTCTGGGATAGCTGACCCCTGTGAGGAATAACAACAGATCTCCGGATTGTTTGGTTCCGTGATAGCAGATCTTAAATCAGCTCGACCTTGGTTTTAAAGGCTTTCCATGGCAATTTCAGACACATTGGAAAGACATGTACGTATACAACTTTCAGATGTAAACAGTTTCATGCAAGGTGCGGATCAATTACATGACTTCATTTCTATGCATTTCACCGGCATAAGTTCAACATCTGTCCTGAATGTATTCATATCAAAGTAATAATTAGAGGGTTGGTCCAATCGTTTCCAGAAACCTTAAAGAGCACCTATTGTCCGATTCACATTTTTACATTTCCTTTGGTGTGTAAGTGTGTATTAGTACATGTTAACAATATGCAAAAGGTACAAACCCCAAAGTAAACGATGACGCGAGTTATCGTCTCCAACGTAAATCTGTTTTCTTGGACTACAACAAACACACGGATTGTAGGCAACAGTTTACTTCCTGGGATTGGTGATGTAGACAAGACCGACATTATCATAATTCTTCACGCTTGGACTAAGCCTTTAAGTTAACACCTGTTAGCATTGCATTGTGCGTGAATCTTTCAAACATGGTAAGGAGCATCACATTTCCAGCTGACATGAGAGGTATTCAGGCCAATCACAACGTACAGATTAGCTAGCCAATCAGGGACACAGAGCTTTTCAAATCCGTGCATTTCAGGAAGACTATATGGAACTGAAACTTTTCATAGGTATATTGATGACCCATCGTGCACTACATAGATTTTTGTCCAATTAAATGTTTTTACAGAAGGAGATGTCCTTCCCATTTTTATACCACCTGGAATTTTAGGTTGCAAATAATAGTCATAACTTGGGACTATTGGATATCCAAAATCCTATTTTAATACCAAATATTCAAGCACATGACAGCATTAAAAATGCTAATTCATTTGTATAACTTCACTTTTATCGTATAAGAAATAAGGTGTTATGCACTTTAATAGTCAATAGTAAATAAAGTGCAGTAAACATTAAATGCATCTGGCCATTCGCAAATTTCTACCATTTGCATGCTATTTCATAATCTTGGCTAATTTAATAATATTTTTTATCTATCGAAAATGCAGTATATTTAGTTAGAGATGGAAAGGAACGGCATTTAGCATATTTAAATCCATTTCATACTTATCAATGTCTTCATTTAGTCTAATGAATATGGCATATGAGAACATATACATTTCTTATATTTCATAATGTAGCTTGCTCTCTGTTTCTGCTGCTTTAGGTTAAATACATGAATGGAGCTGACAGCACAGTCCAGTTCATCTTCTACCAACCCATAGTTCACCGCTGGAGAGAGACCGACTTCTTTCCATGTTCAGTTACCTGTGGAGGCGGTAAGGAACCAGTCAATAACTCAACAGTAACTCATCACATTCGTACGCTACTGTATGTCACAAGCTATAGGCATTTGGTATTTATGGTTTATTACAGGATAGCTCGGATTTAGCATTTAAGGGTTAGTTCACCTGACATTTACACCAGCACATTGTTTCAAACCATATAGCTTTTTGCTTCTCAGATGAAAGAAAATTAAATAGGTTTGACACAACATGAGGAGTAAATGATAATAGAATTGTCGTTTTTGGGTGAACTGTCCCATTAAATCATTGGTTTACAAACAGCATCAGCACCGATAACTCTGTCCGCATACCTCTTTTGACACAGGATATCAGCTTACATCAGCAGAATGTTATGACCTTCGCAGTAATCGTGTGGTGGTGGATCAGTACTGTCACTATTATCCTGAAAATGTCAAACCCAAACCTAAGCTACAAGAGTGCAATATGGACCCATGTCCTGCCATGTGAGTGTAATGAACAATTGATTAATTCACTGCAAAACCTTTTTATATTCACTATGGGGCGGTATCCTGGACAGGGATTAGCTTAAACCAGGACTAGGCCTTAGTTTAATTAGGAAATATAACTAGTTTTAACAAACATCCCTTACTAAAAACATTACTTGTGTGGATTTTGAGGCAAGACAAAGGGCACTGATGTATTTTAAGATATGTCAGTGCCAGTTGTTTGCAGTTTGGACAGCTCTTACATTTATTTTAGTCTAGGACTAGTCTTTTCCCTGTCCGGGAAACCGCCCCATTATGGCACAATCAGGAGATGGAAATTAAAAATAATAGATATTAATATAATTATTAATAATAGAAAACTAAATTTGGTTTATTTCGATTAGTGTTTAATATGGACTATTAATAATACTATAAGGGTCCATGAATCATAATAACTAACACCTAAATAATTCTTACTTAAATATAAGTAATGCTGAGTTAAGGAATTAATGAAGAGTCATCATTAACTACAACATGACTGATGACAACATGCCTTAACTCAGCATTACTTTATGCTAAAGAAAAAATAAAATGATGCCTTGTTTATGGACCCTTATTATAAAGTGTAACCAGATTTTTATATGTAAATATATCAAGGTTATATAATCACAGATAATTTTTTACATTATGTAGTAAAATTTTATGTGAAAAACAGTAAATCACAAAATGACTTTAGTTGGGTTTTCACAGGCAGGGTCATGAGGAATTGATATAAATTATATATCATCAATTCAATAGTTTGTTGCAGGGATTACGTATTTTTGTAGGCCAACCCGGACGTTAGCAGGACTGATTCCCTCACTAAAAAACCCATTCATTTTTCCCACAGACTTTTGAATTATCACAAAAAATAAGCTTTGTTATTTACATTTTTTACATGTTTTGTCCTACAAGTTAATCTTCACAGATTTTATGAATTTTTTTAATTTTATATTTTGAAATTATATTTAAATTAAATGCATTTACACATTTTGTATTCATCTGTAAAGATTACCTTGTATCTTTAAATTTTGTTAAACACAGAACTTCTTTTTTGCAATAATCCAAAAGTCTATGGGAAAAATGAATGGGCTATTTAGCAAGGGAACCAGTTTCCCGCTAACTTCCAGGGTTAGCCTACAAAAACACGTAATCTCTGTGGGACTCGATATGCAAAACAAAGCCAAAATTCTGCATTCTTCTGTAATTCATAGGGTATTACTGTACATTCTTCTGATCTCGCATATATATCTACTATTTCAGTGATGGCTACAAGCAGATCATGCCCTATGACCTCTATCACCCATTACCACGGTATGTATTTCAACCTTTATCCTATAACTGCAGTTAGTCATCCCATGTGGCTGAGCTCAACTGCTTACCAGTCCACCTGGGACTGAGATTGCAAAGTAACATTTTAAGTCCTCTTGCTCAAAACACACAGAGCCAAATGTCCCAGTGTCTAATATAGAGAGAGAAAATATGGGCCTATAGCCAGACTGAGAGAGAAGAAAGTTTCTTATTCCTCGCGTGGTAATTCACACAGAGCAAAACTGGGGCTACATTTGTCTCTTTTAAAAGCCTCACGGACAGAAGAATAAAGTTGTGATGGGTATACGGCCGTTTTGTTCTTATGCGTGTTGTTTTGGTGATGCAATGCTGTAAAAACGCATCTTCATTGTTTTCTCAACGCTGTTTTATAAGCGAATGTTACCTGTGAGAATAATTTTCAGAATGTATGACGGCACAAAACTAAAGGCATGGTACATGAATCAATTCAATGTCTGTGTTGCTTGTTGTTTACGGTGCGCTTGTGTCTTAGGTGGGAAAACAGTCCTTGGACAGCCTGTTCAACTTCTTGTGGTGGTGGGATGCAAAGCCGCTCGGTTTCCTGTGTAGAAGAGGACATGCAGGGAAACATGAACCCCACAGACGAGTGGAAGTGTCTGTATGCACCAAAGACACCCATACTACAGCCGTGCAATACCTTCGACTGCCCGACATGGCTCGCACAAGAGTGGTCACCGGTATTTGAATAAATCATTTATTCTTCTCTTTTATTTTATTTCTGTTTGGTGTTAGGCAGTCTTTAAGAAGTACTACAAGAAGCACCAACAAGTGTATACTTTATGTACAAGTATACACAACGCCAACCTTCTCATTACAAATCAAACAGAAAAGCTTTGTGCTGATTTGGGGCAAAATGAATGCATACTTCCAGTCATGAAATCCCGCTCAGTTAAATCAAACATTTGATGTCATAAGCCTGCCAGTATTCGCGGCGGTCTGAGCTATTAATGAAATAGAAATTTTATTTGTCTAATATTAATATTTTATTGGGTAGACTGAGTAACTTAAGTCTATAATAGTTTTATTTATTTTTAACCTTATTTAAACAACATGAGGGTCTCTGGCTATTCTCAAAGGCCGTATTTACACTGCCTGTTTGAACTCACTCCATTCCGATTCTTTCCAATTAAGCAGCACAGATCGGATATGACCCACGAACGTGTAAGCAGGAATAAAGCACATAGATTCCGTTATTCTCCAAACGGTTTCAGGCCTCATTCATATGTGGAAATAAATCAGATAAATGCATTTACGACCGCACTGTAAGCAGACAGATCGGATATTCCCATCTCAAGATGTGTCATGCGTTATTTGAAATACGACGCAAATGACGTCAACTCTGGTGGACACCATCCGCGATCCCATGACTTTTCTTAGCAGCACAATGGAGGACGATCTAAGAGGCTGTTTACACTTGGCATTAACATGCGTTTTTGTCGATCGGATCACAAGTGGACGACGTTAATGCCAGGTGTAAACGGTGTTCAAAACTTTTTTAACGCGTCCACTTTCGACCACTTTCAACCACATCCAGAGGTAGTCGAAACCACTTTCGATCGGATCGCTTTGGAGTTGCGGAACGCAATGTGGTTGTATGTGTTCGAACAGCCACACATGACCGCCTTCTCTCCACCCATTTTCTAATCTGAGGTATTAAACACAAGTTTTACGTCTTTACAGCGCTATTTTTAGCCTTTCATTGATAAAACTACAGCGGGTGTTCTCCGTAGTTTCGTTTTGAAAGCGTGAAAGTTGCGCGATCCTATTTCATCAATTGCACTGAAAATTCAGAGAAAGCTCCAACATATAAACATACAAAACACTGTGCAGCATGTTTACTTGCTAAACAAGCAGCGGACTCCGACATAATATTAGTTTGCATCCATATAAACTCATAATTACTCCTGCTCGCGATTGAATGACAGCAGAGAGACTCGCCCACCATCTCACGGACCGTCCCCTCACAGTATTCAGGACAGATGCGGTCGAAAATGGACAAAAGAGACGGATTTAAATCCCAGGTGTAAACGTAATGTGTCTCTCTCGTCCACTTGTGATCCGATCGATGAAAACACATCTTAATACCAAGTGTAAACAGCCCCTAAGTGAGTCGTCAAAAAAAGACGGATAAAGGCAAGAAAATTGAAATTGGAATCAAAATTTGCAGTGTAAATCCAGCCAAAGTATTGCAGTACCATTGTTTGCCGGTAGTCGAACACATCCATTGTCACACAGAAAATTTTTAAATTAAAGGAATTGTTTGCAATTTTAACATGTGATCTTTAAATTCCCTTTGGATCCGGAGTCCGAACTTTGAGAAGTGCTGCTCTAGATCATCTCTGTGGTGTTCATAAGTTTTCCAACAGGAAAAATAATTGCCTTTGTTTCAGGAAAATTGGATTATTTCTTTTTATTATGGTTGGGTAAAATATGAGCACACCCAACTGTTGGGTTTAATTGAATTTGTGCTGGGTTGTTTCAGGCAATGGTTGGGTCACATATGTCTAGGTAGCTTTAAACAAACAGTTGTGTTTGTTCATATGTAACTCAACCATGGGTTGATACAACATGGCATTTTAAAGAGTCTATTTACAGTACAGGATCATTTTACTTTTATATCTAAGAATTTTATGATTGATAAATTTTCTAGTTTTCTATTTTTTTTTTTTTTTGACATGATTCTTATGGTGATCCTCAAAGTGTTATTGTTGGACATTCTCTTTTATCAGAAATTGAATGATGTCCCACATGGCGGGTCTCTTGCTTGAACTTTTGCTGAACTCCAATTTAAAGCAATTAGCACAATTACAGCTGAACCATTTGCGGCATGTCAAACGCTTTATGAGCCATAATATACCTGATGAAGCGCTCCAGCCACAGAGGCCTGCACTGTCTTGGTGTCTTAATGTAAGAAGTATGCATCTCTAAGGACACATTTGACGTTGCTGGCAGCACGCGGGCCTCAGCTTCTTGTCTTCAATGAAAATAGAGTAGGCATCCTAATTATGAGCCAATCTGTACCTCAGACTTAATTGCTTACCCTTGGGCATTTTACAGTTTCCTGTTAAACTGCTCTAAACCTTATTGCAATGGAGAAACATCCCAGACCTCAGCCGTCCTGATCCTTATTTAAATTTTTTCTGATTTGTCCTCATGCCCCTCGCAGTTACCCTTTAACCCGATAATAACGCAACAGTGAGTGCCTCATTCATCTCTGTTCTGTCTAATCACACACAGCTTTCTCTTTCTAACGATGTGATAATGGGTAAAAAAAGAGGTGAAAAATATAGCAATTTATTTTCTGGAGGTCTGGCATAAGGTCTACTTTTTAAACAGAGTACCTTATAACTGCATAGTAGCGGTATTGGGGCCAAAGCTAAAGAAAACACTATTATTTCTAAACCTCATGCTTCTGTTTGCTAACAGTAGCATGCTAGACCCCCATTTCTGACTTTAAAACATAGTTTAAACAAACATTTGAGACATAAATGATTAATGACATTATGATATCATATCACTTCATATCATATCAAAGCTGCTTTCAAACAATATGCACTGTGAAAGCACTATACCAATAAATGTGAATTGAACTCAATAGAGATAACTTTTTGTACTGTACTAAGTAACAAATGTATTCAATAATTTTATATAAATATTGGTGTCATTTAAATGTTGTTTTTTCCAAGTAAATCTTTTTTTTTACTTGGGAGGGAGGTTTGTGACTGTAAAATATGGATATTTGGGACCACAATCTCTGTAGTGAATTTTGTGAAATACTTGTCTTGGCAAGCGAAACAAAAAACCCTCCTTTGGGGCAATTTGGGATTATTTTTGGTGCACTTTTTCTTTTGATGTGGGAGTTAAAGCATTCAGTAAAACATTGTCTGTAGTACTTTCATAACCGTAAGTTCTTCAGTGAGCAATGATTTATGTCACGTTAGAGATGAGACCGCATGCCAATTAAAAATAAATGAACATTATCAGTTTGTCAACTATGATATGAGTTTTTTGAGAATGAATGTGAGTTGTGGCAGCAATGTGACATGCAAAACTCTTATTAATCGTATTCATGTAAATGATTATACATGTGGTTTTAATGAGCTTTTATTAATTGAGAAACATCAAATATTTGTACTTAAATCTATTATGCCGTTTAAGTGAAGTGTAAAGGACAAGAAAATCCTTGAGGAGAAATAGTGACCAGTCACTGAACCTAAAACATGCACTTTCCCTTAAACATACATGTACATTTTTTTAAAGGTCACCTTCTTTTTTAATCCCATTTTTAAACCCTAGTTAGTGTGTAATGTTGCTATAATAGCATAAATAATACCTGTAAAATGATAAAGCTCAAAGTTCACTGCCAGGCGATATATTTTCTTTAACAGAATTCGCCTTTCAATACCTACAGCAAACGGCCGGTTTGGACTACAGCAAAAACGTTTTTTGACTAAACTCCGCCCACAGGAATATGTCAATCGGCAGCTAAGCTAAAGGCAAGCTAAGCTGCTATTGAATCGCAACACACTAAACAAGCTACACAATCAGAACTCGATACGAATTTCTGAAGGAGGGACTTCATAAAAAAAGGAAGACATCAGACTGTTTTTAGGACAGTGAAAACAGCGCTATAGAGATAAGTACATTTTGCAAGAAAAATATCGTGTATTTTTACACGTGAAACATGAACACATTTTATATTGCGCACTGTAAACACAATCAAAGGTTCAAAAACACAGAAAGAACGGGACTTTTAACCTAAAGAAAAGTAAAGGAAAAGTGACTGGACATGCTTGTCATCAACTACCTATGTATTAATCCATTACCTGTATTATTATTACCTTTCTATATAGTGCACAGTAACATGTGGACAGGGTCTACGTTACCGAGTGGTCTTGTGTATCGATCACAGAGGTCTTCATGCCGGAGGCTGCAGTCCCACCACTAAACCACACATCAAAGAAGAATGTCTGGTCACAGTGCCCTGCTACAAGCCCATTGGTAAGCACTCTTACTCTTTTGATAAGACAGCTCACTATGAATTAGAGGTCTTCATGGGTCCACTTAGATTCAAAAAGTTCCATGTGTGCCTTGGACATGGGTCACGTATAATATTAGCGGCATCAGGTCTTGGGTAATTTAAAATTAATGTATTTTTGCCGAATGGACTAAAGAAAATCCGAACTATCTATCCTTTTACAATGTCGCTTCTTGTTTGCCCAGAGCACTTGTGACATCATGTGGCTAGCAGTAGGTAGTTTTTGTTGAGCCGGACCTGTCAATCAATTTTGAATGCACATTTTAGCGGTTACCTTGCTGTCATCGTCAGACAACAAATGAAAATAAATGGAGCAGCGCGCCAAATTGGTTGCGAGGCCAACGGGTTTCTTTCTGTCTGACTGGTGCAGACTGCACACACTTCGGTGCTGTTTACATTCAGGTCCAATCGAGTAGAAAAGAAAATTGCCACTGGGTCGGATCGGACTTGGGTCTATCTGGTTGTTAAGTGATGAAGTAAGGAATACTGTTTTTGGGTCCAAACCTCCACTCATTTCAATAGAGGATATTATTTAAACAGCCGATTATGAGCACTATTTATTCATGTCACACATTTAAGCGAAAATTTTATAAACTCACTCATAAGTCTCACTTTATCCGCTTGTTAAGTCGTGACGTAAGGAATACCGTTTCAAGCTCCAAGCCACCACATTTAAACAGCCATTTGTGAGCACTATTTGTTCATAGCACACATTTAAGCGAAAATTGTATAAACTCACATGTAAACTGCCGTTTCAGGCTCCCAGAATCAAATGTACAAAAAGGATTAATAGTTTTCACATGAAATACATCACTTCCGGTCAATGTATCGCATGTGGTGTAGTCACACAGATGGTTGTCACCTCACATCTCAGCCCCTTTTGGGACTCTCCATATGGAATAAATGACATCCGGGTTATCGGCCGTCGCTTGCTGTATAGTGTAAAGGCATGGGTTTTTCTCGGGTTTGTCTCTGGTCAGGTTTTATACATGTCGGGTTCAAGTAACAAGTAAGTCGGGGTCATTTTGGATCGGGTAAATTTTTTTGGACCCGAGAAGACCTCTACTATGAATATCCATGTCTTTAAAGTGAAATACTTATTTTTGGGTGTCCACATACTATGGGCACCCAACCATAGCCCTGCTTCATTGCTAGGTTTGTTGGCAACTACTGTATAATCATTCAAACTATTTAAAAGTAGACAGTTTCTGTATCATGGCTATGTTCCAGAGAAGCTTCCTGTTGAGGCGAAGCCCCCTTGGTTCAAGCAAGCCATAGAGCTGGAAGAAGATACCGCTGTGTCTGAAGAACCCATGTAAGTAATTGAACTTCTCACCATCAACAAGGAGCTGCCTGGGTCATGAAGTATTTGTTTGGTTTCTAGTCCCTGTGGTTCACCAAATCAAAACGAAGTGTGCGATTTTAACACGATGCTGCCAGATCTTCTCCCCGAGCATTTAAAGAATCTAACTTAAGTTAGGCAGGTCTCGACTGTTTCCTGCGTAAGGATGATTTAACGAAGGAAGAATCTGACGAATGCTCGCAATCCTCAGAATGGAAAGTATGATCTTGGAAACAGTCTGCCATAGCTGACTGGCTCATGAAAGCCGACACTGGTACAAATTGTGTAAATCGAAAGGACAGCGTGGAAGGGGAGGGATATCCCACATCTCTATTAGCAGACGTTCTGCTGAAACCATCACAGCTTTATAGGTAGGTTGATGATTTATACAGAAGACCAAAGCTCTGTGACGTGTAGCAGGGAGATTTATAGGGTTAAATATCCGGTTTTAAGGTCTAACATGAAACTGTTGGAAGAGATAGGTGACAGGGTGGCCTGAATATTGCAGGTTGTCCACAAGTTCTAGTCTACAGATAGGACAAAAGAAAATTTAGTAGTATTTAGTATTTCATGACCCTTTAATATTTATAGCTTGAGTTCATATATTTGAATGACATCAGTTTTTCCTCCATTTCTTGTTGTTCTGAAAAAGATAAAACTGATCGATACCAAAACAAATGATTCTGTTCTTTGTAATAGGCACGACTTCCCCAAAACGCACCTAAATAATGTTGTATTATATGCTGTCACCACAATGCCAACAACAATATCTGCCTGCCATATGAATGCAGGGTTACGGATGAGAAAAAGAAAAACGAGAGAGGAAATTCCTGCCTTCGACTTATTGCACTTTTATTGCCAAGATCTAAACCTGCCATTTCTGCCGGCATGGTCACGACCACTTTAACAATTACTTGAGAAATCAAGGGAGAAATATATCGCCTACGTTTAGACGTCTGACCCTCCGCTTCCACAGTCATAACCAAACAACAGATTCAAACATTGCCAAGATGCCACAGCTGAGATAAATTCAAACAAAATCAACTTCCTTTGTACATTAACACGAGAGTCATGGCCATTCAAAGTGGCTGCACATGTTTGGTTCGGGGACAGCATAGTAAATGCAGCGGATGTGCAGTAAAAAACACTTGTCAACCCTCTTTGGTAAATGAGAACATTTCTGGTGGCTTTGTTGTTGAGACATCAACCGTGGCTTTGGATTCAATTGCCTTCACATGACTCTAGGGCTTGTTTAGGGCCAATGGGGCCAGTTATTGCTTTCTAACTGAGTGGGGTTGTATAAAGCATAACTGTGCTTGTACTGTGGTTTCACAGTTCAGTCAACAAAGACAGTGCAACATAACCTTTAAGATATAAACAATGACTGAGTCTGGAAGGCATTAGCTTAGACAACAATAATCGATTGAAGGTTTCAATTAGAGAAAGCTGATTTAGCTCTCATCTCACTTCACTCGAATTTAATCCCACGGGATCACATGTTTCTCACATATGGGAAGTCAGTGCCATATGCCTAGAGTTGGAGATGATTGGAATGGCATCCAGTTTCTATTATGGATCCATTTTCTTGACCTGAAACGCACTCAGGGAGCTCCTAGTCTACAGAGTTTAAGGTTTTCCACGTATCTCTGTGCTGGAAAATCCATTTGAAAACTGCTTAAGGTAGTAGTTTAAATTTTCATTTATGTATTTGGCAGACACTTCTACCCAAAGCGACTTAAGGTACATTCACATTATAAGCGACTTTGTCGCAGTGTGTCGCTCGTCTCTTTCAAAAGAAGGTTTTTTATATCTGGTTGTCATAAACTAATGAGTAATGTCCAGTCCAGTAACTGACGAGAGACAGATGATGTGAACTACACTGCTCATTCTCATTGGTAGTCACTCCATAAAGTCGCTCATAATTTGCATAAAGTTAAACATTTCTCAACTTTGTCGCACGACTGGACACGCCCCATCCAGTAGGCAACGGGCACTGTCGCTCATGTCGCTGGAAGTCGCTAATCTTCCATTGAAATCTATGAGATTGCGTCACTCTGCTACTGCCAGTCGCTGCTAGGCTGAATGCAGCTTTAAGCTGTGTGCACAATGGTCAAGTGATGCAATGTCGGCAACACAAGCGATAGTCACCGTTTGCGACATGAAGTGGGTGTGTCCAGCTATGTGATAAAAAAAAGTTCAGCTTTATGCAAATGATGAGCGACTTTTGGGAGTAACTACCAATGAGAGTGAAACAGTTGAGCCTCCGTCATCCACCTCTCATAATTTACTGCGGTGGACCGTTACACATTCGATTCATACAGTAACAATTATTAGGGCAACCAGAATTAGGAACACCTCTTAGCAACCTCCTTGAAAGAGACAAACGACAGACAGCCATAAAATCGCTGGCGGTGTGCACGTAGCATTAACATAAGCATAAGAAAAACTTGCCTTGCCTGTTTCAATTGGTAATGCCAAAAAATTTGATTTTTTACTTAAAGTGAAACATTTTAGGTAAAAAATACTTTAAAATGTTGTATAAAACACATTTTTGTAGGTGTTACCAATTATAGTAATATTTTAAGTTGATCCAACTTTTACTTTATACAGTGAATGTTTGTTCCATGGGATCAAACCCATGATGTTTTCAGCTACTAACGCAATGCTCTACGGGTTAAAGGGACATTCCACTTTTTTGAATATATGCTCATTTTCCAGCTTCCCTAAAGTTAAACATATAATTCTTACCATTTTGGAATCCATTCAGCTGATCTCCGGGTCTGGCGCTAGCACTTTTAGCATAGCTTAGCACAATCCATTGAATCTGATTAGACCATTAGGATAGCACTAAAAAATAACCAAAGAGTTTTGATATTTTTCCTATTTAAAACTTGACTCTTCTGTAGTTACTTCATGTACTAAGACGATGAAAAATAAAAAGTTGCGATTTTCTAGGCAGATATGGCTATATGGAACTATACTCTCATTCTGGCGTAATAATCAAGGACTTTGCTGATGTAACATGGCTGCAGCAGGCGTAGTAATATCACGCAGTTCCCGAAAATAGTCCCCTGCTATTGAAAGTAACCAAGGGGACTATTTTCGGGCTGTGCGTATTATCACTACGCCTGCTGCAGCCATGTTACATCAGCAAAATCACTGCTTATTACGCCAGTCTGAAAATATAGTTCCTAGCCATATCTGCCTGGAAAATTGCAGCTTTTAATTTTCTGTAGGCCTTAGTACACGGTGTAACTACAGAAGAGTCAAGTTTTAAATGGGAAAAATATCGAAACTCTTTGGTTATTTTTTAGCGTGATGCTAATGATGTAATCAGATTCAATGGATTGTGCTAAGCTATGCTAAAAGTGCTAGCGCCAGACCTGGAGATCAGCTGAATGGATTCCAAAACGGTAAGAATCAAATGTTTAACTTTAGGGGAGATGTAAAATGAGCACATTTTCCAAAAAAGTGGAATGTCCCTTTAAGCTGCAGAAACTTTTATATCCTTATTGGTTAAGCAGGTTACTTATTATTGTTTGCTGGCACGAGATGGACTGGACCACCAACTGGTTTAGACCTTGGTTAAGCTGGTAGAGCACTTTTATTGAGATCACTTTACTGTTGGCCTGAACTGTTGTTTTCTGCCAGGAGGTAACTATTAGTTGAAAGTAAGACTGACACAAAATCAACACTCCACGACAGATGGAGCTCTGTAAATGGTTTGATTTTGGATGAACTTTGTAATTTTCCTTCACAGATGATAGCATTTCTGAAGATTTCTGAGAGTGTGCCCTTCTTTCCTTACTAATAAAGTGAACATTATTCAGATCCTCCTCACACCTATTTATTTCAGGCTATAGGAAAGCCTCCTTCATGAAAATGGGCTGTAAAAACCCTGATCTCAAAGTATTTCCCCTTTCTCGCTTCAATCTTAACTAGGAGGAAGGATGCATCAAAGCAATTTATTCAAGAGTCTTGGGCTCTAATGCCTCACAGCTGTTGAGTGAGCTCCGGGATCGGCTGGATTTCAGAAATACTTGTGCAGTTTATGAACTTAGCTGCAAATGAATTAAATGTGTGAGGACGAAGCAAATGCCAGAATAACCACGTTTTTCATAGAGGAAATTTTTATTAATACTGAAGTATATTTTGAGTCTTCTTGTGATCTACCAGTAGTGTGTGTGTGTGCATGCGTGTGTGTGAATTGTTTGAGGGCGGAGCTAAATGAAGACTTCTCAAATATGTTTCTTAAAGGACAAGTTCGGTATTTTACACTTAAAGCCCTGTTTTCAGATTGTTTATGGTGAAATAGAATGGTTTTGACTGAAATGTCGACATATGCGGCTGCCCTGAGAATTTTCGCGTGATTGTGTTTCACATCACACCTCTACAATGGGTTTAATGGTGCACTGGAACAATCCTTCCTAAAATGCATTAAACTTTCGTTTACAAAGAAGTGAAACTCACCGAGTGGTTAGGGGTGTTCACTGATATGCTCACACAAAAATCGCTGCAAAAGATGCTTTCCAACAGCTGTTTTAGCATTCGTTGTTAACTTGTGGACCTATTTTTCCAAACGACTCACACCCGTATATTCTTCCGCTTAGAGCTTGAATAATAGACACTCCAGCCCGGGTGGTGGCGCTAATCCGCCTTTGCCAATTGCAAGAATAGAAACAAAGTTCCCGGCGCGGAGTAATACCGTACCTCACAGGACATCTAATACTAGTCAATGGAGTTGGCAAAAACTACGATAAAACCTGTTGAAATGCGTATTTTGCAGCGATTTTTGTGTGAGCATATCAGTGAACACCCCTGACCACTTTTTTCACGTCTTTGTAAACGAAAGTTTAATGCATTTTAGGAAGGATTGTTCCAGTGCACCATTAAACCCATTGTAAAGGTGGGAGGTGAAACACAAACACCACAAAATTCTTGGGGCAGCCGCATATGTCCAAATTTCAGTCAAAACCGTTCTATTTCATCATAAACAATCTGAAAACAGGGCTTTAAGTGTAAAATACCGAACTTGTCCTTTACGAAAAAAAGTTCTCAAAAAAATGTCTTCATGGGAAACCATAGGAAAAAATATGATCTAATTTTTGGCATACTCTAGTGCAAATCTATTAAGCTATTCTACACTGCAAAAAATATACATATTTATTACCGAGTATTTTTTTTCCAGTACAAATATCTGAAAATTCCTAAGATACATTTACTTGTAGATGGGAACTGTTTTAAAGAGAAAAAAAACATCTAACATTTGCATTTTGCCTCTATTTAACATTATTGTAGTATGCGCTAGAGATTCGTAAAGATTTGTAATCTTTCTGTTGGGGTTGTTTGTCAGGTTTATCAGAGGAGCATGGGGTGCATGCAGCAGAACGTGCGGTGCTGGCATTCAGAGGAGAACCGTGAAGTGTCAGATGCTCCTGACCTTCTCACAGACCATCGAGGACCTCCCAGATGACGAATGCGAGGGACCGAAACCACCCGAGAGTCAGCCCTGTTATCGAACCCCATGCTCTGGCGGTACAACAGAAGAGGAGATAGAAATGACCCTCACTTCGGAGAAAGAAGAACTGCATGACTGGGAATATGAGGGCTTCACTGAATGTTCAGCAACTTGTGCTGGCGGTAAGATACTTGACGTCTTATACATTTACATTACAGTACATTTACGCAGCTGGCAGATGCTTTTATCCACAGGGAGTTGCAGTGCATTCAGGGTATACAGTTTAATCAGTACGTTTGTTTCCTTAGATTAAACTTTTTGCGTTACTCTTATGCAAAGCGCTACAGGAACACTTATGTTTGAGAAGACAAAAAAGTGCCTTGTTATTACCACAGTACTTTTTGGTAAATAAGACTAATTCCCCCATAAAACATGAGCTATGCATACTGTATGTATCTCTAACCCCCTCATCCAGGGCTCCGATAGGTCAGTTGGTAAAGCATCGCATTAGCACCGCAAAGGTAATGGGTTCGACTCACAGGGAACACGTATATTAATACAAATGTACATTGAATGAGCTGTAAGTCGCTTTGAATATAAGCATCTGCCCCATAAATGCAATAAACCCTTGACAAAGGCACATGTAGTTTTTAGGAAACTAACAGTATGACAGTTTGTGCCTCTTATGTGGCTTGCTTTTCATGGTTGGCAATGACCCCTTGCCCCTATTGTCACATTCAAATACACACATATAAAAGACTGAAGTCCTGTGTAACATCACGCTCGCAATGTCTTTGATGGGGCAACACTTTTCTGCTTCGTTTCTAAAGACAGGCTAAGGCTGTCACAATGTGTAGGAAGTTTCAAGAGAGATATCTGTGCATTTCCTCTCTGGGATAGCCATAAAAGAGCTCTTCTTGTTTTTATGTTAATTGGAGTCTATTGGATGTAATCAATGTGTTTAGACAAAAGCTAAATGTCATTGGATAATGTGGGTTAAGGTTTTATCATCAGAGCTGGAGTAAATGTGTGTGTATTCCTTCATGTGTACTGTACATATTCATCTTTGTGTGTGTGTGTGTGTGTGTGTGTGTGTATGTGTGTGCTAGGCAAGTGTTAGCGTAAACTATGGCACACACTCGTTCACATCTGCATTCCTTCAAGCTTACAAAAACGAATGGCTACCATATTCAGTCTCTCGGTCTGGCACATAGAAATATATTTCTGCTAGCACGAGCCTTGTAAACGTCAAACCTTTCTTGTTTCCATCTTTCTTAAACATCCTACTTTACAAATATGAATTTATTGCTTAGTGCTTTTTTAAGAGTGGCCCTTTCCTAACTCATTTATTTTTGGCCTAATAGAGCTGTTTGGCATGTAGCCCTAAAACCTAAGAGAGTTAGCATTTTGGATCCATGGGTTCTGTTTTAGGTTTTTTTAGAATAGTGAATTGATTCAAATAAAGTGTATGGGTAACATTAGATGAATGGATTTTGACGTTTTGCTCTGCAAGATAAATACACATACGTCATACGTTAAACTTGCATTTTAAATCGTGTTCTGCACTTTTAGGTTGCTAACAAACTATAGTACAGTACAACAAAGATGCTAGTTTTTGATTAATTATTCGCATTGTGGGGTTTGAGACCCCCTGGTGGTTTGCAGTGGAATTACAGAGGGTTGTGAGTTAAAGTTATAATTAATTATAATACAATTAAATCATAAAATGTGAATAGATAATTATAAAATAAGAAACTTGACATATAGATTTTATGTAACAATAAAGGAAAATTAACAGATGAACATCAAATAACAGCTAAAAATAAAATTAACTATGTAAAATACTATAAAAACTTTAAAAAGTTAAACATGCACCTGTGCTATTAAAGGAGCAGTGTGTAAAATTTTGGTGGGTCTATAAGCAGAAATGCAATATATAATTTGTTTTCAAGGGGGGAATAAAGACCTAATACAAACTGCTATACAGCGCACATTTGTCACTATGTTGTCTCAGATGATGACATGTTTGTCCGGTGGCAGCTATTGTAGCTTTTTTATGTACTTTGAAATGGAGGGGTAAGCGGGGGACTGAGCCATTGGTTGCAATTCACAACCTCACTGCTGAAATCTACATACTGCACACTGTAAAGAGTGGAAATTTGGATCAACTTTAAAATGACTTTAATTGGTAACACCTAAAAATTAAATTGTTTCAACTTCAGTTGTTTTTTTGTTTTTTCAAAATGTAACCTCTCGACGCGCACTAATTCATGGGCGGGATGACTTCAGTTTTTTTTTTTGCTGCTAACAATATTATTATTTACCTTAATAATATGAACATTACTATACATCGTTTAAAAGGTCTACAGGTTTAGCATTAGTGTATCGTCTCTGTTTTGAGATACAGATGCTCTAGTATCATAAATGTAGTATTTTGTGACAGAAGTCCAGATGACAGCATGCAAAATATAAACGGGACTTCTTATCTTTGTGTTGATATAACGATCGCGAGTCGAATCCAGTCTGTTTCAGATGTGTGAATAATAACCCATGAAAGCCGTCTAGAATAAGTTACAATGACCATTTTTGTCCACAAATGCGTGTAATTCATGAAATATAGATATATAGTCTGTTGTTTACATTAGATTTTGCATGAACATCTTGTAATAGAATAGAATATACAATCTGAGGACTATTTACGTCATAACACTGTATTTGAGATTACACTTTAGGTTCTAGTAAACACGTAAACCCGCATTCAAACTTTGTTTTGAAAAGTAGGCGAGAGTATAATACATAATATCCAAACAGCACTGTCAAAAAAAGTGACGTGATTTGACTCGCTCGTTCCTCCAATGACTTCATGGAAAATATTGATAGACAGAACGTGTAGATAATGAATCCAACGTTTTATTTCCTGGTGTGGAAACTGCATTTTATATGCTAACATAAGAATAAATAATAAGAATGAACGTGTATTTATGTAAACAAAGACTTTTATTTTGGAATAAAGGCACCTTAGAAAAGGCACTAGTCTTACAAAAACCCTCGCAAGAATTTTTGGGCCTATTGACCTCACGTGAAACATAACTTCTTTAGACTTGTGGCTTTGGGATCATTGCATTTCTAGGTTTCACACACATATTTAACATTAAGTTTTTTAGGAATAAAAAAGATGTTATACAAACATTTTACTTCTTAGCCTCTCTAACTTTTTTAATTTTTGAAACCTGGAAAATGAAACTCAAAGTGTCTTCTCTCTAATGATACCATAGTTATGTGTATACTCTAAATGGTTTAGTAAAAACAACCCTTTTAGTAAGTAGGTATTTTCATGGTTTGGGCTAGAGTTGGGGTGCTTTTCAAGAGGTTAAGTTTTTTTTTTAAAGTTGATCCAACTTTTCACTTTTTACAGTGCACCTTTATATAATTGAAATGCTTAACTTTAATTTGCGGGGGTTTACTTCAAATAAATAATAAGGTCAAGGGGTTTCATCTGACAAAAAACCCTGAATTAGTAGTCCTTGTTTGCAACTTGTTTGTACTCAGCGTTTTGGTTTAACGCCCTCTAATTTTTGCTGTAGAGCAATTCATAAAAGTCTTAAGTATTGTTAACCACAGATCTTATTTTACTCATAAATCAAAAACTGGTCTCCAAAAACCCATTTGAAATACCCGTGGGAACCCGTAGCGCATTAGCCTTCGAGGTTGACCTACAAATTAATGTTATGACTGAGCCGATTTATCATTACCCCTCACTTGCTGTCATATGCTTATTAAGGGACCCCTCTATATTTCTGTTTTGGTTAAACATTCACTCAAAAACCATTGCGAGATCAATTTCACATTGCGGTTCATGAAAATTACACCCATTACGCTCCCTCCCTGTTTTTAAAGCCTACAGTATTTTAAATGATTATATAGTCACAGATTCACACAAGCGAGGGTAACATTTCAGGTGGCTTGTGAAGTGGTTGGGGTTAAATCTGTTTCAGGTGTAGTTAACATCTGTTCCTTCTGTATGGTTTCATATCATAACAACGCTGTTTGTTCATGGGTTTATATTTTTTGGTACATTTGAGAATGTTGAGTTGTGTTATCTCTACTCCCCTTGAAAGTCTACATCATGTCTGGTCTCCCTGCTCGGTAAATCTTTTGTATTCAAGCCAGTGCGAGTTCATCTGGCATGATTCACTCAAAAAGGGCTAAGACAGACACATGTAAAGTGACAAAATCTGGCCGAATGCACAACAGGAACCAGAAATCGTGACGTCGGGGTTGCTGACATGTTGAGTTTAAACAGACTTGATCTGTCTGGTGACTGTCTAATACGGGTAAGACACGCACGTATCTGCACATGGTGCCATTTGTTAAAAGTGGGAGCGACTGGTTGAAAATCAGATGTGCCTTTTTACTTTGATACCAGATTGGAGTTTTTAAATCTAACTGTAATTGTTTTTGGAGAGTAATCCTTAAGAGTTGACATTCCTGACACTTACTAATCCATATTTCCTTTGCTTGCTTCTCAGGAATGCAAGAGGCCATTGTGATTTGTCTCAATAAGCAGACGAGAGAAGCGGTGGATGAGACGCTGTGTGTTAGTGCTCGCAGGCCACCGCAGCTACTTCAGAGCTGTAACACTGAGCCATGTCCTCCCAGGTGACTGACATTGCTCACACTTTTGTTTGTCTTACAAGTTTGTTTGTTTAAAAGCAGAGGGTCTGTTCTTTCATTTTAAATATCGTCACCTTCCTAAACTAATTGCCTAAGTCATTTTTTCAGGTTTCTCAAAAACACAAATAAATGAAACTAACTTCAGAGGTTGAGTATAAATTTAGCTGCCATTTAGAAAAGCTTGTAAAATTGCCTTACGGTGCATTCACACGGGGCGTAGGCGTTGACGCTTCCCATTCACTTTTTATGGGTGACGTCATGCATTGCCGAACTGAATTGAGGATCCGTCGCCCCGTGTGATTGTACCGTAAGTCTCAATATCTTTTGACTTAGGCAAAATAAAACAGCCTAAAACATTTTTGTCAAAAAATGACTTAGGCAATTAGTTTAGGAAGGTGACGATATATTGTATGTTTATATATTTATAGAATAAAATTTTTCTGGAAGGCATTTTGTGAAATAACTTTTTTTTAAAGGCTGGCGGGGAATGAGTTAAATTAAAAAAGATTAATTTTTTTTTTAGGTTTTACCAATTTAAGAAATGTATAAGTTTTTTTAGCTTTACTTACTTATTCATTTAGCTGACGCTTTTATCCAAAGCGACTTACAATTGCTATGTCATAGGTCGCACACCTCTGGAGCGACTAGGGGTTAAGTTTTTTGCTTAGGGACACAATGGTGTATCACAGTGGATTTGAACCCGGGTCTCTCACACCAAAGGCGAGTGTCTTATCCACTGTGCCATCACCACCCTTTAATTTTGGGTGGTGATGGCCAAACAGCCTTTATTCTTAAAAAATAAACACAGCCTTACACTTTAGACTAAATTTGTTGACTTTAAAGACAATAGAAGAATGTAAGTGAAGGTGAACTGTTTGGACACTTTCTGCTTGTCAAACACAGTTGAACGTGTATATAGTAAATGTGATGAATTACACCTGTGTTTATTCTGCTATAGGAAACGCCTCTATGAGGAAGAATTTAAAGGGGAACTGACTTCCTAGATTCAGTGAAAATTAATAGCTGGTTAAATTTAATTGCAAAATGGCTGCAAAAGCTAGTTGTGAAAAACGTGTGTCTTATATACTTTCGGGGCCACTGCATGTCATTATTTTAGTTGCATTTTTTGCAAACGTTACAGGATAACCTGCACTGCTCTTTTCATTATCAAATTTAAGAAATGTGATGTCAAAAAGCCAAAGTGTCCTATCAGGTTTATTATGAAGCTCCCCACCTAGGTCAGGAAATGAAGGTCGTTTGCTCCTGCTGGAACAATTGGTTTTGGGACGGACACTGTTAGAATTGTATTTCATCCCCGCTGCATTAAAAACTGCTGGGATGTCAAACCCGCTCATTTTCCTAACAAAATACTCGCTCCACACGAAGCAGAGCTGGAAACTTACCTGTCAAACACATTCACTGGATCCACCGCTCACTCCCCTTTTTTAAATAACCAAATATCATTGCAGAGATTCATGGGAACTGCAGATATTCACCCTGTCGGTCGAATGTCTTGCTGCATGTGCATCTGCGAATATAAAGATAACAGTTCAACAGTGTTTGCTAATGATAGGATATAATTTTTTCATGAGTTGAAATACTGTTTCATACATTTTGCAGCTCTCCTGTCAAAAGATTTACGAGGCATTGAGGTCTCGGTGTTAAAATATCTAAACCATTTGCAGAATGTAAAGTAATAATTGCCGTGGTCTGCTGTCGGAAAATCCGCACCTCCTCTCCGTTTCCCATTGTGCCGGTATTCCACACCTCACGTCACGGGTATAAAAACGCAGCGGTGTTCTATCTTTCCACTGCCTGTTTTCTCAAGTGTTTCGTTTATTTTCAAGCACAACAAACTTTGTGTTCACCCTGTTTCCCTTGGCCACAATTTAGATGTAATATCCCATCCTATTTTTGGTACTTTTCCCTTGTAAGGAAAATCTAAAGTTTTTCTTCTTGTCTAAAATGTCAATTCACTGGGGGAGACCCAGGCTGGCTGCCAAGCGGTGGGGTCCACCAGCTGGGCTTCAACTGGCCCGGTGGTCCCAAAGGTTTAGATACACCGGCCAAATAGCCTCAGCTGTTGCCACGCTTAAGGTCAAAAGGTGGATCTTGTGTCGAAGGCACCTCTGAAACTAAAGTTTTGGGATCATGTGGTTGTTGGTTCACATCCAACAAACTGTGCATATTGTCATGGTGGTGTAAGCTTTTGAAACTAGACTAGGAGCATCAGATCATTGATTTCAATCTTTGTTGTGATGTTACATAGTCAATATGAAAGATATCAAAGTTATATTTTCACAGAATGTTCTTTACAATAGTAAATCACAAAATAATGACTTTAGCTGGGTTTTTAGGGGCATGGTTGCAAATCTCAAATTTGGATGATAGTAAAGCAATCATAAAGTCTTTACCTTTTTTCCTGTGCCACTAAATTAAACAATAAGACCTCTTTCAATGCCTGATTTTTATCTTTGTTTTTCCAGGTGGGAAATGGAGTCATGGAGCTTCTGCTCGGCCACATGTGGAGTCGGTCTCCAGACACGTGCTGTAACCTGTGTGCTGAGAACTGGATCACACAGTAACCACACAGAAAAGGTCAAAGATGAGAACTGTCGACAACCCAAGCCCAGCTCTGTCCAAGCTTGCAACCGATTCGACTGTCCGCCAACATGGGAAGTACAAGAATGGAGTCAGGTAAGACACTTAAAATCAAAACACTGAACACATTCATCAGCAGGTGCGAATATTGCAAAGTTCTCCGTTCGCACTCACTTGTCCTGAAAATAAATTTAGCAGGTCTATGTACGTAACATAAGTTGATTTTATCCTCTCTCTTAAAGGCTTTGTATTTATCACTCAAAATGCCCTGTCCCAACTTCCTGTTTCAGTAGAAATCATAAGAATTTTTTTTCATACTTTGCTCATCCACATTTAATCCCATATGTGACCCTGGACCACAAAACCAGTCATAAGCAGCACGGTGTATTTGTAGCAACAGCCAACACTACATTTTATGGGGCAAAATTACCAATTTTTAGGTCAAAATCATTATGTCAGATAAAGATCATGTTACATAAAGAAATTTGATAAATGTCCTATTGTAAATATATCAAAAATGTATTTATCATTAATAATATGGGTTGCTTAGGACAACTTAAAATTTTCTCAATATTTTTTTTTTTTGCAGCCTCAAATTCCAGATTTTTTTATATATATTTTGTTAGTTTTATCTCGGCAAAATATTGCCCTATCCTAACAAACCACACATCAAATGGAAAGCTTATTCATTTCAAATAACCTTATGACTGGTTTTGTGATCCAGGGTAACATATGCCTATGTACTGTATATGAAGGGCTTTTTTTCAGTTGAACACAAGCAATTTTATATAAAAATGCTGCTGTGCTATCTTATATGGGAGCCAAACGGCAAAGCTCCAAAAAACACAAACATCCCTTTTTAAGTAATCAAAATGACTCCAATGGGTTATGTCTTCTTAAGCCATAAAAATGTCTGCACATCAATAACGTCGAATCTCATTGGTCCTTGTTCCCAGGCCCGTATTGGCCATTGGGAGGACCAGGAGAATTCTTGGTGGGCCGGTCTGTTTTTTTGGCCAGGAGGGCCGGTGTTTTCATGCCACTGGGTTGAAGGTCGCCACCACTTTATGCCCAAGTTCATTGTGTACCGAGTCCCGACCACTTATTGGAAGAGTTCTTGCATCAGGGTCCATTAACATCTAAATGCATGGAAAACACAGGACGTCTCGCTTTCTCGTGCTTTTCAAAGTGCTCGCCTGTACACACCAGTTTTGCTTCAGACATGTCTATATTTGAGTGCACTTGTTGTGCATCTAGGTTTAAAATAAACTTAAACGTGACTTGATGCGAACAGCCTTCAAAAGGAAAACTATCTACAAAACATTTTTAATTGTCATTATTGTCTATTGCAAGAGTAACAAAAGTCTATTTGATGCAAAACTCATTAGTTTATTGGAAAAAACTAAGTTTAGATTAATATAATGTTGTCTGTTATATATTTGTTCTTTTTTGACACAAAGTATGCCTTTATTGCCTTACATTATTGGAAATATCTAAGTACTAAAAAATGAAGATAAGGATTTTTATTTTTCCATCTGTTTCCCCTGCATACTTGGTAAATCTTGCTTGTGTATTGGATATCAGGGGTTTCCAAACTTTATCAACCCAACAGGTAATCTCAAAACCCTCCATTTTAAAAAAAGATATACAGGGGAAAACACAAACCCATCATCAGCAAAAATCATAATTGTTTAGGCTAATGTATCTGCACTGAATTGGAAATTATATATTTGAAAAATACAATGAATTGCAACTCTGCAGAGAACACTGCATTATTGCAGACTTTAATATAGTCAGTCTTGAACTAAATTGGGTCGGTGAAATGTTACACCCCTTTCCAATATTTGGAATATCAGCTCCCAAAGCACAGTGTCTCTATGACCTGGCAACAGTGAAAACAATACAACAGCGAGAATAAAAGTTACACATTTTTTGGATACATTGAGGGGATACAGTGATGTGGATATGTGGGGGCATCTTTGAATGAAGCGTTTTAGGAAGGCGTGAATGTGCCTTTACTCTTAGCAAGAATTCTCATTGAGTTTGAGACTTTAATCTTTGACACTTTACAAATCTTTTATATGCACAAACAGCATTTATATGCACAACCTCCAAAGACAAAGGAAACATAAATTGCATCATATGACCCCTGTAAAAACAAGATTTTGAACCAGTGAAATTTATAAACGAGCAGAGCCACCCAACAAGACGATGAAGAAATCATTGCTTCTCATGGTCACGCCTGGTTAAAATCCAATGAGAGGCAAACTTTGCTTTGTTTCCCTGCAGTGCTCTCGTAGCTGTGGAGGTGGCAGTCAGAAGAGAGAGATCGTATGCAAGCAGCGCATGGCTGACGGAAGTCTTCTAGAATTACCCGAAACCTTCTGCCCCACACCGAGTTTACCCTCCGTTCAGCCCTGCGGCACAGTGGACTGCCCTGCTCAATGGGTTTCCACAAACTGGACTCAGGTCAGACACGTGTTCTCACTTAAACTGAGTTTAAAAACAGTTTTTCTCCTGTGTAATTCTAAATCTATCTGTGATTACCGCTCATATGTTACTGTATGCAGCTACGCAAACCCTACTGTTTTATTGTTTGTTATGTGTGCTCTGTCACGCTCGAAGCTCTCGACAAGGCTCTTGTTGAAATTTTTGTACTGGCTTCAGGTTGACCTCATGAGTAAGGTTAAGCAACATCAATAAAGAGCTTTTGACTGTCTAAACATGTCATGCGTTTCACTCCTATGGTTTTTATCTCACTCTACTACAGTATCATCACAACATTTGAGGAGCATTACGCTATTACGAATTTACGATATCTCATCAGCACCTGTGATATTGTTGTCATCTCATGTGTCTCAAAGGAAGCACGCTACCTACCTACTGTCTCAGATTCGTTCCACTGTTGAATGTAAACTAAACAGTCCTTATCACAATAAAGAAATTATTACTGTCCTCAGTAAACCAGACTGCAGTAGGGGAGAGCGGGGCACAACGCTTTTTGGTTTTTGTTTCAATCATTAAAAAAAATTTTGTTTGATTTATTATATTTTTACAAGCAACACACACATCTCTGCTACAAATGAACATATGAAGTTTGTTTCTATTACTTACCATCCTTGGACAATTACACTAAACGAGACAGAAGTGCAAAATTACAACTTACCCCATAGGTGGGGTAAATTGTAACAGGCAGGGGGTTAGTTGTAACACTTGCTAAAAATTAAGTTTGCAGGCAAATATTTCAATAATATTTTGTCTATATACTTAAAGTGGATATTGTTTATATGTCTGTCTATAATAGACAGGTATCCACACTGTATTCATTCATTCATTCAGCCCTTTTCTAACAAATGTTTAAATATTTGAGAAAAAGCAGCACAATTATGACAAAACATGTGACCCAGTCTGTAATAACCATACTACAGTTTCAAAATCAAATTCTGAGATAATGAGCATCAAAGTCTGATTTTAGCCATTCATTTCATTATGATTTCAATCTTTGACGTGACCTTATTCAATCAGTCATAAAGATATGAACAAAAATTAATTTGACACACGAATTTTGATAAAACCGGCACATTTATTTTGTTGGCAGCCAGCATTCATTAGTGTGTAGCCTATTTAAACCAAGAAAAAGAATTACACTAACGTTAGCGTTTTCATATCGTAAGTGCTGGGTCAATTATTTTCAAGCCCAACAAAAAGGTTGCTAAGAGCTGCAGACATATTTCAAAACGATGCTATGCTTTAGTCAACAAGACTATGAGAATATGACAATGCATTGGATTTGGTATCTTACACACCCAATTCAGAAATCGAAAAAAACATATGATGAAAAAATTTACTTGCATGCCACTTAAACATCTATAAGTCTCTCGTATGTTATATTTAAAGTCGAATTTTTGGTAAGCGTTACATTTTGTATAAATCATAAAAATGCTGGCTGGCAACTTTGAAAAAAATTGTTGGCAGGGAAAGAGTTAATTTTCTTAAACCTTAATTTTCCTTAGAATAAAATAATGGACTTATTTATTGTACATATTTAAGCATGCTCATGAGGTAACGATAAATGTATTTATTGTAGTTTGGAAGTTATACTGTAGGTATTTTTAATATGGACATAATCATTTGTGACCCCTTTCATTTTCAAAGGGTAAATATTGGTGAGGTAAAAATGGTGTATACGTGATCATTATTACATCAGTATGAAATTCTTTGTTGCTAAAATGATCCTATGGATGTAAATAGTCAAAATTGCAATTTCTGACCCACAATACACAAATCTTACAATCTCTTTTGAGATTTTTAAAACTTAAAAGAATCTGAATTCTTAAGTTTATTCTTAAGTACAATCTAAAGAAAAAATGTCATTCTTAGGTTTTTCAGAGAATACTAAATATCCTTAACTTTCTCCTTAACTTTGAAATTAAGGAAATGGGGAACGAGACGCTGCGTCTCCAAAGTGTCATTTTCATGACACAGCATTGAGTTCCCTCGAAAGAGAATGGCATTTAAGAAATTTCTTGTGAATCTTAAATAGTTAAAAACATGTCTGCTAATTCGGACCAAATATAAGATTCTTAAATTTTTGACCGAAAAACGATGAGGCATTTTAATTGTTAACTAAAACAAAATAAATACTAAAACAAATATTCAAAACAAAAAAATACCTTCATCTGAAATGTTTGGAAAAAAAAGATAAACCTAATAAAATGACAAAAGCTTATAGCAAGATGCTAAAAATTAAGCAAAAATTAACATGAAAGCTAAAAAAATAACAGTTAAAATCCAAATATTAATCAAATAAAAAAACTGTACAATAACCAGGATTTTATGTTCTTCTTAGTGTTCTGCTACTTGTGGAGAAGGTACCCAAAGGTTGTTGGTGGTGTGTAAAGTACTCGGAGAAAGAGGACAGTACCGAACAATGGTTCCCGAAGCCTGTTCTGCGGCGCCAAAACCACCAACGGTCCGATCATGCCTCCTTGGACCGTGTGAGAGTAAGACATGATACATTTATAAATCAACATTTAGACATTCAAGCTGAGCTATGATTGATCCTGTAGCCAGCGCGTTGTTTTACTCCGATTTGTATGTCTGAAATTGTTTATTTGACGTACATGTAACATGCCAAGAAACGCTCGGCACGGCACATACTTGTGCAGTTCAGCTGGTTTAAAGAGTGAGGGAGGAGATGAATTGAAATGGGAAGAGACATGTACAAAATGTTGTGGGATTGAATAGTGAGAAAGTAATTCGAGGACAGTCGAAAAATAAGAGTGATGGACTGTATAGAAGTCTACGATGACTGTGCCAAATGGGTTTTGCTTGAAGAGCAGCGGGCTTGAAACTCTTCCAGTACGGTTCCTCACCTCTTGGTTGTAATAGCACATTTGGGAATGTAGTCCTCCACGTAGCATATCTTTTGCTTCATGTTGTTTATTTCATTTCAGGGTTGTTCAAGCCAGTAGCCGTGAAACCCGAGCCAACCATCTTGGCTCAGAGAAACGTGTACATTCAATGGAGAAAAGGCAAGAAGTTACACTTTGTGGTGGGCGGTTTTGCCTACTTGCTACCCTGGACACCTGTGGTGCTCCGTTGCCCTACCCGGCATTTCCACAAAGGTCACGTCCGCTGGCTGAAAGATGGTAAACCTTTGGAAATCACGCCTCATCTATCCATATCTCATGTGGGTTACGTCAAGATTCAACAGCTCCGTACTTCTGATGCTGGGACGTACACTTGTGTTGCCGGCCAAGCTCAGGAAAACTTTGTCTTGAAGCTTATTGGCAGCAAGCAGAAGCTCTCAGTGCCAGAAGCTGACTTATGGAGCACAGATGCTTTACGCGACTCACCAAAAGTTCACCAAACCTCATCTGCGACCGAGTTGTTGCCACATGACCGCTATGATGAAATCGTCCGGCACCTACTCGACTTAAAGGAACTTCCGCTCGACGGGGTGACCTCAAAGGAACTGCTCGACTTTGCAGAGAAAAATAGCTCCAACCTGGACAAAGACCTAGTTTTGGATACTTCAAGTCCTCAGTTGCTAGTCACAGATATGCTGATGCTCGATGAGGTCAGACGAAATCTTTCTGGAGTTGTCCAGAGCTCGCAGAAAGATGAGCTGATTTCTCAGCTCCTAGATGAACTTACAAAGAGCCACGGGGAGAACAATGAATCCACTCTGCAACCACATGAAAGTCCAACGCACTCCATGCGAGATTCCACTTTCCAGAGATCCAAACAGAGACAGTCTTCCCACACCAGCAGGCAATGGAGAGGACAGCCCCAAAGCCCAATTATTTTGCAGAAGTCCTCCAGAGACCACATCAAGAACCCACACGAAATTGTGGACTATGTTGGAGGCCTTATTTTGGTACAGAGACAGACGGTCAAAGTAGAAATCAAATGCCAAGTGCAGGGTAACCCAGAACCTGTGATCTCATGGTCTAAGGATGGGAAAGTGCTGAGAAACAGCAGCAGGTAAGATGGCACTTTGCTTTGAGAATCTGTAAGGTCTTTGAAGAGCGTACAGCAGGTGTGAAAAATCTGTCTTTTTGTTGTTGTCCTTGTGTCGTGGCAGAGTAGGACTAATGTCAGATGGTTCCCTGCATATTCAAGCACCTGCTGAGACGGACACTGGACTCTACACATGTACTGCTGCTAACAGTCTGGGCTCCATGTCCTTGTCATCTCATTTGCACACTACAGGTATGGCCTGTAAGAGATGTTTGACATTTTCTTTGTCCAAATGTGTAGTTAGTGAAGAAGCCTACTAAGGTTAAAGGAGTAGTCCACTTTAAAGATGGGGCCCATTGACTTACCATAGTATTTTTTTTACCTACTATGAAAAGTCAATGGACCCCATCTATAAAGTGGACTACTCCTTTAACTTGTAAATTTGTGACCCTGCCTATGACATCCAGATCTAATCCAGATAAAAATTAGATTTTTCTCATTGATTTCAATCTTTAACATGATCTTTCTCAGTCAGTATTGAAGGGCACATATTATGCCCATTTAAACAAGATGTGATACAAGTCTCAGATGTGTCCAGAACGTGTCTGTGAAGTTTCAGCTCAAAATACCCCACAATAAAATGTATTAAAGGGATAGTTCACAAAAAAATGTAAATAATGTCATTAATGGCTCACCCTCATTTTAAACTCGTAAGACCTCCGTTCATCTTCAGAACACAGTTTAAGATGTTTTAGATTTAGTCTGAGAGCTTGTTGACCCTTCATTGAATATCTACATATGGTATACTGTCCATGTCCTGAAAGGTAATAAAAACATAATGAAAGTAGTCCATGTGACATCAGTTAGAATGTGTTGAAGCATCGAAAATATATTTTGGTCCAAAAATAACCAAAATTGCGTCTGTTGTGAAGCGCATGCGCGAGATTATAGTCACGTGACTGCAGTGACCCGGATGACGTGTTAGCGAAGTTTTTTTTTCAAACTTACAGCGTGTGTCTCCCTCAGGCTGTAAACAAAGCTCGGGCACAAAAAACAGCTGGGGCGCACCAAATAACACGTCGTCCGTATCGTACGTCATTCGCGTCACTGCAGTCACGTGATTTTAGTCTCGTGCATGTGCTTTACAATAGAAGCGGAAGAGAAGACAATGCGGAATAAAGTCATAATTTTGGTTATTTTTTGATGCTTCAACACATTCTAACTGACCCACTGATGTCACATGGACTACTTTGATGATGTTTTTATTACCTTTCTGGACAAGGGACAGTATACCGTACATAGATTTTCAATGAAGGGTCAACAAGCTCTCGGACTAAATATAAAACATCTTAAACTGTGTTCTGAAGATGAACGGAGGTCTTACGAGTTCGGAACGACATGAGGGTGAGTCATTAATGACATTATTTTCATTTTTGGGTGAACTATCCCTTTAAGGCATGTCCAAAATGTCCCTATTTGAATGGGAGCAAAACGAGCTGTTTTCATGTGTGTACCTTTTAAATGCAAATTAGCTCCCGCTCCCTACTCTCTTACCAAAAGAGACAGTAGCGATTTTGGTTAAAATAGATCTGATTTTGCAGAGAAGCGCTGAGAAAATAGCTTTCAGCGTACAACTTGATGAGGGCAGAAACTATGGTAATACAGGACTGTCAAGGCAGCGGCCATGGGCTGTGCTTTAGCAGTGTGAAATCACATTGCTAAGCAAATTAAAACAGCTAATGAGACTGCATTGGTTTAATGGGGATTAAGAAAAGAAGGAGTGGGTAGATTTTCTTCATTGTAGGGTGGTTGTGTTCACACACTGCAAACACACATTTATATCCAAACACCTTGTAAATGTGGATTTTGTATAATAGGTGTCCTTTAAAGATATCAAGGTAATATTTTCACAGAATATTCTTTAATGTAGAAATAATTTAGGGTTATTTTATAAAAGAGTACATCACAAAAATAACTTTAGCTGGGTTTTCACAAGCATGGTCACATTTGTGACCAGTCACGGAAAGTAGGGACACAAGTCGGATCTGGGCATTTTGAGTTATTCACAGATTCTGAAAGTGCAGTTTCTAAGCTTTCCAACGATGTGTAACACATGGAAATCTGATAAGATTTGGAGAAGTTGTGGCCATTTGAATATAGGAACTCAGAAATACTCAAACCGAGAAAATCGAGACGAAAGGGACTCTTCTTTTCAGCTGGGGGAGACAATAGGGCTCATTTACATCTCATTTAGCTAAGCCATGCCCCCTGTAAAACCCTTTTTGAGATGTTCTAGCATCATATGTAGTATTTTATGACCAAATGACAACCCGCAAAAATAAACATGACTCTTTTACCTTTGTGGGGATCACAAGTCGAATCCAGTCTGTTTCAGATTATCCAATGTCCATATTTGTCCACAAATGCGTATAATCCGTGAAATATAGATTGTTTACATCAGATTTCGCATGAATGTCTGGTAATACAATATAATATATAATCTGAAGACTATTTAAATCGTAACATGTAAGGGTATATGAGCTTACATTCCGTTAAACACATGAACCCGCCTTCAAAGTTTGTATTTAAAATAGGGAAGTAGTATAATAGATCATCCAGACAGCGCCGTCGAAAACGTGACATCCTTTAGAGAGGTTACCAATGGCTCGCTCGTTCCTCCATCAGCCAATGACTTCATGGAAAATATTGATAGACAAAACATGTAGCCAATTATATGAAGAATACAACTATATCTGTGTAACTTCTGTGTGTTTGGACTCATGCTGCGCTGCAAGAACTGACATACAGATGACGTCAAAGTACCGCGAGAGCGAGTCGAAATTAAACTACTCCGTAAGATTTCTTGAAGAGCTCTCGCGGTACTTTGACGTCATCCGACTGCGGCGCCGCATAAAGTCAGTGACGCGGCTGACGTACGATGCGGCTGACTGTTATTTGTTCCGCCCCAGCTTCTTTTATTTTTCTTTTGTTTTGTGCGCCCGAGCTTTACAGTCTGGGGAGACGCAGGCTATAAGTTTGAAAAAAAAAAAAAAAACTTAGCAAACATGTCTGAGGAACAGGGCAGCGCGTCACTACAGTCACGTGACTTCACGCTCGAGCCGGAAGAGAAGACAATGCTGAATAAAGTCGTAAGTTAATTCTGCTATTTTTGGACCAAACTGTATTTTCGATGCATCAACACAATCTTACTGACCCACTGATGTCACATGGACTACTTTGATGATGTTTTTATTAACTTTCTGGACATGGAAACCATACATAGATTTACAATGAAGGGGAAAGCTCTCGGACTAAATCTAACGATAAAACATCTTAAACTGTGTTCCGAAGATGAACGGAGGTCTTCCGAGTTTAGAACGACATAAGGGTGAGTCATTATTACATTATTTTCATTTTTGGGCGAACTATCCTTATTTAGTAGTCACGCTGTTCCCTTTGTGGGCGGAGGCGAAAACACAAGCTTATACAGTATGTAAATATACACACAGACAATGACGCCCCCCGCTGCACGCTAGAATCTCCGGAAAAACAAGCCTATTTTAACCGCAAAATGTACGCTTTTAAATATACAAAAACTGCTATCTCAAACATGGAGAGGCTTCTTCGTGATCTCAACTAACAGATTCTGCAATAAAACGAAAATCACAAATTTCGAAAAAAAACTTTGTTTCTCATTTTCTCGAAACTTGTGCTGCCGACTTGAGTCCCTGGTTTCCGTGACGGGTCACATTTACAAAGAAAATATCTAATATTAGTATCAATGGTCTTACTAGTTTCAATAAAGGAATTTTGCGTTGATGCAAAAAACATAGTTTTCTGTGTTAATTTAAACCGCTGAAAGTGAATAATTGATGTACATTTTGTGTGAATTATTCCTTTAATACATTACATTTTTTGATTTCCAAAAAAGCTTTTCATGTTTTTCCAAAAACTTATTTTTATTTTATTTGTTTTATGCATATTTCATTATAACTGATGTTCTTATTGATTTTGTCTCAAAGGAAGTAGCTGTGTGAGCAGCGAAGGCAACACTTCTGCATGTTCAAACAAGACCAATCTGTACTACTTTTGTCATGGACAACACTGCCCTCACAGGTACAAATGCGGTATTGCAGAAATATTTTTGCTTTATAATCCAGCACAGTGCCCATCTACAATATAAGCACACCATTTCCTTATACTTTTTAAATAAATAAATTAAATTAAATTCAGGTGTTGTTTTTTGAACACACTAAATCTACCTTTACATTTTACATTTTTTGTCAAATGCTCTTATCCAAACAACTTACAGTGCATTCAAGCTATATTTTTATTGAAGTTTATTAACTAATTTTGGAAGGAGCATGGTAATAGAATCCAACCAATCGGTCGAACCAACCAAAAGAGTCTTTTTATATATGGCCGTCCCTTACCTTGTGACAGTTTTTTGCAGCATCCCTCCTTCACCCCCACTGCCTAAAGGGGAACGCACACCGGCCGCGCAGCGCCGCGCCGTTCTAAAAAAATCGAGCACATTGTTTTCTATGAGTATACACACACTGTCCGCGCCACCCAGCTGTGACTCAGGAAGTTGCTCAAATCCCTATCGCGCCACACAGCGCCAATCATATAGTTTAACATTAAATAACATCATATTTGTCCCAAATCATTAAGGATTAACATTGGCTGCTAACGTATATTTAAAGGGCACTTCCGGTTTACAATACCTCCGAGTTGTCCTAGACGCGACTCGACGCAGCGCGACGCTGAGCTGCGCGACCGGTGTGCGACCCCCTTAACTCTCCTCTGCCCCATTGCCTAAGTCTCTGCTGATATATCTACCCCAGTTGGTGAGGGGTATTCTAGGTTTGCGCTAATATTCCAAACTTGTAGTCCTCCCCCAAGGACCACCAAATATGCTTTATTTCATAGTTGATTACAAATTCACGAATCAGTATGTCTGCTCAGTGGGAGTCAGACCCATGATCTTTTCGTTGCTAATGCAATGATCCAACTCTGCTGGAACACCAGAAGTATGAAGATTCAATCGAATCACAATGCTACAGACCACAATACTGAGTCAAGCCACTATTAATAACATTTGATGAAGATAAATGCACTCAAATGCCTTTAGGAATTAAGGAAAATAGTTTAGTTTTCAGCACATGGTGCATGGTTTAAGATGATCACAATGTATCAGGTATGGAAAGAAGAGTGAGTTAAGTAAGTGAGGTCACAACATAAACGGCTTTTGAGATCAATGATAAGCTTCCTGTCTAGTCGGTTGAATCAATACTTTCCTCTGACAGTAAACGAGTAACCAGATTTCTTTCAGCACTTGTGTTGTGATTTTGATGGATATCTTATGAGGAAGTCAAATCCCATATAGACTCGTGTGTGTTCCATATTCAAAGAATGACTTTAACAGTTTCATGTATCTTATTCAAGTAAAATTGTCAATACATCATACTTTTCTGTGTAATCATCATCTTTCTATCTATCATTCGTCAGATGGCAGGTGTCCACTTGGTCATCCTGCTCTGTAAGTTGTGGAGGTGGGATGCAGAGTCGCATTGTGACCTGTCAGGTGGCTTCAGGGGCATCAGCAGCTTGCACCGGGAAGAAACCGGCAGTGACCAGGCACTGTCACCTTCAACCATGTGTTAGCTGGGCAACCAGTCCATGGGGACCCGTAAGTATCAGAATATATCATATATCCTTAAGCTATATTGATGGGTGTAGATTCATCATACTAGAAATTTATATAGTGGTTGTGTAGCTGTACTTATGTGCCTTATTTCATGCTTCAATTTTTATACGTGTTTATGATTTGTATTTTTAGTGCCAAGGTCACTGCATTGGATTACGTCAAGCCCTTCAATACAGACATGCTTTCTGCCAAGATAAGAACGGTACAAGAGTGGCACATCAAATGTGCAGCGGTCAACCAAGGTAACACAAACAACTCTTGTCTGTTCAAGGGTAACTTTGTAGCATAATCCATATATAACAAACTAGTCCAAGGCCTCTTGATATATTATAAATTATGACACCACAGGGAGGTGTAAGGGTTTGGTTCTTATCATATTTGTCCTCTTTAGGCCTGCGTTACAGCGTAACTGCACAACGGAGGCATGCGCTCTGCAGTGGCGAGTCGGGTCTTGGACTCAGTGCACCGCCACTTGTGGTCGTCACGGATTCCAGTCTCGTCACGTCACTTGCTCGCATCGGCGGAGCGGGAAGCCGGCACGCGAGTTCCACTGTGCTTGGAAACCTCGACCGCCTAGCTGGCAGCGATGCAACATCATGTCCTGTGGAAAAGGTGAGTGCCAAAAACAGAGAGGAAAGTAAGAAAACCTAAAGTGACTATTAAATAAGATTTTCACTAGCTACCAGAGTTACTGACATGGTCTTTTACAAGTAACAATAGATGTTTTATTCAATTCCTGCAAGTTTTCAGAGCAGAGGTTCTTCATTCTGAACCCAGGGGTCCTGCACATGCACATTTTGTGGGTCTCCCCTGTTTAGTAAACTTGATTCAAATCATCAGCGGAGAGATACAAACAAACTGTGTGGTTCCCTGGGTCTACCGAACCAGGATTAAGAAATATATAACTAATCCAAATATTTAAAAATGCTTTTATATTAAATTTTTTGCATATGAAACTGAAAAAGAAAATACATTTCAAAATGTATTTGAGCAATTGCTTTATATGACTCCTTAATGCTTAGTGACACCATGCACTAAAGCTGGGATTCACTTTGCCATATTGTGCAAAACCTGGTGGTCCATGTTATTTCAAACTGTTATTCAGGAGCTCTGACATTTTGTGATGTACTTTTATTTACCCGATGTTTTTAAATTAGGTGACAGTCCTGTTTTTTGATGTTCTGTCCTCGACTGGAGCTGTCCCCGGAAATGTCCCCGTTTTACAGAATGTCCAAAACAACCAGCAAATACACTAAAAAAACACCCTGATCAACATGTAGCCTTTGTAGTACTGTACCAGAGCAATCATGTAATGATTATTTTCACCAGCAGAGGGGGCGGCGAGCTACACTGATTACTTATTTGGCCCCCACTGATTAGCGATAAAGGATTTACTACGAGACACATGAGAAAGCGTCAAGTTATCATCAATCAAATTATCATAAGATATGAAAATAGTCAAAGTTATCAGGGGTTAAGGTACTAACTGCATGTTAAATTAAAGCAATGAGTGAACTGTGCACAGCATGGCACTGAGCATTTGTTTTGTGTAGGCTAAATATATTTACATTTTGCATTATTCCTTCTGATCTTCAAATTTACAATGCTGTAAAATCAACTGAAGTAGTACATTAGAAGTATTTTTGATGAGGTTCGTCAGATGAAGTATAAAAAAGGAAAAAAATAGATTTAGGCTACAGAAAAAAATGACTTTCTTACTTAGTATTTTTGTCTTGTTTTAGTAAAATTTACAAATATTTTTAAATCAGGATGCATTTTCTTGATAAGCAAATTGACTTAAGAAAATAAGTTAAATTTTTAGACCAAAAATATCAAATTTGCGCTTAAAACAGGCAAAAAAATCTGCCAACAGTTATTTCAATTTAATATTTTTTGTCTTAAAGCTAGATTTTTTTCTTAGGGGATTTTGCTTATCAAGAAAATGCATCTTGATGTAAGAATTTTTTGATATTTGTACTGAAAACAAGACAAAAGTACTATTAAGGTAGAAGTAAGTAAGTCATTTTTTGCAGTGAACCCACAACTAAAGAAAACTTTCAGAAAAACGTGTTGTCCCCATTTTTTAATTCATAGATAACAACAAATGAGATTTAAAGATATTTTGGCCATTGAACTAAGAAATGTCCCCAGTTTTCATTTAAAAAATCTGGTCATCTTATTATAAAAGGTTTTGTAGGTACATTATTAATTTATTAAAGAGAACATTAATTGCATTAGAACCATAATATAAAAAAAACTAGAGATGCACTGATCAACCAGGCATAAATCTTAACTGGACAGTTTTTGCTCCCTAGCACACAATCAAAACACGTGATTTTTAGTTTAATTTCAGACAATCTCTGTTGTGGACACAAGGCTGTTATATAAATGTGTCTCTGTATCGAGAAAAGTCTCAAAGGCATTTTATTTTTGTCCTATCTCAGTATAATGCCTGATAAAGCACAGGTTGGAAGTGCGCACTGATTTGTTTACAAGGGTGACCACTGTATTTCTGCTGTGATAAGCGCCACCTGTTGTCAGGAAATGAATTAGCTCTTTTTCAGCCTGTTTGGTGTTTTTTGTGCAGTTTTGTTGTTTTAATTTGCCTATTTCTTAGTTTTTTTCCTTTAAATCCTAAATGATAGAAAAATTATAATTCCGATACCTAAAAGATCAATACATTTAATTTAAAACAACTGCTGATACACCATGTATGTTGCATCTTAATCATTGTGTTTAAGAATTTCAAATAGCTATAGGTTTTTTTTTTTAACGCCAGTTTCATCTGTTCCTTAAACTCAGCCAGTTTTCTTGTAAAAATGTGAATCAGCAATTAACAAAACCATGATCGGAGCACCACAAAAAATATTTATTATTATATAGCGGCAATATTAAGCTTAACAAATCCTATATCATTAAAAAAGTCAGGAAAATAATGAAAGGTCTCCCTTGTATTAAAACATGAATTGTATACAGCTCACATCAGGTCAGTATGTTTACTTTCATTTTGTTTTTTGATTATAGGTGAATGTCGGGACAGCACTAGGTACTGCGAGAAGGTTCGACAGCTAGATCTTTGCCCACTTCCCCAGTTTAAATTACGCTGCTGCCAATCATGCAGAGACACCTGAGATCTTAATGGAGACACAGAGAAGGACAGAGGAAATTTTAGGATAAAATGACATCACCATAGCACACTTCCAAGTAACCCAAAATGGGCCCTAAAGGACCAGGGTGTGTTCTTGGTTAGGATCCCTGGGATTGGTGAATTCCAGAGACATCAGCTTCAATAAGCCGCCCTAAAGAAGACACAAAGAAACTGAGCACAAATATTTGGATGTTATTAACAGACTTTAACTTTATTTTGACTTCAGTGAAGGCTTTAAATTACAAGTGTTTTTTTTTTTTTCTTTTTTTCTTTTTAACATGTTGGCTATTTCTTATAGTCTGCAGATATGTGAGTTTTGTTAGTATTCACTGGATGTTGATGGCTCCCTCATAGACACTGTCAAATGATGTAAAGGATTATAAACTGGAGTTTTTGCATATTATTTGATATGCTTAAACTACACCACTAACTGGCTAATTGAGAAAGATGGTCTTTGAAGAGTATAAACATGTAATGAAATGCTAAACTGTAGAACCAACTTTTCAACATTTTCATTCAAAGACTTTTCAACACAGAGCTGAAAACATATGATAGATATCCATGATGTAAAATACTGTATATAAAGGTGAAAGAAAACATTCATTAGCTTTGTTTGTTTTGTCATAGAGTGAATTCCCAGTGAAATTACAGTACACATTCTGGTTAAATCCTACATAATCCAATGAGTGAATTATTTCAATTGCAAATGTCATGCTGTCTTTTGCTTTTAAAATAAAGCAGGTCTCCCTTGTCTTGTTTTTGGTGGGTCAGGAGAATGACAATGTAACTGACAGCTTATTCAGTGACTCTAATGAACAGATTTTTTTTATCCAGGGTAAATCCACAGTGTTCTTTTGAAGGACAAGCCAAAATTTCCCAAACATGCAAAGCCCAAAGTGCTTTTAAATAATAACAATGAACTCATGTAGTTCTGTTATGATCCAACCAATGTTTACAGGCACAAATCCTGACTTTCAGTTTTAGTTGTTTTATTATAGACATAAAACACCAGCTGGGTTGTTTTGTTATGTGTATACTTACATTTAGTTGAGAATTGCCAATGCCCTGTATCAATTTAATTTCACTGGACAAAAAAATGGGAATCCTAAAAGTTTTGCACTTGATATTTTCCAGGTCCATGTTTAAAATGAGACTTGATTATTTGTTTTGTTTTTTTCTTGCTTTCTTAGACTTTTGTCTTTGGATATCTTTGTTGATGAAGCTTTAACCACTGTGCATGGTTATGTATATACTTGGTTGCTGTCGAAATCATGTTGCTTATCTGCTCATGTTACATTTGAGAGGGCAGTTAAATGGCAGGTCTCTTTACCGCAACCAATTTATAATATTGTTTAAAAAAGAAAATGAAATGTAAAAAACAATGGGAAATGCTTGGACATGATTAAGTGCTGTCACTTATTCAACACAACTCCTGTAAGTAGCTAAGATTCATATATTTAAGCAATTATACAAATGGGTCTTGAAAATGATTGTATGTTTTTGGAGGTTTTTATTGTGTTTTATTTTTAAGCAGTGAGGATATGACTCCAATTTGTATTTATTAATTTGTATAAGTGCAATTTTTCTGTAAATGAAAACCAATTCAGATGTTGTTTTTATGAAAATTAAGTGTCTATTATAAAAGAATCAATGCATGCAGCAGTGTCTTAATCTGCCTTGGTTCTCATTGTACATAATAAGAGTCACTTTTTAACTAATAAAGTGAAATACATTCCATACATCTATTCAGTGCATTGGTCATGTAATTTAATTTTCTTTCTCTTTCTCAATTATTTTCTTTCAAACAAAAAAAACATTGGATGAAAGTACTGCTAAGTTATAAAAACTGCCAACTTTATAATAAAGTTGAAATAACTTAATCACAATTACAATTTTTTTTTTTATATATTGTGGTAGGCTATTTTTTTTTACAAATTACTTATCTGTGACATTCATTATCTTTTAAAAATTAATGTGCCTTCATAATTTTTAATCAGCCCAGGAAAAGATTGCAGCAAATAGCAACATGACCCAACTTCTAACAATCCAGACCATTCTCGATGGACAAATTCAAGTCCAGGCCTACCTTTTCTTTTTTTCAGAAGGTGTTTCACTCGGATGTACGTCACAGCGGGAATATACAACAATCACTACTTCCATTTTATTGTGACCTTAAGCTAATTCAACATTATTTTAAAGCAACTCCTCACTAAAGAAAGTTGAAATGAATTGTAAATTCAAGTTGATTAAACTTAAAGATTTAAGTGCAACAAGGAATTTTTATATGGTTAATTTTTGTAAGAGATTTCTTTCCTTATTTTTATAATAAATGTAAAAATTTCCAGTTATGTCAAATATTTTATTGGGTAAAATGTTGAGTAAGGGGGCTTTTAAGTAAAAAGGATCCAGTATTTTCACATAAAACGTGTTATTATAATGACCCCTTTAAAAAAAAATGATAACCACATCCCTTAGGCTATATCACAAATCATACCAAGAGATAGAAATAAACGCTGAATAAGAGCATATTCATTATTCTTAACGGTATCCAGTGTTAACGCATTACAAGTATTACTTTTTTGATGTAAGGAGTTAAGTAACACATTACTTCATAAATGTACACATTAATATTTGAGTTATTATATGAGATGTTATTCAACCACCAGACACAGAACACAGTCAGTTACTTTATAACATTTAAAATCGCATAAACATTATACATATTACAAAATGTGACCGATTTTAAAGTTGTTATTGGATAACGGCATCCAAATCAAATTTAAGATGAATTAATAAAGGAATGTATGTGACGGTAAGTGAATGTATGCCCTTTTTTAATACAAAAATATATAAACAACAAAGGCAAATATACATTTTACAACAGTTGATAAGGATTACAAGCTCTCAATACAGTATAACTAATAAATTATTTAGAAAAGACAGAAAATAAATAGTTAGCAATTTGAAATCATAATTTACATGAACTTAAATAGAGAGTAAAAGAAAGGGAAAAATAAAATACAAATTAAGGGCAGCATCACAATAAATCATATGATGTCAAAACATAAAGAAGTTTCATAGCACTTTGACCTCTCATCTAAATGTACGCCCTCTTTAAATTTCGCGGCGGCTGCATCTACGTCATCTCTGTGCGACATAGAATTGAGAACTTTGCGCGTTTGCACGGCGTTTTCATGAATGTACTGGGATTCATCATGAAAAAAATACCCTAAAAGTTAAAATTGTGGGTGACCATCACCAATGCACGTCTTTTAATAAATGTATATGCTTATATAGCGTTTTAAAATCACAGAGACTTGTCATTGTAACGGAATCAGCGCCAGACAGTGTTTTCATAGCCGTGTGAGTAAAGCAGTCAACGGGTTTCATTGTCATGTAGCCTTTAGAAAATTTACCTGAAAGTGATAAGTTGAAGGTAAGTAAAGGCGTTTTTCGGTGATTTAGTATCTCACCTCGACCTGCTGTTTGTCTTATGTTGTTTATGTGATTTCAATAACCGAGAGAGTTAACGCTAAAATCAATACAGCTACGTTTGTGTGATATTTTAATATGACGTTAAAATTATTTTTAGAATTAAACTGTTGACTGTATTAATAGGTAAAGCGAAACAAATGTGTTTATATCTAAGATTCATAAATGCAGACACTGAAAGCCATACACTTTGTGGTACAGTACAGATATGTTAAGGTTCTCTATGATGTCCCTTACTTTTCTTTACCGCAACCGATTTTACACTCTGCTTCTGTAACCTTACAAATCTCTTGTTGTGATTCCTTACTAACAGTGGTAGGAAAATGATTGACACAGAAAAGATTCCCACTGGAGGGGATGCAGCCTCTTCAAATCTCTCTGAGAAGAAGCGAGAGAATGAGAAGAAGAAGAGATCTCGAGTAAAACAGCTGCTGGCTGATGTTAAGAAGCAGGTGGAGTTTTGGTTCGGTGATGTGAATCTTCACAAGGATCGATTCATGAAGAATCTCATTGAACAGACAAGAGATGGGTGTATGTATACTATCAGCTTTTTTACATGTTTACATTGTGTAATGCGTTAACAAACAATTTAAAGAAATGTGTTGTTTCTTTGCAGATATTGACATATCCGTGTTGGCATCATTCAACCGAATGAAGAAATTGACTTCAGATACCAAATTAATTGCCAGGGCTCTTAAAAACTCAGCAGTAGTGGAGGTAAGATTTGCTTTATCATCTTGTGATATTTAAGGATTTTACTTCTGATTTATGAACAAAAAATTGTGATATTTGTTGTACTGGTAGGTAAATCTGGAGGGAACACATGTAAGACGAAAGAATCCGCTGGGTGAAAGTCCAAAAGATGTGGACGGCCGTACAGTTTATGTGGTAATTGATAAAAAAAAAGTCACCATATGTTTTCCTTGTGTGAAGTCTGTGTATTGTGAATGTCTCCATAACAATGTATTGAAATTGTTGCATTTCAGGAGCTGTTGCCGAAGACAGTCACGCACCTTTGGGTAGAGCGAGTGTTCAGCAAGTGTGGGAATGTGGTTTATGTTAGTATTCCCAGATACAAGTCCACAGGAGACTCTAAAGGTTTTGGATTTGTGGAGTTTGAAACTGAAGAACAGGCACAGAAAGCTGTAGAGGTAAATGACTGTAATTGTACGTTATAATGGAAAATAATGAAATGTTGTATATACAGTAATAGAATCTGGGAAAAACTAAACATGATTTAATTTACTATGACAAGAAAGCAGATTTTTAGTTAAGGGTCATGTTGTTTCAAAATTTGCCATAATCTATATGTGACCCTGGACCACAAAACCATAAGGGTCCATTTTTAAAATTGAAAATGCTTTCCAGTCAAGTATGGTTTGTTAGGATAGGACTATACAAAAAAGCAAAATATTGAGAAAATCACCTTAAAATTGTTCCTAATGATTAGCAACACACATTTCTAATCAGGGCTCCAGAATAACTTTTTTCACTAGGAGCACACTGGCCCCCAACTGAAATTTTTAGGGGCGCAACCAAAAATTGTGGGGGCACACACTGTAAATCAACATGCTAACCAAATAATCACATTTCTACAAATTTCCACTGTATTACTAATAAATACTTTGATGATAGATGCAGAAAGTACAATGTGCTGTTTCAGTGTCACATCACAAAAAAAAGTCAAATTTACTGGTCGGGCATGTGCGACTGGATGTAAAATTCAGTGGCACCCTCTCAAATTTTGGTGGCAGTCTGGAGCCCTGCTATTGATAAACAAATATCTTGAAGATGAGACCATAAAGATGGCTATTGCCTATCGATACAATCTACCCGTGCAGCTTATGACTGGCTTTGTGGTCCAGTGTCACACACAAATGCCGTCTCAATCAAGGGATTTATATTTAATATTTACCCTGATGCCCTGTGTGTTTCACTTTATATGATAGATGCTGAACAATCCTCCAGAAGATGCTCCAAGGAAGCCAGGCATCTTTCCTAAGACTTATAGGAACAAGCCTATTCCCTATGATTCTCTCCAGGATACACAAGGTAACGTATTGGTGTACTCTGTCACATTCGCTATATTTGAAGAGTTTTGTTCCAAAACGCGATAGACATTTTTAAAAAATGAGTTACCGTATTGTATCATGTTAGTATTAAAAAGCAAATTCTTATTTTTATGCAAAATCCAATATCCGCTGTGTTATTCTGTAGTTTTTTCCCCCCAAAACACGATAAACAGCAGTCCTCCTTCTCTGCAGAATGCAATAAATCCACTTAACAAATCACAGCGCACCATTCCACACATTGTAAACAACAATGGCGGTGTGTTGAATACACACAGAATCGTAGTTTTCCTTTTTTTGTACTTCGTGATCAACAAACAAACAAAATAATACTTATGATGGCATTGATAAACCTGTGATGGTTTTCTGTGGCAGGGAAGAAATGTAAGCCATCAAAATTGATTAATATACTCGAGAAGCACTCGGGAGATGGAAAAATGCCGGCTGTTGCTTGGTCTCACACGACAGCAGAAAGCTTCTGTCATGCTAACACATTGACCCCAGGGGATCTTATTATAAACTTTCCATTATTATACTCGAAGCCAACAAAAATTGAGCAGGAACAAAACATTTTACAACTGATCGCTGTCAAAAAGTTCAGCTATGACGTCCCAAGGATGACTGCAGCAATGACACTGTTTTTAATTTGACAAAGTAAGTGTTTTGATTAATGACATTAAAGTTTATTTTTTTAATCTGTGTACACCACTAGTCAACTAAATGAATATAACATGGCAAAGATAATTGCACAATTTATAGCATTTAAAAAAAGTCTTGCTTTCTGTGGAAAAAATAATTTGTTTTTTTTAAAAATGGTTGCTATGTGAAAGTTTGTAACAGAAAATAGTGGTTTTCATCTTGTCACTTTCTTGGTATAGAAAACACTTTTAACAAAATTTGTTAATTTGGATTTATTGTGTTTTGGAACCAAACTCTTCATTTATTCATTCTAGACGATTACCATAAAACAAAAGAGAAAAAAAGCTATTCTACCTTTCCTGAAAGGTCTAGATTAGTATCATGCATTTATCATCTTCTGTATTTTGTACTTGTAGATGAGGAAGAAGATGGTAAGAAAAAGAAGAAGAAGAAAAGAACTCGAAGCGAGCTTAAAAACAGTGCTGTTGAAGACATGGTGGTAGATAAGGTGACGGACAAAGATGGAGCCAAACAGGCAGAGGAGGTCGCCAAACAGGCAGAGGAGGTCACCAAAGAGCAGAAGAAACAATCGGCGGATGAATCCAAGACAGAAAATCCAGTTACGGTGACAAACACAGACAAGAAAGCAGATAAGAAAAGACGAAGATCCCGTAGTGCTGAGGCCTCAGCTGGAGACTGTCAGGATGAGATGCCGGCCAAAATGAGAAAAATTAAAGAGGAGGAAAAAACTGAGTCGACTGAGATGAGAGGTAATTATACTGTTTGGCTTTAATAGGCATAAGGGTTGGAAATCTAATACAACAGTTTTAAAGTTCACTTTTAGCTACAAATTATAATTTAAGTTTGATCTGAACAAAGAAAAAATAGCCTCTTACATCTTTATCAGCAAAACTTCATCCCTGGTGTGGTTGGTTTGATTTGAATACGTTATTCTGATAAATCTTATTCGCAATGGATAGGACGTATGTAAAGGCCATTTTACATCAAGCAAGCTACTGCGTAAAATCATGTTTGTGGTCATATTTTTTTGGTAGATTTGTCATCTAAAGGCAGGAATGAAGAACATTTAAGCTCTGAAAAGAAAGATGATTCCATTCTGAAGATCAAGAGGAAGAGAAAGAAGAAGCACAAAGAGAGATTAAAAGGAGAGGAGGTCATCCCGCTCAGAGTCCTCTCAAAGTAAGAACAAAGTCTGTTTCGTATGTTACAGACAAGATTCATAATTACTTTTCAATATTAAATCAAAGTTGATTCAGTGGGTTGTACTGCCGTCTTCATGTTTATCATCATAAAATCTATGATCTGTGTCCTCTGTTCTGCTGTCAGGAAAGAATGGTTGAACCTGAAACAAGAGTATCTGATGCTGCAGAAACGCTGCATGACACATCTGAAGAAATCAGTCGCTCAGATCAATCTGAAATCAACAGACTCTGACATTATGGAGACTAAAGTGAATGACAATGATGCATGTGAGTAAATATTCGTAAGGGATAAACTTGACAAGATTTACGCATTTGATATTTACTGTTTTGGAATCCATTCAGCAAAACTCTGGGTGTGGTGGTACCACTTATAGCATAGCTTAGCATAATCCATTGACTCTGATTAGACCATTTAGCATCTTGCTCAAAAATAACCAATTCAATTCAATTTTATTTATATAGCGCTTTTCACAAAAGTCAATTGTTTCAAAGCAGCTTTACATAAATAGAAGCAGTGAAAAGCACAGAAAAACGACAGATAGCACAACAAAATACAAAATAAATTTGCTGCGGCTATGACTCAATATTATAAGTGCACGTATTACTAAAGCAACGTCTAGAAGAGGAAGCTAAGTAAAGCCCAAAAAGGCTGCCTCCCCGGGGTGAAAAACCCCCTAGGAGAAAAAAAACCCCTGTGCTTTTATCCAAAGAAAAATAAGTCCTAGGAGGGAAAAACCCTTGGGAGAACGGATAAGGAGATTTAGCAGAGATTAAGCGGGTTCTGCCGGTGATCGTTGGTCAGGCATCAGCTGGGCATCACGTTGAAGGACGGCCAGTAGATCAGAGGTGTGCCGACTTTCACATCTACCGGGACTGGGTCTGTTTGTCTCGTTGTCCTCGGGTCGAGGACGAGACAGGGAGAGAAAAACAAAATCGTATTAGCGTAGCGGCCGTTCATATGTATTGAAGTGTCACACAGTGATGTGGTTTAACTCAGCTTCGTTCCAGACAGACTAACTATTGCGGCATAATTATATTATCTACAGTTTAGGATTTAGCAAATTGGGGGCCCAATGCGAGGGTATATATGGTAAATAAGGGTCACCTTCCGATCTTTAAGAGAAAATGAAACCAGACGACCCGTTTGACTAAGGCCTAAAGCCCCACTGTCGTCGTTAATGCAGGTTCAGTGGCAAACGGGTCTATATTGTATACCATTTACAGGACCAGGAGAAGACGCCAAAAACATCGAAACCCAACCATACGTGTTAACCCGTTTGACTAAGGCCGGAAGCCCCACTGTCGTCGTTAATGCAGGTTCAGTGGCAAACGGGTCTATATTGTATACCATTTACAGGACCAGGAGAAAACGCCAAAAACATCGCAACCCGACCATACGTGTTAACCCGTTTGACTAAGGCCGGAAGCCCCACTGTCGTCATTAATGCAGGTTCAGTGGCAAACGGGTATGTATGGCATACTATTCACAAGACACATGAAAGCGCGAAAAACGCAACCCGACCATACATACCAACCCATTTGACTAAGGCTGGAGGCCCCACTGTCGTCGTTAATGCAGGTTCAGTGGCAAACGGGTCTGTATGGCATACTATTCATAAGACTTACGTTAGCGCTAAAATCGCAACCCGACCATACGTGCCAACCCGTTTGACTAAGGCTGGAGGCCCCACTGTCGTCGTTAATGCAGGTTCGTTAAACCAAAGCATTTCAATATTTTTCCTATTTAAAACTTGACTCTTCTGTAGTTTCATCGACGGAAAATTTTAAGTTACTATTTTCTAGGCCGATATGGCTAGGAACAATACTCCCATTTTGGCGCAATAATCAAGGACTTTGCTGCCGTAACATGGCTGCAGGAGGCGCAATGATATTACGCAGCACCTGAAAATAGTCCCCTTGGTAACTTTCAATAGCAGAGTACATGATGGAACTACAGAAGAGTCAAGTTTTAAATAGGAAAAATATCAAACTCTTTGTTTATTTTTTAGTGCAATGCTAATGGTCTAATCAGATTCAATGGATTATGCTAAGCTATGCTAAAAGTGGTACAGCAGACCCGGAAATCGGCTAAATGGATTCCTAAACTGTAAAAATCAAATGTTTAACTCTAGGGGAGCTGGAAAATTTGTTTATTTCCAAAAAAGTGCAGTGTCCCTTTCAACAGTTTTAATGCATAAAATGGCCTTAGATCCCCTATAACTATTTATTTTATTTTTTTCCTCTAAAGCTTGTAAGGAGATGGTTAAAAAAGAGCACGTTTCTGGCCCTGAATTTGTGAGTGGCGTCATTGTCAAAATTTGCAATGATCAACCCTTGCCAAGCAAGAAGTCCATCAAGGTACAGTACTGACATCACCTCGTAAAGAATTTGTTTTTAAATGGATAGTTTACGCAAAAATGAAAATTCTGTCATTTTTACTCAACCTTGAGTTGTTACAAGCCTGTATACATTTCTTTGTTTTACTGAACACAAAGGAAAATGTATGTAATCAAGCAAAAAAACAGGAGCACCATTGACTAAAATAAAAATACTATGGAAGTCAGTGGTGCTCAAAAATGGTTTGTGTCAAACTTGGTTTAAAATATCTTCCTTTGTGAACAAAGAAATGTATACAGGTTTGTAACAACTTGAAGATGAGTAAATGATAACAGAATGTTTGGGTGAACTACCCCTTTAAAGCTTATAAAGATACGATAAAAGTCAAATGAATATAGTATGCTATCTAAGATCCATTGTTTTATTATTTTTCAAATGTTAGGATGCACTGTCTGAGATTTCAGCTGTGGCATATGTGGATTTTCTTGATGGAGATGCAGAGGGTCACATACGCTTCAAGAGCCCAGAAGATGCGAAGGCAGTTATCACGGCTCGATCAGAACTGCTGAAAAAATACAACTGGAAACTTGATCTTCTCTCAGGTTACAGGGATTCTTATACATTTCTATCTCTGTTTTTCATGTTGCTGTGAAGAGTTGTGCTTAGAAATATCCCTTTTAAAGTTTTACTGAATTAACTGCTGTTTTATGTATGAAAAGGTGATCATGAGCAGAGGTACTGGCAGAAAATCTTGGTTGACCGACAAGCAAAGCTAAACAGGCCTAGAGAGAAAAGGCGTGGTACAGAAAAGGTAAGTTAGATGTTCGGTAGCTTTATGATAAGATCATGCTGACTTGTTTCTATACGTGGTTTATTCGATTTTATAAAGCTAATGTTTTCTCATTTGTCTCATTGCTTTTAATAGCTCATTTCTAAAGCTGAGAAAATTATCATCGCTCGGGCCAAGGAAGCAAGCAAGCACATTCGTTTTGATGATCAATGAGCGATTGCTCATCTCATTTATAAAAGCAGTTTCAAATGACTTTGCCTGTGAATTGTGACTAAGGTTTTTGTGCTCACCAGACCTGTTATTTAAGAAATTACTTGTACTTTTAGTAATAAATGATTGAGTTTGTACATTGCTAAAGTAGTATGATTTTTTTATCCTTTAAGGATTTGTAGTTTACTGATCTCTCAAGGATTCAGATGTGTTATTTTGTTTTGCTTGATGTATTTTTTTATGTTTTCAGATCCAATTAGAAGAATGTATATAAGATAAACATCATTTGGTTCATATTTTAAATCAACCAAACAGGGTTACGTTTATTAAGATGGCACCGATGGAAACTTTTCCTGCTGTTTTGTTTGCTTTTTGGCCATTTTATAACATTTTTAATAAAATTTCTTTCTGAAAGCATCAGTACTTTATTGAAGAAAAAAAACAATTCTTTGTGGAAGCCACACGGTCACATAAACCAGCATAAAACATCTCTTTTGATTATAAAAAGACTTTGTGAAATTTCTTGTAACCTGTCAGTATCTTGATGGGGATGGAGTACTGACAGGCTTTTGTTTAGAGACCTTTATAGTCCTGTTTGTGAATAGATATGGTTTGGCTTTCTCTCCTGCTGTTTCAGTAGTAATTTGTTAAAGGAAAACACCACCGTTTTTCAATATTTTACTATGTTATTACCTCAACTTAGACAAATTAATACATACCTATCTTTTTTCAATGCGTGCACTTTTAATCTTTGTACAGCGCGTTGTGAATGTGTTAGCATTTAGCCTAGCCCCATTCATTCCTATGGCTCCAAACAGGGATGAATTTTGAAGAAATCAAACACTTCCATGTTTTCCCTATTTAAAGACTGTTACATGAGTAGTTATACGAGTAAGTATGGTGGCACAAAATAAAGCTTTTGTTTGGAACCATAGGAATGAATGGGGCTAGGCTAAATGCTAACACATTCAAGAAGCGCTGTACAAAGATTAAAATGCACGCATTGAAAAAAGATAGGCATGTATTAATTCATCTAAATTGAAGTAAGAACATAGAAAAACTGTGGTGTTTTCCTTTAAACAAGTTTTCACAACGCAGTGCTATTTGTTGGCTGTTTAGTCTTTAAAGACCAGCTTAGGTCCTGGCAAAAAAAAATATGTCAAAGTATTCATGATTTGACTTCTGTACAGCTGTCTGTTTTGTGCTGGCATTCAATATATGATTGTCTCCGTTTATGCCGCATCACTTACGTACTTACACATCAACTAAAACTGCATTATGGTATTATTATGTCAATATATCATCAGTAAGTGATAGTGAAGCTGTGCAGTGGGAAATGTGGTGATAACTGTGTAACATTTAACACTTTGGCACACTGAAATACAACTAAAAACAATGTAATTCGACCACAAGTATCCAGTTTTAATCAAGCAGGGGTTTTCCAGTCAGACTTGCATTTGGCCTTTGATTTACATCACTTGTAGCACAGTTCATGAGACACGTTTTACATGACATCATGTCACTGCCGTCACCGTGTACTTTGTTCTCAATCACATCATAATTTCTTTCTAGATTTATAAACCGATGTGTCTGTACAAGATCACAGTCCATTTTTCATACTTACTCAATTTTTCATTAATATCATAGTTCAAACGCTTCCCTAATGTTGACGTTTGTCTGTGACCTTTCACCCAGATACCTCGGTTATTAGGTCAACAAAAAGGAAGTGGGATTTGAGTCACACCCGTTTTTAGCATCTGTAAATCTTGCTCTAAAGTTTCATAAAAAAACCCCACATCTAAATCCAAGCATGCTTCACACGAGTTATTGAATTGAAAGTTTTGTAACCCCCTTTTAAAAATACTTTTTTGTAACTGTTTTCATAAAACTATATAATTTCTGTACTACACCTGTAACACACTAGTTAAATGTGTGTTGTTTTAGTCACGTAGTTTCAGTCTCCTGATGAAAACCTAGGCGTATTCGTCTCCTTTCTGCGCAATGCAGACCGTTTCGCGCATGACATCAAAGTTCCGCGAGAGCGATTCAAAATCACATCGTTCTCGCGATACTTGATGTCATACGCAGATCGTCCTGCGCAGGGTCGCATAAAGTTAAACACGCCTCCTGACAGCAAGCGCATGACCTCTGAATTACATCACACTGCTTTACGTCATCGAAAGTCACTATAAAAGCCGCAACACGCGCTCATTTCCTATCAAAGCAGTTGCTTATAACTTCATATTCTCTCAGAACGACACATCAAGTAAGTCTTTATATTTTTCTTGTTATATATTAAATTATTCTATGTGTAGTGTCCTCACTTTGTCATGGTTTGTTTTTGAAAAATGTTTTAATAGTACGTTTTCATAATTTTTATAACTAATCGTAATTTGTGTTTCAAAAATGATCCTCTGTTTGTTTTAAAAAAATAAAGTTTTCTTCTGTCATTTTTCTTAAAGGGTCTACACAGTTACAGTGACATGGCTTCTGTAGATGTTTTGACAAACCAGGTATTCATTTTAATCCTCATTAGCTAATTTCAATATAATGCACTTAACTGTAATAATAATTATTTATTATAAGTATTTTAATACATGACTGATGTGATGTCTGTAGTTTGTTTTATTCAGTTTATATTGACTACTCGCTTCTGTTTCTTTCTAGAATGTAGTTGCCCGAGTGGCTAACCTTCCCTTGGTGATTTCGACCTATGACATGGTGTCGAATGTGTACTGCAACACTAAGGATAATCATCCATACTTAAAGTCTGTCTGTGAGGCAGCTGAGAACAGTGTGAAAACTATATCCTCAGCTGCTTTTAACACAGCTTTACCCTTCATTGAGAAACTTGAGCCTCAGAGTAAGTTGGCTGTTGTTTATAAGCTTGAGATATAGCAGATTGTGTAAACAAGTATTGTAAAAGCATTTTTCCCCTCTGTAGTTTCTTTTGCAAATACGCTGGCATGTAAAGGACTGGACAAGATAGAGAAGACCTTGCCAATCCTGAACAAACCCTCTGATGAGGTATTAAACTTGTAAAAATATTTTACAGTCATATCTTTTTGGACAATGATCTCTTTACCCATTTATATTGGTCTCATGCTTGTTTAAAGTAGCACATCCAGATCATTAAAAATACAGTATTATCTCTTCACTTTCAGATTGTTGCCAATGCTAGAGAGGCGGTGACCGGTGCCAAGGACAAGACCAGGACGGTGGTCAGTGATGGAGTCCAAACAGTGATGGATAGTAAGGTGGTCAGGATGGTGAGCAGTGGAGTGGACACAGCACTGAGTGCATCTGAGACCCTGCTGGAGCAATATTTACCTGGAACTGAAGAGGAGAAAGGTGAGGCTTTGATGAAATTATTTCACTATACCGGGACTGAGATGAATTATTGATTTTTTTTAAGCATGACTGAAGATTTTGAGTCATTCTTCAGATGATGAAAATAGCACAATTATGTCTTAAACCCTATAACCATTTATAAAAGCCTTTAGTGCATAAGAACTGTATAGGCCTTTTGGCATTTTATGATATTACAGATCTCAGGAGAATTCTTACATATTTGTACGAGTTGGCTAATTCGTATTTACAAATTCTCGTGAGATAGCGTTGGACATTTATATAATACGTAAACTGAGTCTCTGTTCCAACATATATTTTGTTATGAGCTACAGTAATAAATTTTTTAAAAATCACAACCAAAAATCATTGGAAATTACAACCATAAATCCGGGGAATTACTCTGTTTTCTTGGAAAATAAACACTGATCCGATTTATTCATGGACCATAAGACATAATTGCATATCTCAAAGAGATCTTTGAATTGGGAATCTGAAGTTAACTCGGGTTGCAATAGTCACACTAATCTTAGTTTAGGTTATGCCAAAGGAAATTTCAAAATCTTACAAGTGCTTCTTTGTTTTTCTTTCTCTGTTTGTCTCTTTATCTCATCTTTATTTCTCAGAGACGAATGATACAGGATTTGAGAATGACAGGGATGCACCCAGTTACTACGTGAGACTGGGATCTCTCTCCACCAAAGTGAGAGACAGGGCTTACCAGAGAGCTGTGGCCAAGGTTTTTAATGCCGTTCAGCGCAGCCAAGAGTCCATATCCAAGCTAAACCACACCATGGATCTGGTAGGTTGATCTGAGTTAACTCTGGGATCTATGGTGCCGTCATTAGTAAATATGTCATGTGACCCTCTCTGTGAAATCCAGGTTAAAGTCTCATCCTAATCTGATCATGAGATTAGGAGCAACAAAGTTTGATTTCACTCATTGATTTAACATGCCAAGGTTATAAGTTCACAGAATGTTTTTTATATTATGTAGGATGATTTTATGTAAATCATATGTGGAAGATGCATACAGTATAGAGCCTGCACATGAGATGCTCTGTTTGACTGTCTACTAATATTTTTACTTTATTATTAGATTGAATATACCAAAACAAACGTTAATGGTGCCAACCAGAAGGTTCATGAGAAATTGGGTTCACTGATTGGATGGAAGACCACGTCTAAGAGTCAAGAAGAGATCGACAGTATCACAGACAATGAAGCAGAGGTAAAAAAGATTTAAAAAATATTGATAAAATGTAAACCTTTAATGCATTTTAAGTTGCTTAAGTGGAAAAATATCTTCAAGTATTTTGCTCTGAAAAAATTGCCCTAGATATAAATATATAGAATGGTCTTTAAATGACGCACTGGAAGAGTCACTACTGACGTTAATGAAGAGTGAATCTATTCATACCATTTAAAAAAAAATCAGTTTTAAAAGACATGAAATTCAATTACATGGTTGTGTATATTGACCTTGTTGTTTCTCCTTAACCAGCAAATCGAATCACGCACCTTGACAATCGCCCACAATCTCAGCCTTCAGCTTCAGACCACATGTCTTGTCGTGGTGTCCAACCTTAAAGGTCTCCCTCAACACGTCCAGGTCCATGCCCTCACTGTCAGTCACTCAGCCATGGAAATCTACACCGCCTTCAGTAAAGCCACCGTCTTGGGAGATCTCTCTGAAACTGTCCTCACCAGCAGCAGATCTCAAGTGAACAGATTAAAGGACTCCATGGATAACGTCATGGACTACCTGGTCAACAATACACCTCTTAATTGGCTGGTAGGTCCATTTTACCCACGCATTGGATCTACGACTGTAAACAGCGTCAACGCCGGTCAATCCACAAACTCTCAGCCTGAGCTGGAGATGCAGTCAATTGAATAACCAGGCTTTTATACATAAATACAATCATGCATTTATACAAGTGAATCTGTTTGTACGGTGTGTTTTGCAAAAGCAATATGATTGTTCTTAACCAAGTGCATATTAAACGTGTCAAGTTTACTTATCTAATCTTATCATCAATGACCAAACTGCATGCGATCAAACCTACACTATATTTAATCTGTTGTCTTGTTAGTGTCTTTTTACAGTTTTAATAAATGAATGCACTCATTATATATTAATTTTGCCTGTGTGTGATGTTTGGTGGAGGTCCTAAATGACAAAGGTAGATTTGTATATAAACAGTGTGTTTGTTCTGATAATTATAAATTATTACAGTGAAATTTAAATTATTACAGTGAGATTTAAATGACAGGCACACTGTATTTAAGATATGTAAAAGGAAGAAAATCATTAACATTATCATTAAGGTATGACAATTGAAACTTAAAAGGGGATAATATATGCTCTCTTACTTGGTTATTGCCTTACCCCCTTTTCTTTTTGAGCAACTCTTTTTTTATTATTATTTACTTCAATCTTATTTTTATTAACCGGCAATTACAAGGTTCAACTTTATTGCAAACTTCAGTTGCTAAAACAAAAATATATATTTACTAGTTGCTTGTTACAGTAATATCTCATTATTTGGACCCATTTGGTGCATCTCATTTTAAACACTAAATGCAGTGAATTGAAATTGACAAAATGATCACTGTAACCCATATTTGAAATGGGACCTCTGCATTTAAGTCATCCAGTCTCTAACAATTAGGCCACGAATGCCCAAGTGCCCATATTTGGCCATAACTGAGTGATCAATTTTTTTTTTACTGCACCATAAATAATTTTACTACTGTAACTAAATAAATCAGCAGTATCAAAATGCAGGTTTCCAAATATCTGTGTCAAAATGCCGTCTTTGTTTCATGTCCACAGGTGCCTGATTTCACTTTTTCAGATTTGGCCTCAGAGCCTGACATGACATCTGTGGAAAACTCTGAAAACTGGGAAAGTGATATCTAATGAAAAATGACTCTCTTCTCTTCAGTTCATCATTTATGTATTTGCAGTAACATAGTGATGATTTAAAGCTTGCTTTGTGTAACTATAAAATACATATTCATTTAAAATACAATTTGCCTTAATAAAATGTAAACATAATTTTCTAAGAAAATGTTTTTCTGTTCATTCATGAAGATCTCTACTTTATTTTTACTGTTGATATGTGCATAATGTACACAGCTGAAATACAGTTCATTTACATAAGCAGTCAACGTCCTTTTATGTTACGAAAATACAACTACATACACACCTTCATGAGTCCAATAAAACAACACGCATAACACCCACATGAATTCGGTTAAAAGTGCTTAAATTAGTGAAATAAATACATGCCACGGCAGACAATAACAAATAAAACCGAAACACATTGAGGAGTATTAATTTAAAGTAACAAACTTTAAAGAGGTTTAAAATACTTTAAATTGCAGAATAACAATTTCCCATTAATTAAATGGCAGTACAAGATGAAAGGTAAGGAAAGTAATGATGATTTTTAGGAAAGGTGTGCTCATTGTAGCTTTACCTAAAGTGAATGAGAGAGAAAACAGTCAACACTCAAAGGATGCTGCAAGGTACATCCGCCCAAATAAGGTCATTTTTTATGTCTGTTTAGCTTGTTGAGTACATGGGCCGTTTGCATAAACTGTTTTAGACTAGTCTTACAAGTTAATTTCTCTAGATTCAAAAAGTGGACTGACTTTGTATTGTGATATACCAATTTTTTAATAAATAGGCAATAAGGAGAAAAGTGTTTTCAAATCCAATGGAAGTTTGTAAAAAAAAAATATTTTGTGATTTACACATCAGTTTTCTTAGTTTTGTAGTCCAAGTCTTGTGTTTTTATTATTTGCATTGTAATGACTAAATGTGTTCATTTAAATAGAACTGGCAGCATATTCCTATTATGCAAATATTTTCAGCAAAGAAAAGCTGGGTTGAGCTCATATACTGTCTGCCATTTTGTTAAAGCGGTTCGCTGTCTTACGTTTCTGTACTTTTTCTAACTGTCTCACTAAAGACAACTATGAGCTTATTTTATGCAATAGTCTTTCTTCACTGACTTAGTCAGACTAGACTCACGCCTTAAGAACATGGCTGTGTTTATGCAACCGGCCCCTGGAATGTCTGGGCCCAATTTGTGTACAGCTTACCTAATAAAGTTTTACGTTCCAGAACTTGGGATTCTCTTAGTAGCACAGGTTCTACAATTGAGAAAAAGATTGAGACTTGAGTATTTCCTGCGATTTATGACATTTAGGCATTACTTGGTATAGCCGGCTACGGCTACCTATACTTCAACAACCTGGGTGAAAAGTAAATATTATATGCAATAAATAATTTCCCACACAGGTGACATTGGAGTAAAAAATCTAAAGTTTAGTTTCATGTGCTCACATGAGTTTGCATGCTCACGCGAAACCTTCATGTGCAGAATTTTGTTTTAAAGTTTTGTTTCGCGTGCACACGTGAAACTTTCGCTTTCATGTGCGCACGCGAAACTAAACTTTATTTAATTTTTGCTCCATGTCCCCTTAGGGGCTCCGTAAGAACTTGAAGTGTCCAAAAAGGTTTTGTGTCCAAAATATTTGTACATTTTAAACAGTATATCTGCTGATTTCGAAATTCAAAAGCTAGCTAGCTAGTGTGCTTCTGTTATGTCTTGAAGTTTTTTCAATGCTTCTTTAAAGGTGTAATGTGGTTTTAGTGGCATCTGGTGAGATTGCGAATTGCCTCAAAACCTACATTTCGAAACGCAAAGAGAAGCTACAGTAGCTGCCACAGGACAAACATGTCGTCTGAGAGAATGGTTTGTCCAATCAGGGCTACTGTAGAAAAAAGGTGACAACTTCCATGTAAGGAGACCAGCGGTGAGATAAAAACGGCTCATTCTAATGTAATAAAAACCATGTAAGGTCTTTATACACCACTAATAATCTAGTTATGTATTATATATTGTGTTTCTGTCAAAATATCCTTCTTAAAGTTCCACATTGCACCTTTAAATACATTTTTTGGGGTTGCTGTATTCAACGGTTACCTACCTGTGATTAAGACTTTTACTGTACTGAGGGCCAATCCCTCCGAGTCTAACACTTTATACATTCCGGCACTGCTGGCCGTGACGCTCTTGAAAGTCAACTTGTTGTTACTCAGGTGACATTTGTTGTTTTTGTCTCCATCTCTTTCCCACACGACTGCCCATGCTGTGTCATTGCTGTTCTGAAAAATCACTAGTTGAGCTTGGTTTGTGTACAAGTCCAGGGTCAGGTCTTTTCCAGTTTCCACATACTTGGTGCTCTTGTGATCTAAAATGTGAAGAGAGATGCCATGTGGCTATAGGAGGGTCAAACAGTGCTGGTTTAGATTTCTACTGCATATTACGGCTGCTGCAAGCAATTGTGTTAATACCACCAAAATGCTGCGTATTTAACCATGGTAGTTTACCATAGCAGGTACTATAGTATTTTTATTGTGTAGGTATTTATTGGTGGGTGGTGACTTCTCTTCTGAGGAGGCGTGAATTCAAAATATGTGTTCAGAGTGTCATATGTGTTGCTCGTCATTTCAAAATATGTGAAACATGTGCATCATGTGTCTTGTCAAAATAAGTCCCTGCTGCACACGCATCGAAAGGGTTGATGATGAGAGAGACGCTCACGTTCACAAAATACTCGCAAGACACTAACTTAACACTAAGCTCTGATTACATGTATATTAAGCGAGTATCTGGCAAACATAAGCATTATTTTTATCATAAACCCTTGAAGAGCGCCACCTAGTGGATAAAAGCAGAAATATAGATAACGTAAATCTTCTCAAGAAAGTAACATTGGCAGGGAACGTTTTCTCTTAATTGACGACATAACTCGTCAATGGCGGGGAAAGAGTTAAAATGTGTAAAGTTTTGTGTGTTAAATAAAACTGAAACACAAAACGACAGTGGTACCGTTTGTAAGAATTTAAAGAAATCTTCTGGTTATAATTTCTAATCTTTTTTGCATATTAAGTCCTTACCAACAACTGAAAGATGGACGCTTTGAATGAATATTCGATTCTGGAAACTCGATTCATCGACCACCAGGTAACTCTTGTAAATTCCTGCGTCGCTGAATCTGACGTCCTGCAGGAACAGAGAGCAATTTCCCTGCACAAGTATCGCTTCTGGGACATCAGCACGGTGCTTGTAAGCCTCTCCCTGAAACTGCTCCTCTCCCATCCTCTCAAACACTGAATCCTGCACGGTCTGCCACTGAATGTGCGGTGGATGATCCAGATGTGATGTCACTGCGCACGGCAGGACAACTGAGAGACCCACTTTTGATGAGGTATGGATGGCCGACGAGAGGGGAGAGGAGCCTACAGTATAAGAAAGGCAAATGAAACACAAATGTATTTTTAATTCAAATTATCAAAAGATAAATATATATACTTATAGATATTAAATTTGATGTTCTTTTGGCATCTTACCGACACAATTCGCAAGCCATTGCAACAGACAGAGCGAGATCCTAGAAAGAGATGTTATAAACTATAATTAGAGAGGTTGGTGAAATTTACTAATGGATATTATGTAAAGAATAATTGACGACGGGCCATTGAATTATTAGAAAATAGTGCACACGCAAGGTGTTAATGCGCCACACCCTTCTGGAAAAACCAGCATACCAGCAAGACCAGCATATCTTGTGTTTTGGTGCTGGTTTGCTAGTGATAACCAGCTAAACCAGCATCAGCACCAGCTAAACCAGCCCTAGCACGAGCATCCCATGCTGGTCATACCAGCAAGACCAGCATATGTTGTGTGCTGGTGACCACCAGCTAAACCAGAATCAAACCAGCATAAATCCCGTACTGGTTTGATGCTGTTTTTTATTAGGGCAGGTGTTTATTTATTCATTTATTTTTTAAATAATTTAAGGACCGAAGTCAATTATTCCGCTTATACCAGGGTTACCACAGATTGCTCTGGTGCCTATTTTAAGACATTTGATAGGTTAGGTGTGCGTTTTACAGAAAAAAATCAACACCCGTGGAATATTTCTCAACCAATCAGAACAAAGCATTCAACAGCCCCCGTATAACAAAATATATTTGGGCTGTATGAAAATATTGAATACGCAGTAGGATACATGTGTACACGTGAGGTTGACGTCGCATTCGCTTGTCAAAAAAAAAAAATGCTTTTACAAAACGCGTCTTTCTACCAGATCCCGTTCAGCTTGCTCTCCATCTGGTGGTTAACAATGTTTCGTATACGTGTACACAGACTAGTATAAACTGTTGCGAAGTATAACCAGATAATGAAACAAAATAGGCTAAATAAGCCACATTACATAAAAACATGAAAACACCTGTCTAATCTGAACACCTTTGTCTTTTGTTTTGTTGTTGATGGCGAGAATAATTCAGCAAAGTTTATTTCTTTTTTTTTTTTACATTTTAAAGAACGTATTTTCGAGTATTTCTTTATGTTCATTAGGCCTGTATGTAATGTAATTTGCCTATTAAAACACTAAAGTTCATTAACTGTTTCCGACTTTGTTTGTCGTTTTCACAGTCAATAACAAATCAAAACAAAAACAAATCAATATTTTACATACTGTATGAAGTCCAGTGCATTTTACATATAATGCAACCAGGTCCTAAACAAATGAATAGCTGCTCTTGTCATAAATAGCAAAAGCTGCAGTTTACATCTATATCTTATGAATTTAAGAAGAACTTTCAGGTTAAGGCTGTCGCTGCTCCGTTGACTTTATTGAAACCACCGAGCTGCAGCAAGACGCGTGCAGCATTTCACTCCGTCGATCAGCATAAACTATACACCGGTTAGCTGTATTTTGACACCATTTATATACAAATTGTTTTTTTGTCAAAGATAATCAGTAATACAGATTCAAATAAAAATCATATGTAAAAGTAGCAGTCATTTTGTTCTACAAAAGCATCTCACATTAATTGGTCAAAATATATCGCAATAGTCGATTGTATCTGTATTAAAGGCGTTCTCACCAGTAACGTCTGTCCATGGCATTTGTGTCGGCTTATCTGTTTCTGTTAAAGACATGAACTGTAAACAGCTCAGCAGAGGAAGGCTTTATCTACTAGTTTAGCTTTCTAGTTCCCTAAAACGAAACCGAACGCTGCGCGATGCGATGAAAAGGGCGACGCTCTTAACAGATAACGCCTAGCCTATATAATGTACAGAATTTGATACCTTTTTTAACCTTTGCCGACAACATAGCAGGCGCCCTGTATCTACTATTTACAGCATTTTTTTATTTGAAGCTTATGTCTGCTTATGCTGGCATCATCTGAGCTTTACTAATCTATTTTGGTTACGTTTTAATGCAAGTGTTAATATTTTACGTGATGCATACCACATTTGTTATATGCTGAAATTTTCTAGGCTAAATTTGCTGAATAAACAAAATAATAATCCAGAAATTGATTTTAGTTTCGTTTTACTAAACAGTTACACAACCCACTGTTGCGTATTTGTTGCATGGAGTTATGCAGGAATAAGAAACTGAAGCTGCTCTGTTTTTAAATGTATTGCACATTGTGACTGTCAGCCTTCTGTCAGCCTCCTAATACTGCAACCATAGGCAAGACTTGAAATGACTCATTTACCCAAACAATGCGCTCTCTTTACTTGTTATTTTCCAAAAGTGTGTGGAAAAATCTTGACCTATACCTAGGTATCTCTGAGTCATGAATGATTATCAATTCAGAGATGTTTCCTTTTAAACAGTGACAACATGTTTGGGTAAATCCCAAGTTGGGTTATGGCCCTCACCAAGGTTCATGGGAAAGTTACTGTTATTTTAAAGGACACCTATTATGACAATTTTTACAAGCTATAATATAAGTCTCCGGTCTGCCCAGAATGTGTCTGTGAAGTTTGGTCTGTTTTCATGTATGCAAATGATTTACAGCTCCTCACCCAGTTTCCAAAAAACAGTGAGTGCTTTCAGTTCAAATAAACCTGAGAATACAGTCTGAGACGTTAGTTTCTCACTATTGAGATGGTGGAAAGCGTACAACTCACTGAGGGACTGTGAGTCAGTGACCGTGGGTGGGGCTTTATCAGTGTAATGTCACATTAACAAGAAAATCAAGACGGCATGTCCAATGAGACTGCTTTGGTTTAATGGGGAATAAAACCGGAGTGGATTGATTTCTTTTTTCATTTTAGGGTGGTTGTGATTAGACACTGCCAAAATATGCACATACAAACAACTTGTAAAAATGGATACTGCATAAAATGTGCTTTTTAAGATGTTTACAGTCCAATGTTTTTCACTTAAGATAAATGCATCTGCCAAATGCATGGATGTAATGTAATGTAAGTGTAGGCTACTAGGTTTACTGTTTCTCACTGAATGATTAATTTGTGTGCATTTCTATTAGCTTTAGTTGTAGCTGTACCATTTAGGTATTTTCAGAGCACTGGAGAGTTTGCGTTCTACATGTTTGCACAATGCAGCTTAAAAACAGTAAGCATTTGCTCCACACATACTCAATACAATACAGGGGAACCAGTAATAAACAATGGAAACCATTAGTCCTGTTTCTTTTGTGTATTTATAGCCCCCTTACTTCTGATGGTACCGGTTAGGTCATGTCCTCCTATGTAGCCTATGTGATATTTTTTATTTGAAGATTTTCATAACTCCTCTTTTGCTTTGTGTGGATTGAGATTAAAGCAGTGCATACAGATCTTTAACTTCTATTGTCTAAAAATGAAAGTTCGAAAACGAGTTTAACTGCTTTATGACTGAATGTATTGTGTGACACCATTTCTTTTATTTAATGGTATGCAACATATTAATAGAACATTTAACAAAACAAATATGTACACAAATATGTAAAAATCATATTTTTAATTATATGACCAATGATGCCTGATGACCTAAACATAAGAACCACAGACTTTTCAGCATCTAAGGGTGTTTTCACACCTAGTCCCTCCAAACACTCTCGGAGCAGTTCAGGGTGTATATGTGAACAAACCAAGTGATCTCAGAACCCCCTAAAAGGACCCAAAAGTGAACCGAACTCAGACCACGTCTGGAGGTGGTCTGAGTATGGTTTGCTTTTGGGTTCTTTTGTGGTTCGATTTATTTTTGAGATTTGAAATCAATGAGGTCCTGGTCTGCTTCGCGTGTGGTTTTGACATTGTATCAAAATAAGCTGCTGCACAGAAAGCTGGGGTCTGAGTTCTTATGAAGTTGTGATGTGAACAAGAAATGGTCTGAGATCACTTCAGTTCTGAAGAGGACCAAAAAAAAGAACTGGGTACTCTTTTGAGTCCACTATATTGAGGATTGAGGTCACATTTGACTAGTTCCTGTTCTGGTTCACTTTAAGTGAACTGGGTTTTTTATGAACTATATGTGAAAACACCCTAACATTTTACAGACCATATTTATTAGCATATCTGGGATATTTTTTTTGCTAGGCTTTTCTATGAAAGTACTGGATTCCTGGTTCTTTTGTCTCGATTTATGTTTTTTTTTTTCTTGTATCTAGCCCTAGGTATTTCTTATTTAAAAGTGATTTGTTTGTTTACAGCGCTTTTGTGGCACAGGCAAATGCAAATCATCAACTCGTCAATGTTTAGCAACTATTAATTTAGAAATGGAGTTTTAAAATGTAAGCTACATTTAAAAAGTTATTCACATTTTCAACTGCTTCTTCAGACACTATTTTCAATCATCTGCTCAATCACATGCAAAGGATCGTAAGATTGTATTGTAGGAAGTAAAGAATAGCCTACATTTAAAAAAGAATACGTTTCAAATATCCACCACATGATGGCGCCATAGTTCGTGATTTCTTTCTGCTTGTGTATAATGCCCGTGCGTGGGAAATAAAAATAACTGCCAGTGTAAATGAAAAAGCCATTACTGTAAATAAATAGCAGTTACTGTAAACTCTAATAACATTCACAAATTTTGTACATTACACCAGACTCATTTGTGTCATGTCCTTTTTCAGGACTGTGTGTGGTAGCCCACAGTACCTGGTTCCTTATCTTAGTGGTTCCATGGGGTCCCTTAGGGGAGCGCCAGAGTTCACAGCAGAGGTGCTCAGTATGCTTATCAGTGTTGTAATGGCAGAATCAAACGGTAAGATAGATGTGAATGGTTGGAGGACTCTGACTGTAGTACTTAGGGGTAGCCCCAAGGAAAAAATGAGGGGAACCACTGCCTTATCTGACAAAAATACAGTATGCTCAGAATAGTGAAAATCTTTTTGAATTATTTAAACTACAATGCAAACCAGCAAAGTTGCTTGGTGTGAATATGTGGCAGTCATGGCCAAATCATGGTTAGAGAATCAGGCTTGTTGTGAATAAAGTTCACTGGTTTAATTCTTATTGCCAACAAGAAGCGGCTTAATGGTTGCAGTGTATGGTTTCCCACAGCTTTTCCATTACATAGTACCCCAACAGTTTGGGTCTGGTCGTGTGTGTGTTTACAACTAACTAATGGGTTAAATGGTTACACATACTTGAAAATGATGTTACATTCACTTTTTTCACTTAATGAAGTTTTACATTTGTTAATTGATTTATAAGTTGAGTGATGTTATTCTTAATGGTTTAATTTATATCCAAGAATAACAAAAATTTTTTTACAAGCAGTTTAAAATTAGACACACCAGCACATGAAGAAACCGTATAACCTTTGGTGTTATAATCATTCTTTTCCATAGCAGCTGAGACAGAAAAAAACATTCAGAATATAAATCTATTGCCTGCATTAGTGTAGTTAAAGCAACACCAAAAAGTTTTTTTTTTTTTTTTTTTACCTTAAAATCACTTTCATATTCGCTTTGCAGCCCTCTATCGGCCAAAACCGCACTAAAGAAGTTTCCAACCGTCGGGTTGCGTTCCTGTAGTTCGAGTGAAAACTACAAAAACTTGCTTTACGGCAGACCTACAATCCAATCAAAGCCAGCTTTGCTGCAATAGGCTAAATTTTTTACGACAATTCCGCTTCCAACCTGTAGGTGGAGCAAAGAGCAAAAACTCTTTAGTGTTGCTTTAAAGAACAGCTGTTTTTTAGAGACAATCTGTGTATGTGTTTCAGAAAAAAATTTAATTTAATGGTACTGCATAAAATTATTTTCAGGACTCAATAATGTTTGGTCTGGTACAGCACTAAGATGTTACTGTAATGCAACGACAATTCGTGCACTCATAGTTAACAGCCTAACCACATATCCTGTATGGATAAATTGCAAACATATACATCCATATGTTGCTAATGATCAGTGACATGGACTTAATAAGCAAGAAACAGGTTAAATATATCAGAAACATCATTTCATTACAACAAAATTGACTGCATTGGAAAAAAGAACCAAGAAACTAAATGAATAAAGAGAGACTGATCATAATGAAAACACACAAGCTATTGGATAAAAGGTTAACATTTTAAAATGGCAGCCGCAAACAAGTGTGCAGGAAGCTGTCAGAGAGATTCTTACCTTTTTATCTCACTATCAGTAGAGCCACAGAGTCCCTGCTATAACACTGCTAACAGTGCTATTATAATGAAAAGAAAAGAGCTTAGTTCAACTGCATCTTTTGCACCAATTAACAATAGGGAACAATCTGTAAACCTGATCAACAAAGGCCAAAAAATTAGATTCATGTTGTGATTTGTACATTTTAACCTGTACTCTCTAAAACTGATAACTTAAAAAAAACTGCATGACAACATGTAGGTTTGTTTGATGATGACAATGTCCTGTTTACTTCAACATAAAAGTGACAGATTTTAAATCATGATCAATGCTGACCTAAATATAATCAGAAACTCTAACTTTTTAGAAAGCATTTCTCTTCTTTTGATGTTATTAAAAACCTTGAGATGGAGACCACAGGAAACTCATAATTGTGAAGACAATACAGCACCCAACATAACAATTAACAGCAGTAATAAAAAATAAGGATGATAATAAATTTTGAAATTAATGAATACATACATAAAAACATATAATTGTTTGTAAATGCATACTGTGCAAAAGTTGTGTAAAAATGTAACAAAAAAACACAATTATCTTTAAAAAAAGGAAAGGCTTTCGTTAAACTGTACCTTTTGTACCCCAATACAAATAGGGAACAAGATTTGGGAAACTAATAAACAAACACATAGAAATGCAGGTTTTGATTAGTACATTTAACTGACAATGGTCTTCCTAAAACATACATTTATTGCACTTCGATGTGAAAACTCAGCTAAAGTCTTTATTTGCGAGTTACTGTTTTCTATAAAATCATCCTATATAATGCAAAGAACATTGTGTGAATCATAACCTACACTGTAAAAAATTACTCTGGAGGGTGTTAAATTTAACCCATGAAAATTAGTTATAATTTAATTAAGTATATAAGCTAGCAAGTAAAATAAAAAATAATGGTATATTCTACCTTCACTATCCAATTTTTAACAGTAATAACTGCAATACTAAAAAAATAAGTAACATATACCCCAAAATATTGGCCTTAGCACCGCAAAGTGCGCATGAATCTCGTGAACAGCGGAGCTGCTCAATATGAGTGGTTGAACTTGAGCAAGCCACGTGACGAGAGAGAGCAGCGGACGGTTGATGTACGATACAGACGGGAGGGCGTCGAGCAGACAAACAAACAACGGTAAAGCTGTCGATGCTAGATAATTACTGTAAAAGTTTTCTTGCATTTATCTGTTAATATATTGAGTTTTGTTTTAGAAGGGATCCATTTATGAAGCCATTTTATTATTATTATTATTATCATTTACGGATATATACTTAACGTTGCCTTTCGCTTTTTAATGTCTGTTCAAAAAAGTATTTCGGAGTTCATATGTTATATATGAGACTTGTATATGAAGTTGAATCACTTAAAATTGAATGTAAGTACTTCTTGTTAGTGTTCAATGTTTTATGCACGTGTATTGTGAGTTATAGCATAATATGAAGTTGTATTTTTGCACTTAATAAGTTTTAAATGAAGTTGAAATGTTTGTTTGTATCGATATAGCATGCTAGTCTACTGAGGTAAATGAGATCAGTTTTTCCTCTCATATTATGTCTTCTTTAATTTTCTAATGATAACGTGAAGAACAGTATTTAGGAATCTTGCTTTTAATGGTTTTTTAACATCTCATGAAGCCTTGGTTTATTTTGTTTTATGAAATAATATTTTCAAGAAGCTTTATGTAAAACTATGATATGTTGTATTTCACTTGAAATGTATTGGGGTTATTATACGTCCAATAATTAGTTTTAAATGTTTACAGAATGTTATTTGGTCAATAAAGCAAGCAATTTATGCAATCTTGTGCATGACTATTTTCTTATTCAACCCTCTCTGAATAAGTAATATGTAATGTTTCTTAATGGCTTATCATTATTAATAATAATTTAATAGATCTGTGCCTTAATACCAATAGGGTTAATGTTATTCATTTTTTTATAAGTAATTAGTTATGAAAAAAATAGGTAGACCTTACCTAATTTTTTTTACTTTATCATAGTAATTAAATTTAGGTACTTTTTAATCAAATATATAGGATATAATTTACTCAAACAAAGTGAGTGCAAATTGTTACAACAATTTTTTTGAGTAAATTCTATAGGTTGTTTTTTACAGTGTAGATATTAATATTGACTGAGTAAGGTCATGACAATGCTTGAAATGTGAAATCAATTATTAAAACTTTGAAACTTCTAATCTCAATATAGGATTTTAAAACTTTAGCCTGCATGTCACAGACAGGATCAAATATGATTACAGTTTTTGTAGTAAATCTTCATCATGTATAGTGTCCTTCAATGGCTTGCTTTCTTTCATACAAAAATATCTGAAGATTTCTTGGCAGATGGGCCTTGTGTTGGTGTTGTGTCTTCTGGTTGACTGTGGCTGAAACCTGTAGTTTGATCTAATGATAAAAAGGAAAAGAATAAATCATAATAAAGTTATCTATTCAACAGGTGGGACGTTTGGCATTACATATTTAAAACAATAATTTCATAGTCTAAACCTACACCAATCTTGACAAACTATACCGTTGGAAAGCTCTAAGAATGTAGTTTTTATATTTTGACACAATTTTGAAAAATTATGGAGTAAGAGTCATTTTCTAAAATGTCGCAGGCCAACAGGTGGGCCCAAGGTGTTATTACACATTTATTTGTAAATATCCTATTAACCTGAAATAATCTTGACAAACAATATATTGTTGGAAAGCTCGAATGTAGTTTTCATATTTCAAGGCCATTTGATGATGGAAATTTAGTATTGACAGTCATTTTGTTAATTGTCACTGACCCCGTAGCAGTACATATGAATTCAGATATATTCATATTTCTAATATTCTTCAAAATGAATCTATGAATCTTCAAAAATCTTGACAACCTATATATCGTTGGAAAGCTCAAAGAATGTAGTTTTTTTTATATTTTAAAACCTTTTTGCATTAAAAACAATGCAGAGACAGTAATTTATCAACTTGTGACAAGATAATGCTGCTGACCGTTGACACCTAGTGGCCTTGGTTGGTAAAACCACTAAAAGTGTGACAGAAACTTTGAAATTTGGTTCAGAACTAGTTGAGACTTGTGTCTTTATTGTTGTGGTGTTTTGAGAGTAAAACATTTTAATTTTTATATACATTTGATTTGAGAGTATATACTTTATTGCATTATTTTTATTATTTCAAATAAATTTAAACGGGTATAACTATTTTTTCATTTAATATTCAAAACTACAAACACCAAGATTTTGCTTCTAGACCAAAGAATGCCAGAGTTATAGTAATTTGAACGTGCAGATCACCTTTTAACCCCCCCCCCCACTCAAAAGGGGGGTGACAGTTAAAGGGTTAAATGAGGTAAAATGTGTAAAAATAAGGATAATGTTACACTGTAAAAAAATCTGCAGAAATTACAGTATTACTGGGTATTACTGGCAATAAGCTGCCAGTAACTTACTGTAGATTTTACATTTATGTTATTTACTGGAAACAGTTTGTTCAAAGTTAAATGAACATGAAACATTATCAGTCTTTATCTACTGGCAACCAGCTGCATAATTACAGCTACTTTTTTACAGTGTATTATTTAAGGACTATTGTGCTTTTAGTTGTGATTTTGTACAACTAACATTATATTTTAATGATGTAAAGCATATGCCCACTTACCTGGTTCTTTTACTATCAGATTCACAGTTGGATTTGTATTACAGTAATAAAATCCAGAGTCTGAGTTTGAAACATTCTTTATGTGTAGTGAAAAATCACCCAATAAACTATAACGTTTATGAGGATCTGAAATTAGTTTTCGTGTCTCTCCATCTTTTTCTGCAGTGAGAATGTGCACACTTGTTCCATCTCTGTCTGTACTCCATCTCACTTTCCCTTCATGTTTACACGGAATAGTGACATACTCTCTCACAGTGAACCTCTGATTGATTATTTCTGTCAAATCAAACACAAATGAACAAAGATAATGTGCTGTAAATACATTTCATCTATTTCTTGCTGGCTTTGTATTTGTTATTATCACTTTTTTAGAATGAAATCCAGACTAATAATATAGTCTTAAAATATAAGCTTCTGTATGTACACCAAATAGGTGAAATTAAAATACTAAAACAAAATAACAAGGTCATGTCTCTGATTTGCACTGGATGTCTTTGGAGTATAAACCCCTGCTACTCACCGTTCTGAGTTGTGTGTATGTTCATGTAGAACAGAAGACACATTAAAAAAAGATGTTCCTTTTTCTGCTGTCACTGTGAGAATCAGATGAAGATTTGCTTATAGTTTAAGCTTGAAAGCAGTAAATACACATTTGCGAGTATGGTGCAAGTGACCAGTGCCGGTCTTTCCTATACGCAAAGTACGCAATTTGCATAGGGCCCCGCACCACTAGAGGGCCCCCTTGATCTCAGAATTATTTAAAACCATTATATCAAAGAAAAATTATTATTATGTTTAATGAAAACAAGACGCTATAATTTAAATAATTTGCAAACTTCCGAATTTGTGCGGGTTTTTAAAAATACTTAATGATTTCTTAAATCACTGATATGTACTCGGACAACATGCAGGCAGTTTCTCAATCCGAAGGCTGCAGCCTTCAGAGGTCACATTTGTAGGCTGTATATGCGTCATAAAAACGTATTTTAGAATATTAACAATTATAATGTTGACTATTATTCTTAGTTAATGGTTAATTGTTATATTATGCTTATGACTTGCAAATGAAATGCTTATTTAACTTAAATAAATCGGGCTTGATGACGTATGCAGCGCGCATATGCGACATGATCCGGAGGTTGCAGCCTTCAAATTTAGAAACGGCCGCGTGCATGACGCAGAAGAGTGATTTGGTAACGATGCGCATATTATATGCCCACCATTGATTTAAAACAAAGACAAAGCTATCCGTCTGGAGCAGAATAAAGGGAAAAAAACGTGAAGCAAGGGAACAAGATAAAGGATTTGCGCGAGCAGATTAAGTCAATGTAAAGACACGCGTCTTAGCATGGGGCGATTCAAATGACGCGAATTGGGTGACACAATTGCCGCGAAAACACGCGCTTTTTCCTTTGAACTTCAAGAACGCGCTCTCGCGCAGGATAATTTGACGAGAGAGAGAGAGAGAGAGAGAGAGAGAGAGAGAGAGAGAGAGAGAGAGAGAGAGAGAGAGAGAGAGAGAGAGAGAGGTAAGAATGGTGCCCACGTCGAGAAAACTTAATAGAAGACTTGAAATTTGTAAAGGATTAAAGTATATGTCACTCGTTTAATTACAGTATGTTAACTGGATAACACTGGATATAACTCATTGTATAGATAATAAAATAATGTATTTTGATTACACAAATCAAACCTAACTATATGATTGTAGCTGCTGACCAGCATAGGGAATCTCTATGGCTAATTTCTAAGACATGTTGCTGATACAGTACTGTGTGTTGTACCTTATCTTGTTAATTGAGTCTTTTTGGGCATCTTATGCCTAGAATTATTCAAGGAGGTTGATTCTTTTAACTTCCTTTAAAGTTTGATCAGTTGTGCATAATGACATGTGCAACAAATGGATATAGGGTGTCAAACTCATAGATTTGCAATATTTAAAATCAGACACTATTTTTAAAATATTTGGGGTCAACCTCTGTGACAGCTTTAAAGGGACACTTCACCCATTTGCATTAAGCTTTGTATAGTTAGAACTCCAGTCATGTTTTTGAATGGTCATGCATCATTTTCTCAGTTGCCGCTGAGACTGGAGAAATACAGATTTCAGTGTTGCACATCCTTCTTTCAATGATGTAAAAATCATCATTTTGCATCATTGAAAGAAGGAAGTGCAATGTCTTTGTTGAGGGAATGAGACTACAAACACCCCTTTTCTCTGTCAAATAGGCACCAAATTCTAAATGTATGTTACATTTCGACTACAAATATAACACTTTCAATAAAGATTAATGTTTCTACGGGTGAAATGCTCTTTTAAAGCTGAAACTTATCAAATCCTATCAGAGGTCCAGAATGTCATTGAAACACACCAGTGGCTTTGCTGTCATCAGTATTAAACATGTTACCCCTCGAAGTACCCCTCCCCACAGAGCCCCCCCCCCCCCACATAACAAATCCCAATTTAACCCCTGTGTATTAACAGTATGTATTTATATGTAATTTAATTTGATTCATTACATTCATTTAGATCAGGTAAATTTTGTAGTGCTTCTCACAACACATTTTAAATCAAAACAACTTATCAGCAAATACATGTTTCATGTTATAATCAGCAAGTTTATCAGTCAGGGTTTCAAAGTAATGTGCATATGGGAATATTATACAGCTATAAGATAATACACTATGTGGTTAGTTAACAACTAACTAACAGCAACATTGACTGGGTTTTACCCAGATAGCACAGGTACGTCTGTGAGATGTCTGGTAAAGATCTGGAGATCTGGAATACATCTGGTGTGTAAAAACATCTTATAAAGGAAAAGAGCTGCTTTACATACATTCTAAATCAAAAACGTCTTGCAGACATCTTCAATATGTCTATATGACATCTTTTAGGAGACGTCTCACAGACGTATTGCAGATGAGAAAACAATTTAAATAAGACATCTTGCAGATGTAAACGCAGACATCAAATAGACGTCTCCGAGATGTATGTGTGCTATGCTATAAGGGTCTGAATGCACTGACAGAGGGCCCCTCACAAAGCTTTGCTTAGGGCCCCCCAGCATCTAGGACCGGCACTGCAAGTGACTGTCGGTTAAGGGAGGAGTCAGCTTTTGCAAACATTGGGACATTAAAAAACTGCCTCATAAACATACTGAATTACTGCAGAAAATGGACATACAAAAAATGTTTTTTTTAAGTGTGCTTCCAAAAAGCAAACTTATTGTACCGCACAAGTTTTATTATTATTATTCTGCTGTAATTTTTGGCCAGCTCTCGCGACTAGGCCATTTGACAAAGAGACCCATTCAAACTTTAAAACGTTTGGGCAGTGCCGGTCTAAGTTGCTTGAAGACATGATGTCACAGATCCAAGTCATTCTTCCGCCATATTGGATTGAACAGAAAAAAAAAAAAAAGATGCACAGGTCACAAATTTTGTCCGAACTTCACGAAACTGGACGTACATGATACTTAGACCAAGCCTCACGAAAGTTAGAAGGATTTTTGATATCCGGAAGCGTTTGCCTGTCAAAGCCCAAACGAAATCTGCGGCCAAAACAGGAAGTCCTTCAAATCTCAGGAACACTTTCGCGTATTGAAACCAAACTTTGTACATAAACTTGGGACTCCAAGTTGAGGATGCACAACATCAAAAAAAAAAAAAAAAATTCTAAAATTTTACGCCGACAAACAGGAAGTTGTTCATATCTCAGGAACGCTTCGTACTTAAACCAAACTTTGTACATGAACTTGGGACCCCAAGTTGAGGATGCACAACATAAAAAAAACATTCTACAATTTTACGCAGCCAAACAGGAAGTCGTTCATATCTCAGGAACGCTTCGTACTTAAACCAAACTTTGTACATGAACTTGGGACCCCAAGTTGAGGATGCACAACATAAAAAAAACATTCTACAATTTTACCCAGCCAAACAGGAAGTCGTTCATATCTCAGGAACGCTTCGTATTGAAACCAAACTTTGTACATGAACTTGGGACTCCAATGTGAGGATGCACACGATCGGCGGCACCAGAGCAAGCACACTTTCGCAGTTCCTCCAGAATTGGATTTTCTAGTTATTGTTCTGCCCTAATTTGGCCAGCTCCTGAGCCTAGGCCGTTTGACCCCGTTCAAACTTTAAAACATTCGGGCAGTGCCGGTCTAAGTTGCTTGAGGACATGACGTCATGGATCCATGTCGTTCTTCCGCCATATTAGATTGAACAGAAAACCCAAATAAAGATTCGCAGGTTACCAAATTTGTCTGAACTTCACGAAACTGGACGAACATGATCCTTGGACCAAGCTTCACAAAAGTTACTAGGATTTTTGATTTTTAGAAGCGTTCGCCCATCACAGCCCAAACGAAACTTGCATTGAAGCCGCCAACACATGAAGTAGTTCTCAGGAACACTTTCACGTATTGAAACCAGACTTTGTACATGAACTTGGGTCTCCAATGTGGGGATGAAAAACATAAAAAAACATTATAGTTTTCTCCCAGCATTATTTACAGACAGGTGGGGGAGGGCAGCCCTCCATGTTGTTCTGTGTTGATGCTTTGTTAGTGGGGAGGAGCAGCACCAGAGTGCTCAGTGCAAACAGATCTGATTGCGTGCTTGTTCTCGTGATGGTCAACACGGATCTTTATAAGGATTTGGGTTATACTGAGTCACTCACTAAACTGATCTGGGTTGTGCAAGTCACTTGAGTCAGTAAAAAATGATTTGCCTCAAGGCTTTGTTTAATTACAGATGGAGTTCGGTATTTCCCCATGTAAAATTATTACTGATGCAAAACCCTTTATTGCGCGTGAGTCAAGAGGCCGCTTGTTCTGCGTGTCTCTTCAGTAAATAAGTTTTGCGGATTAACATATAACACGTGTGACACTTGTGGATTTAACGAGCAGGTGAACATAATCTCCAGAGCTGCTTTAAGAGTTTATTTTGATAAAAGCGCAGGTTCAAGGAATCAGTTGTCTATCCTATACGACAAAGTGCCAAAATAAAAGTCTGTCTGTAACTTAAACATCTGCAGGAAAAATCACTAATATTTTATAAAGTAAACTATTAAAATCTACTGTTATGTAGTATTAACATATAACTAGTTAATTAACAGTGTTGGGGAAAGTTACTTTTAAAAGTAATGCATCACAATATTAAGTTACTTCCAAAAAAAGTAACTAATTGCGTTACTTGGTAATTTTTCATGGAAAGTAATGATTACGTTACTTTTTAGTTACTTTTGCGTTACTTTTTCTTGGCTAAGGTTTGATCTCTTTCAGGCCTTGCATGTGTTTTTTATGACTGGAAAGTTCTGAATTCAGAAATTGCAAAATCACAAAAATGTCGAGGTCTGGCCTGCCATCTCATTTTCTGACTCAAACTGTTCCCACACAGGGGTGTACACATAGAGTGCATAATGTGACTACGTTTAGTTTAATTCAGTACATTATTATTTTTTTAAACAAATTAATTAAACTAAAAAAGTAACTTGCATTACTTTTTTGAAAAAGTAACTCAAATAATAATGTGCACATTTAAAAAGTAATGCGTTACTTTACTCGTTACCTCAGAAAAGTAATATTATTACGTAATGCACGTTACTTGTAATGCGTTACCCCCAACACTGTTAATTAAACAGTTTAAAAAATTAAACATACTTACAAAATCTAAATATATTTTAAATTTCAGTGAATAATTTCAAATGTACACTGTAAAAAATTACTCTGGAGGGTGTTAAATTTAACCCATGAAAATTAGTTATAATTTAATTAAGTATATAAGCTAGCAAGTAAAATAAAAAATAATGGGTATATTCTACCTTCACTATCCAATTTTTAACAGTAATAACTGCAATACTAAAAAAATAAGTAACATATACCCCAAAATATTGGCCTTAGCACCGCAAAGTGCGCATGAATCAACATCCAGGCGGGACTCGAGTCACCATTTTTTCATATCATATCGGCGGGAGAACTGCGGTTTGTTGACAGGTAAGTTTTTATTTAACTTGTTGATATCATCATGAATGGAAATGTTAAGTTGGTTAACTGTAAAATCTACCAGAAGTTTAGTCATTTGCGTGCTTCTCTGTCTCTGTTGTTGACAGATTGATAGGTTAGAATATGTCAGTCAGGTTAGCTTTGAATGAAACATCGCCCAGTTCTTGCACCTGCGAATACGAATAAATATCCATATTTATGATAAAAATATTAACTTCCATTATTATTATTTACATGTCTGAATCTCGTGAACAGCGGAGCTGCTCAATATGAGTGGTTGAACTTGAGCAAGCCACGTGACGAGAGAGAGCAGCGGACGGTTGATGTACGATACAGACGGGAGGGCGTCGAGCAGACAAACAAACAACGGTAAAGCTGTCGATGCTAGATAATTACTGTAAAAGTTTTCTTGCATTTATCTGTTAATATATTGAGTTTTGTTTTAGAAGGGATCCATTTATGAAGCCATTTTATTATTATTATTATTATTATTATCATTTACGGATATATACTTAACGTTGCCTTTCGCTTTTTAATGTCTGTTCAAAAAAGTATTTCGGAGTTCATATGTTATATATGAGACTTGTATATGAAGTTGAATCACTTAAAATTGAATGTAAGTACTTCTTGTTAGTGTTCAATGTTTTATGCACGTGTACTGTGAGTTATAGCATAATATGAAGTTGTATTTTTGCACTTAATAAGTTTTAAATGAAGTTGAAATGTTTGTTTGTATCGATATAGCATGCTAGTCTACTGAGGTAAATGAGATCAGTTTTTCCTCTCATATTATTGTCTTCTTTAATTTTCTAATGATAACGTGAAGAACAGTATTTAGGAATCTTGCTTTTAATGGTTTTTTAACATCTCATGAAGCCTTGGTTTATTTTGTTTTATGAAATAATATGTTCAAGAAGCTTTATGTAAAACTATGATATGTTGTATTTCACTTGAAATGTATTGGGGTTATTATACGTCCAATAATTAGTTTTAAATGTTTACAGAATGTTATTTGGTCAATAAAGCAAGCAATTTATGCAATCTTGTGCATGACTATTTTCTTATTCAACCCTCTCTAAATAAGTAATATGTAATGTTTCTTAATGGCTTATCATTATTAATAATAATTTAATAGATCTGTGCCTTAATACCAATAGGGTTAATGTTATTCATTTTTTTATAAGTAATTAGTTATGAAAAAATAGGTAGACCTTACCTAATTTTTTTTACTTTATCATAGTAATTAAATGTAGGTACTTTTTAATCAAATATATAGGATATAATTTACTCAAACAAAGTGAGTGCAAATTGTTACAACAATTTTTTTGAGTAAATTCTATAGGTTGTTTTTTACAGTGTATATAATGTCAATCAAATACTTTAAAATATGAAATATACTTGTATATTATTCAATATAAAAACACTATACTATCTAGGAATTAAAAAAATAAACTACACTTTTATTATGCCACCGTATTATTTAATTTGGGCAATAAACTAAAGCAGAATTTATGATTTCATATGATCATAAGATATTCAACTATATATTACATTGAACTTCACTTGTGGTTGTTGTTTTATACATGTGCTACAACTTTTTGGCATGTGCTACAAAATGTTAAACCTCTGTAGTATCCGTGCAGTGCTTTCTATAGAAAAAAAATATTACCTGCAATTACAATAACATCATTTTCATTATGCATTATTTGTTTTGGCTGTTTAAAATGATGTAAACATAGAGACGTAGGGACATGGGTGGCTAAAAACTAAGTCTACATTACACAAACAATATGTAGACAGTCATGCACCCTTCACCATTAGTGCTTTAATTGATATTATAGAAATTCTTTCATGTATTGAAACCAAACTTTGTACATAAACTTGGGACTCCAATGTGAGGATGCACAAGATAAAAAAACTAAATCAGCGGCACCAGAGCAAGCACACTTTCGCAGTTCCTCCAGAAATTCATTTTCTAGTTTTTGTTGCTATAGTTTTAGGTGTGGTAATATATCATATATAATATAATAATAATAAATAATAAAGGTGCCTGTAGTTGTACATGTACTTCCCTTGTTTTGAGGTCTGAACAAACAAAGTCTTATAAAAGTGTACAGCTAAGCGACGACTGTTTAGCTCTCCAACCACATGAGACCACAACTCTATAGGTTCAGTTTAAGTGACCTATTTGCACAATCATAATCACATTTTTATCATAAAATAAATATTACAATGCCTGTTGACCTAAACATCATCAGAACCACTGACTTTTCTGAAAAGGTCTAACATTTCTCAGAGCATATTTATATCTAAGACCTTGGTTTTAAATTTTTTCTCATTGCGTAATTCTTACAATAAGATTTGAAAGCAGTTATAGTGAATGTGTCTTGTGTTGAGTTTCAGTTGACTGTGGCTGAAATCTGTAGTTGGTTCATGTTCATCTAATATTAGAGTAACAGTTTTTTATGATTGCTATACAAAATCTTTTCGTGTCGCATGATTTTTGAAAGTGCAAAACTACATGCCAACTCTATAAACCATAAGCTATTTCTCAGCCTTTGACTCAGTTTTCAATTGCATAAAACACTTTTTTCAAAACACTACACACAATTCTCTACCTAAGACACAAAGATCTATAAGGAAGTGACTTGCTTTCCTTTTCCAAACACAACCAATCAAAATGCTACACTTATTCACCAGGTCACACAGACACACTCCTCACATGTGCAAACACGAATTGCTTAACTGATCACTAACCAATCACTGCTTTATTTTATAGTAGTAAAGATAGGCATATACAGTTTTTCTGAATTGCTAAAACACTTTTTTTGAAACCATCACTCATTTTCTCAAAACCTTAAACACAAATCCCAATTTTAAACAAAATTCACAGAACCCCTGACTCTTCTAGCAAAATCAAACAATTGCTTCAAAACCATTTCACTTGTACTCAAAATCAAACTAAGCTTTCAAATCATACACACATAAGTCTATAATATAAAACACTACAAGCATCCATTAGACACTACCTTAAAAAATGGAAAACACAACATCCAGGAGATCTGCTTACAGAAATACATGTTTACTGTACATAACAACACACTTGACAAATACTGTTAAAAATCTCTATTACTGTAATCACAAGTTTAGTTCAGTGAATATAATGAATACTTTACTGTAAGTACTGCAAGTAATAGTAAGTTTTCAATATTACTGTAAGCAGCACTTGTATTTTGTAAAAAGTCATCAATCCAACTGCAAATTTTGCCAATTGCATCGTCTCTGGTGTCCTTTTCTTCCTCATACTCTTCATCTGCCTCTCAGACTGTTTCCAATTCACACAATTGGTAAAAAATACCATTAGATAAAAGTGTGTAGAATTTTGAGTTGTTGTGTTTACTCGATGATAACGGTGTTTTAGTTGTGTTCAACTTTTGCCTGCCTGTGTTTAGCATTTATAAAACAAGTGCATTGCAGTGTGAAATGTGTGTTTTAGTGAGAAGTTTGTGTTTAGAATTTTGCAAAAAGAGTGCATGATTTGATAAATGGGTTTAGGCCACTATGAATTTGGTTCAGAGATTGGGGGTTAGTGTTTTAGCAATTCAAAAAAACTGTAAATAGGTCAACGGTCAGATTACCTGTTTTGGCAATCTGCACACAACCCTCCCTGCCAATTCCTGGACTGGGACCCCACACACAATTTACTGTATTCTACTGTAAATAATATACTTTTGGTTTACATGTTTATAGTTTTATTGTATGCTAATGTATGCAACAGTAATGTTTGGCCTAATAAATATTTTCTGTTTTTACATTGCATTGGCGTTTCCGGTGTACTTTTTACCCCTCTCGGCAGATTACTTTCACTGTAGAACATTGTATTAAAATGTAGATATAAGCCCATGAAAGACCAAAGAGCTTTAGATTTAGAACAGCAGTGTTTACATGGTATATCCAAAAATCTATTATTATGAAAGAACTGTTGGCCATTTGATGCAAATGCTTCATTCTGACACGTGTTTGTGGCATTTTGAATGCAGTGTTGCATTTTGAAGGAGATGTGAGCTACTTTCCATTTTGTGTGTGCAGTTTTGAGAATTGTGTGTAGAGTTTTGAAAAAAGGAGACTTAGCTTTGAAAACATGTGTAAGCAATTGGTAAAAACTGTAAGAAGAAAGAATCATACTTTATTTTTTATAAAATATTGTACTGGTCGGCCTGGTTTTTATGTTTTCCAAGTTATTTTTATTATTGTGGAAGATACTGTATGTTCTCCAATTTGTCACTGTTTCTGAGCTGCTGAGTCCACAACAATCTTTAAGAAACATCTGAAAACACAGCTGTTACACATTCACCTGACTAACCCCTAACTGTTAACTTTCTACTGTTTAATGTTCTGAATTTATATGTGTTTGAAATCAATTATTTAATAGCAGAAGCACAAACACAGATCCTGCTAACACTTCATAACCACTTATAATAAGATAAAAAAAATCTTTAAAAAAAAAAGGAAAGGCTTTAGTTAAACTGTATCTTTTAAAAACAATAGGGAACAAGATCTGTGAATCTGATAAATAAATGCCTAGAAATGCAAATGAATATATTTTGATTAGTACATTTACCTGAGAATTCTTTTCCTAAAACATTCATTTATTGCACTTCGATGTGAAAACCCAGCTAAAGTCTTTATTTGCGAGTTACTGTTTTCTATAAAATCATCCTACATAATCCAAAAAAACATTGTGTGAATCATAACCTAGAAATTAATATTGACTGAGTAAGGTCATGTCAATGATTGTAATGTGAAATCATTTATTGAAATCAAACTTTGAAACTCTTAATCTCAATTAAGGATTTTAAAACTTAAGCCTGGATTTCACAGACTGACAAATAAGATGATTCTTACATTTAGTAAATCTGATAAGGATACAGTGTCCTTCAATGGCTACTTGATTTCTTTCATACAAAAATATTTGAAAGATTTTTTAGCAGATGGGTCTTGAGATGGTGTTCTGTCTTCTGGTTGACTGTGGCTGAAACCTGTAGTTTGATCTAATGATGTATGAAAAAGGAATAAAATAAATCATAAATAGTCTTTAAATGTATTATCTATATTAGCCTATCTGATCAGCATACAGTGTCCTCTAAATGGCTACTTGCTTTATTCCAAAGATCTTAAAGTATTCGTAGCAGATGAGTCTTGTGTTGGTGTTGTGCTTTCTGGTTGACTGTGGCTAAAATCTATAGTTTGATCTACTGATAGTGTATGAAAAATGAAAAGAATAAATCCTAATCACAAAGTTATTTGTTTAACTGTATTTACCTTTCTGATTAGCATACAGTGGGTCTCATTCAGTAAGCATGCGTATGCACAAATTTGTTCGTAAAATGTGCGTACGGATGTTTTAACTTACAAATCATGATTCAACAAAAACTTTCATACTAAAATGTATTTTAAATTAAAAACATAAGAACAACTTGACAACATGTACTTAATAAACAAGGAATAAAAATGAACAAGGATAAAATATAAATTATACACAGATATATATTATAGGGTTCTTTTTACTTCAGTAAATGGTTATTCGCACATCTAGTCTAAGTTGTTCATTTTTTTTTTTGCATTTAGAAGAAATTTTAGTATAAAGGTTTTTGTTGAATCATGCACACATTTTACGAACAAATTTGTGCGTACGCATGCTTAGTGAATGAGACCCAGTGTCCTCTAAATTTATTTATTTAATTAACATTTATTAGAGGATCAACATCATGAACATCAACATCTCGTTTTCATGGGGGTCCTAAATGGCTACTTGCTTTATTCTTACCCAAAGATCTTAAAGTATTCGTAGCAGATGGGTGTTGTGTTGGCGTTGTGCCTTCTGGTTGACTGTTGTTGGGATCTGTAGTTTGATAATAATAGTGTATGAAAAGGGAAAAAAATAAATCATAATAAAGGTATTTCTTCAACTATATATTAAAAAGTAGTCCTGGATTAAATTTTTTTCATGTTAAAGTTCTTATGTTGTTTGGCTCATTGTAGACATTTAAAAAACCATTATATTAAGACATTTTGACAGACCAGGTCTTTTTATTATCTATTATCTTAAAAAGTCTGTTTAGAAGAAGTTACCAAAGTTACAGACCTTAATGGATTAAATAAGTAAAATAATAATTGAGCAGGACCTGTTAAGCAAATTGCATGAAACTAAATGAAAATGACTTGTAAATTATTCCCAAAATATAAAGTATTTGTGAGATCTGTATATTTAAACATTCTCAAAAATTATTTTGTGGTAATTGTTAGCAGATGCTATTAAGAGAGCCTAATCTGTCAATGTAAATCTAACTTATACTACATTTCTTTAACTACATACCACTAGCCAAAAGTGTACTGTTAAAATTGTGATGAGTGGTAAATACAAAAGTGACTATATTTAAACTTTTGTCATTGAGTTAAGCTTAAATGAGGTGAAACATGTAAAAAATATTTTTATTATTAAAAGACTATTGCACTTGTGGTTGTGATTTTGTACAGCTTACATTATATTTGTATGATGTAAAGCATGTGAACACTTACCTGGTTCTGTTACTATCAGATTCACAGTTGGAGTTCCATTACAGTAATAAATTCCAGAGTCTGAGAGTGAAACACTCTTTATGTGTAGCGAAAAATCATCCAATAAACTATAACGGTTATGAGGATCTGGAATTAGTTTGTGTCTCTCTCCATCTGTTTCTGCAGTGAAAATGTCTATTCTTGTTCCATCTCTGGCTTTACCCCATATCACTCTCCCTTCATGTTTACACACAAGATAGGCGTCCTTTCCCACAGTGACACTGCGATTAAATATTACTGTCAAAACAAACACAAATGAACAAAGATAATGTGCTGTAAATACATTTCATCTACTTCTTGCTGGCTTTGTATTTGTTATAATCACTACTTTACAATGAAATCCAGACTAATAATGTAGTCTTACAATATAAGCTTCTGTATGTACACCAAATATAGGTGAAATTAAAATATTAAAACAAATTAACAAGTTCATGTCTCTCATTTACACTGGAGAGTATAAAACCCTGCTACTCACTGCTCCGAGTTGTGTGTATGTTCATGTAGAACAGAAGACACATTAAGAAAAGATGTTTCATTTTCTGCTGTCAGTGTGAGAATCAGATGAAGATTTGCTTATAGTTTAAGCTTGAAAGCGGTACATATATATATATAACACAGTTGCGTGTCTGGTGCAAGTGACTGTGGGTTTAGGGAGGGTTGGCTTTTGCAAACACTGCGACATTAAAAGAAACTGCTCAATAAACACACTGAACTACTGCAGAAAATGGACATACTGAAAAATAAAGTTTTTTATTTTTGTTGCTGTAGTTTTAGGTGTGGTGATATATCATATATAACATCATATTAATAAATAATAAATGAGCCTGTAGTTTTATATGTACTTCCCTTGCTTTGAAGTATGAACAAACAACAGTGGTCTTATAAAAAATAGTGTACAGCTAGCTAAGCGATGACTGTTCTGTGAACTAGGTTCAGATTAAGTGACCTATATGCAGAATAATAGTCACATTTTTTATTACATGATTGACAGTGCCTGTAGACCTAAACATCATCAGAACCACTGACTTTTCTGAAAGCGTCTAACATTTCTCAGAGCATATTTATATTTAATTTTCCTGTTGAGTAATTCTTACAATATGATTTAAAAGCAGTTATAGTGAATATGTCTTGTGTTGGTTCATGTTCATCTATTAGAGTAAAAAAAGAAAAGAAGAATTCATGACAATCATATGCTTTTTTTAACTATATTATTAAATATCGTACTGGTCGGCCTGGCTATTATGTTTTCCAAATTAATTTATTTTTATTATTGTAGAAGATACTGTATGATGTTTTCTTCTATTTATCAGTGTTTCATATTTCAGTATGTTTTATGAGTTCAGCAATTTTAAACTTATTAGACTACTAACTTTACTACTAACTTTACTGCGTTAGTACTAACGACTACTAACAGTTACGTGATTGGTCATGTTTCATGCGTTTATGGTCGTGTATAGTGTGGATGAAGATTCTTTTTAAAATGCCAGTATAAACGAGGATCGTTTTCATTTTAAAATGCCATTTTAAAACGCAAATGCTCTAATGTAAACAGGGCCTTAGTTATACTTTACGACTTGAGCATATGAGGCAGAATGCACTTTGGTCGATTGGATCACAAGTGAATGACACTAAATACAGGTGTAAACGGGGTGTGAAGCGTTTTGAGCCGGTCCACTTTCGACCACATTCAGAGGTAGTCGAAAGCGCATTATGTGGTCAAATGTGTTCGAGCAGCCACTGGCCTCTAGATTATTAGATTATAAGAAAAACAACCCCTTTAAATGGCCATGAACATAAATATTGAATATGATTGGTGATTAATGAGGGGAACTAAATGTCTAAAAGGATTTGCTACAGAGATGCTTTTTGTCACATTCTGCAGCCACTCTATAATACGGTTGATCCTTCTTGCAAGAAATGAAAACGTTTAAAAGGTCTACTATCTCTTACTAGGAAAATTGCCAAGACAATAATGTTGTTCTGGTCATTGTAAATATTATATTAGAAGAAGCATTAGATAAAGTTTTTATAACCGACCAGATTGTGTTCTTCCTGCATTATCTTCCACAGTAGTTGATAGTTAAAATCACTGATGTGTAGATGAACATTATATCTATAATATTTGAATACATTTTGAGAGAATTAATAAATAGGACCTACTAATAAAAATAATGTACAAAAATGACCTGAAATTATACAAAGTTTTAATAAAAAGAATTTACCTGTGCAATTTTGTTGTAATTGTCAACATGCTACAAAATAAATGCTATCAATGGAGCTGTGTGCATGTGTGTGCGTGTGCATGCGTGTATGTGTGCACATGTGTGTGGGTGTGTTGACCTCAATTCACTTCTACCCACTCACTTTTGAAAAGCATTTACCCCACTCTGTTCCTCTTTGAACGAATAAGCTGAGAGCCTCTACCTGAGCTGCTGAGTCCAACACAATCTTTAAGAAACATCTGAAAACACAGCTGTTAGACATTCACCCGATTAACTCCTAACTGTTAACTTTCCACTGTTTAATGTTCTGAGTTTATGAAATCAATTATTGAAATCAAACTTTGAAACTTCTAATCTAAATATAGGATTTTAAAAACATTAGCCTGGATTTCACAGACAGGATCAAATAAGATGATTCTTAAAGTTTTTGTAGTAAATCTGATAAGCATGTAAAGTAAAAAAAAATCATATATACAAAAATATATTCATACAAATATGTTTTGGACTTAATAACAAGATAACAGATAAAATATATTTGAAAAATATAATAAATAAAATCAGCATTTTTTGCATTGGAACAAAAATAAAAACAGGTAAAGGCTGCTCGTAATAAAAGTTCATGATACATTCTGTATGATATACTGTAGGCCTACTTTTATTAAATATTAATGTAGATTTAAACACACAAAACCTAACAAATACACAAAATATTTTGTAGTGTAAAATGTTTACGTTTATAAGCAAAATGGCACCTGCAAAGAGGAAACATGTTTAATAGCAGAAGCACAACCACAGATCCTGCTAACACTTGATAACCACTTATAATAACATCTTTAAAAAGAAAAAGTTTTAGTTAAACTGTATCTTTTAAAAACAATAGGGAACAAGATCTGTGAAACTGATAAACAAACGCATAGAAATGCAAATGAATATATTTTGATTAGTACATTTACCTAACAATGCTTTTCCTAAAACATGCATACATTTATTGCACTTTGATGTGAAATCCATAGAAAGTCTTTATTTGCGAGTTACTGTTTTCTATAAAATCATCCTATATAATTCAAAGAACATTGTATGAATCATAACCTATAGATATTAATATTGACTGACCAAGGTCATGTCAATGCTTGAAATGTGAAATAAATTATTGAAATCAAACTTTAAAACTCTTAATCTAAATATAGGATTTTAAAACTTTTGCTTGCATTTCACAGACAGGATCAAATAAGATGATTCTTACATCGTATTTTTCGTAGTAAATCTGATGCATACAGTGTCCTCTAAATGGCTACTTGATTTCTTTCATACAAAAATATTTGAAAGATTTCTTGGCAGATGGGTCTTGTGTTGGTGTTGTGCCTTCTGGTTGACTGTGGCAGAAACCTGTAGTTTGATGTAATAATAGTGTATGAAAAAGGAATAAAATAAATCATAAATACTTATTTCTTAAACTTCATTATATATATTAGCCTATCTGATCAGCATACAGCATGCGTACGCACAAACAGACGTTTTAACTTACTAATCATGATTCAACAAAAACTTTCATACTAAAATTTCTTCTAACTGTTTGCAAAAACGTAAGAACAAATAAGACCACAGGTCCGCAATAATTGTGAATAAGGAAAAAGAACCCTATAATATATATCTGTGTTGTATAATTTATATTTTTCCTTGTTCATGATTATTGGGTAGATGTGGTCTTAGTTGTTCTTATGTTTTTGTAGGTCAGTTTACCCACTAGCAAGACCATTAAATAAACACAGAACGGAAGTTAACTTCAAACCAGGTGAGGAACCGCGACAACACGCAAAAATGAGATAATGTAATATTATTGCTGAGACATGGGAAAGGATTTGTTTGCAGATCAATGCAGCATTCCCGCTTGTGTCGCAGACCCCGGACGACTGAGAGTCAGTGGTATACATTACAATCGCAGTCAAGGGTTGAGATTGCAGCCTTTAAATGGGCAAGCATGGCAACAGGTAGGCCTTTAATATTAAATATATAATATCATTATTGTTTTATGTAATTCTAAAAATGTCCTGCTTGTCATGAATGTAATGAAATATGAAACAAATTTCATAAAAACTGGCTGTACAGTGCACCATATATGTGCTATGAAAAAACCAAATGAAACCAAAACATTTGTTAATTACGACAAGGTATTTGTTCAGGAGGTCAGTTAACCCACTAGCCAGACCATTAAATAAACACAGACCGGAAGTTAACTTCGGGCCAGATGAGGAACCGCAACAACAATCGTACATCCGATGAAACAGACTAAAAATAAAGGTTTAATGGTTAAATGTTTTACTTAATTCATTTCTGACTTCTGAGAGAAGTTGAATGTGCCGCATCAAATTTAAAGTTGAAATGGTGAATGGCTAAATGGTGAAACATTGAGTACTGTGTGAAAAGCTAAGAGTCCACATTAAAGTACTTTACAATACTGGGTGGTCTTTGAGACAAATGGACAGGTGGTCTTATAAATGTGTTAATAAATATATGAGTAAACCTGTTGTTGGTGTAATGGTTCCTGGTTGATTGTAGCTGGATGTGGTTGTCTCTAATACAGCAAACACACACAAACTTGTGAATTAAAGGATTTATAATAAATTTAATAATGATTATAAAATGATCGTCGAGGGCCCCTCACATGTAAGGGCCCTATGTACTCATTCACCCTTTTCCCCCCACTTACGATGCCCCTGATGACATGTAGCAGCATACATTAGGAAAATTTTATTGTCATGAATTAATTTATGGGTTTTTTCTAACTGAGAGATCATTGCAAATAACCAGGATATAACTAATGAGCACAAAAAGTCCATGAAGTCACAATAATAATCTATTTGATCAACAATCAATATAACAAACAATTTGATCAAACAATACCTTTTGTTGAGTTAAATTCTAAATTGCTGGAGTTAGATTGAGTTGGTTGAGTTGTAGAGATCACTGAAAAGAGCAAAAGTAAAAAATTTCATTATTACTGTATGTTTATTAAGCTCAATATAAAGCTTAATAATGATAGATTGTCTGAAATTAGGATATGAATTATGAAGCAAAACTAAAATACTTTCTGCCTCTCTCAAAACAGTTCAGAACAGAGAATGTATTAGAGAGCTGTAGCAATATGTCAATAACCATGATGTTTTAAAAATAAAATAATAATAATATCATGTTAAGAGTGTCGCTATTAGACTGATATTGACAATAACTGTGATATTGTGGTGGTAAGGCTGTACAGTGCACCATATATGTACTACGAAAAAATCGTTTGTTCCATAATTTAATTTACCACAGTATTGTGTTAATAAAGATCAGCTGCCAAACCTCTCTTCGCACAGCGGTGATCCAAGCTCGCCGTCTATCCTCATGTTTATGAAACCAAAACATTTGTTATTTTTGACAAGGTATTTGTTCAAGAGTTCAGTTTACCCACGAACCAGACCATTAAATTAACACAGACTGGAAGTTAACTTCAGGCCAGATGAGAAACCGCGACAACATGCATGCATCCTATGAACTGTCTATAAAAATAAGTTTTTAAGGTTGAATGTTGTACTAAATTAATTTCTGACTTCTGAGAGAAGTTGAATGTGCCGCCTCAAATGTGGGTATAAAAGCACGAATTCAGTTTGACATCCCTCACTAATGTTCAAAATGGTGAAACGTTGAGTACTGTCTAAGTTAAGAGTCCACAGGAAAGCACTTCACAATGCTGGATGGTCTTTGAGACAAATGGACAAGTGGTTTAATAGATGTGTTAATAAATATATGAGTAAACCTGGTGTTGGTGTGGTGGCTCCTGGTTGACTGTAGCTGGATGTAGTTGTCTCTAATACAGCAAACACACACAAACTTGTGAATTAAAAGATTTGATTGGATCTTAGCAGGTAAAGGATCTTTGTAAAAACAACTGAAGGTCTTTTACTTGTAACATTAGAAGATTTAGTTTAGTATGAGATATATTCTCATACTCAAATAAATGATTTACTTAATATAATAACTATATAAATATTATATATATTAAATAAGGAGCTCAGATGCAAAAGCTGCTAATGCCACCTCCATCAAAAATGAAATGATGATATTAATGCTCTTGGCATATAAGCCTACTATACATTCATTAAATACATTTGCTTCAAAGCTTATTTACAAGAAAACATGTCAGATGCACTCATATGGTTTTGCATATGAACTCTATGAACTTTATAACTCTATATCTAAAACTTTAGAGATTCAAGAAATATTTGAGTAAACCTGGTTTTGGTGTGGTTGCTCCTGCTTGCCTGTTGTTGGATGTGGTTGAATCTAAACAAATACAGCGCACAAACTCATGAATTAAGGGATTTGTTTGGTTTATAGCATGTAAAGCATCTTTATGTTTTTTCTGAAAACAACATTGTTTCAATAAAGTAATTTATAGGGGTAGAACAATCTGGCACATGTTTGTATTTCTATTAATCATTATAATTAAAGGTTTGTGATACAATATCACAGCAATTTGTAATTACTTTACATTTTAGCAAACTGGTGGATATTTTGTATTTATTAGAGAAATCTCCTTTGTACATTTTTGTACGATCTGCTTTCACTCCAGTGATGGTTGTGTTCAGAGGTGGAGTCAAGAGTGGAGCTTCATCCTTGCTTTTTTCTAATGTTACAAACTCATTCAAAATCACCACCTCTTTAAAAAATAATGTTTTTATGTGAGATCAGGTGAGTATTGAATCATGAACACTTACCTGGTTCTGTTACTGTCAGATTCACAGCTGGAGTTGCATTACAGTAATAAAGTCCAGAGTCTGAGGCTGAAACTCTCTTTATGTGTAGTGATAAATCATCAAATAAAATATAACGGTTATGAGGATCTGGAATTGGTTTTCTTGTCTCTCCATCTGTTTCTGCAGTGAGAATGTCCACTCTTGTTCCATCTCTGTCTTTACTCCATATCACGTTCCCTTCATGTCTACACACAAGAACGACGTCCTTTCCCACAGTGACACTGCGATTGAATATTTCTGTCAAAACAAACACAAATGAACAAAGATAATGTGCTGTAAATATATTTCATCTACTTCTTCCTGGCTTTGTATTTGTTATAATCACTACTTTAGAATGAAATCCTGACTAATAATGTAGTCTTACAATATAAGCTTCTGTATGTACACCAAATATAGGTGAAATTAAAATATTAAAACAAATTAACAAGGTCATGTCTCTCTTTCGCACTGGATGTCTTTAGAGTATAAAACCCTGCTACTCACCTCTCTGAGTTGTGTGTATGTTCATGTAGAACAGAAGACACATTAAGAAAAGATGTTTCATTTTCTGCTGTCAGTGTTAAAATCAGATGAAGATTTGCTTATAGTTTAAGCTTGAAAGCGGTACATATATACACAGATGCGTGTCTGGTGCAAGTGACTGTGGGTTAAGGGAGGGGTCAGCTTTTGCCAACCTTGCGACATTTAAAAAACTGTTTAATAAACATACTGAACTATTGCAGAAAATGGACATACTGAAAATAAAGTTTTAATTTTTGTTGCTATAGTGATATATCATATATAATATCATAATAATAAATAATAAAGGAGCCTGTAGTTGTACATGTACTTCCCTTGATTTGAGGTCTGAACAAACAACAGTTGTCTGTGTGTACAGCTAAGCGACGACTGTTTAGCTCTCCATCCAGATGGGACCACAACGCTATAGGTTCAGTTTAAGTGACCTATATGCACAATAATAATCACATTTTTATCATATGACTAACTGTGCCTGCTGACCAATGATTTTTTTGAAAGCGTCTAACATTTCTCAGAGCATATTTATATCCAAGACCATTGTTAAAATTTTTTCTCTCGTTGCATCATTTTTATAATATGTGATTGAAAACTTGTAAAGCGCTTTGGATGGCCATTGGTCTGTGAAAGTGCTATATAAATGCATTTACCATAATATTAGAGTAAAAAAGAGAAAAGAATAATTTATGACAATCATACGTTTTTTTTAGCTATATTATTAAATATTGTACTGGTAGGCCTGGCCTTTATGTTTTCCAAATTAAATTCTTTTTATTTTTGTGAAAGATATATGTTGTTTTCTCCTTTTTATCAGTGTTACATATTTAAGTATGTTTTCTGAGTTTTACTAATTCTAGCTTGAGTTATATTAAATAGGGAGGAACTGTATCATGCTCACGTATAAATGTATTACTTTAGGATTTAAGAAACATCTGAAAACACAACTGTTATTCATCTGAAACCTCTAACTGTCAACTTTCTACTGTTTAAGAAAGTTTAATTGCCTAAAGTTAATCTTCCAGTATGTGTGGTCAGGCTAGTAACTAGTAGTCATTTGGATAGCTTTGGAAAAGCAATGAAAAATGTAAATGTGATTGGCTTAAAATAAGTTTAGTCTAACCATTGACTCTTACACACCCACTCAATGCCACTAGAATTGTTTCCATTTATCGTAAATGCTTTTAGTCTTCATGTTCACCAACCAACAAAATATTCATTAGACAACATTATAATCAGGACTAAACTTATCAACAAATAAAAATTACTTGACTTAAACCAAATTTGACCATGCATGTGGAAGATACCATTACTATTTTTACAATTAAAAATATACAAAAAGTATATTATATGGAAAAATATTCTAAACTAATTCTAGCTAGACTTCCCTTGTTCTGAGGTCTGAACAAAACTCAGAGGTCTTATAACAAAAAAAAACAGTACAGCTCAGACACGATTGAGACACCACAGCTCTCCAACCACATGATACCACAACTCTATGGGTTCTGTTTTACAATGATGTTTATCTTTTACAAGCTAATAACTTAAAACAAAGCAACAACATGCAAGCAGGACAGTTATGTATAGTTATGTGCAAATTTATAAACTAAACTAATTTTTAACGTTAAGTCAGAGAAGCGTAGCATGATGAGATTCACTTTTTAAAATAAATAAGTGGTTGCAGTTATAAAGACCAGCATTACTCCTCACCAACACATGTTGTGGCTGGTATGCTGGCATCCACATCATGCTTTCCAACTACTTTAACAAACAAACTTCCCTTGGTCAACCAGCTTTTTCCGAAAGAACTTGCTGGTTGACCACCATAAACCAGCTTGTACCAAAATGGAAATTCATACAAATGTGTGGTACTAAAACAGGTACATGCTATATATCATGAACTGACTAATGTTCCTTCAAAAGAGGGAAGTGTAAAACAGTGGTTTTAAAAAGGCACGCAATGTGAAACAGGTCAGTTATTCTTTTGCCACTTTTATAGTTTTATATTTATAGCTGATACTCTTTGGTAAATGCTCTCTAGCAACCTATACAACACATTTTGAACTACATTGAATTGACTAAAGTTATACATTGTCATCTGTGACATACTTTAGGCCTGTCTGTCTGAATTGTTGTTTTAAAGTCTATTTTGACACATTTTCAATTAGGATATAATGCACATTTTATCTGCCATGAAGAAAAATAATCAAATATCTCAATATTTTTGCTTGTCTCCTTGTCTCTATAAAAGCAAATGAAAATTTTCCCCAGAAATGCACAAAATAGAGACAGAAAACTCATTTCCTAATGCCTTTAAGCCAATACAAATTAATACCAGTTCAAAGTTAAAACACGGCCAACATCCATTTGATTTATCATTATTAAATAAAATCTCAAATGTTATAAATTCTGTATATAAATTGAATGTATTTGCATTTGCATTACACTTCACCTGTCAAGATGACTTGCAATTTCAAACCAATATTCAATGCTCCTTACTTATGAGGTTTATAAGCGGGATAATGTAGAGGCAGCCATTTGTTATCGAAGAAATAAGCCCCAACAGTGTAATCAGGCCCCAACTTGAGCCTAAGGTCCCTTACATAACAAACCCTGGGATGGATCAACTTTTCAACACACCTACCACATCTGTGTATTATAGTGGATTGGATAGAAGACGTTAGCAGATGGCCAAATATAAAGTAGCCAGATACATATATATACGCAGGCACGTGCACAGATAGGGCTCAACCTGTGCAGAACACATGCCCTTTTTGTCCTTACACTCCGAAGTGCCCTTTTTTGGAGGTGTTTTATTATTATTATTTTATATATATAAATTAATGCAATTGTTAAACATTTACCTCTGTCTGTGTGTTTTACAAATATATTTATCAAGTAAAATTATTAAAAAACTAAATATTTTTGGATCCGCTCAAACTGTCTGTCAAACATCTTAACTCCGCCCCCTGAGTGCAGCGAGCTGAAGTTCCACAGCAGTCAGAGGCAGCTGAACGTCTTGCAACGGTAAATAAGTATCTTGTTGTTTGAGTAGGCTACAATGCTGTCTCATTACGAAAGAAACACTAGTATGTATATAACGGCGCATGTTTTATAAATTTGAGCAGAGCCGAATTATCCATAGACGGGATTGGTCGAGTGGGCAATCAGGGGGCACTAAGAGCTCCAAACTGCGACCAAATTGAGTTTTTGACAAAGCGCGAGCAGTTTTTAAACAAGTGTTCACCCATGTGAAGGGCACCCGTGACAACAATACGGAATGCACGGTCGGGTTTTTAACCGCTTTTTTTGCATGACGCGTCTCAATCGTTAAAATCGTTAAAATGTCTAGCCTACATTAACACCAAAAACATATCAGATTAGAAAGGTCTTAGACATCAGATGCCCAGTTGGGAAAACTGGATAGAGACGAAAAACGTGTAAAGGATACAAGTATGTACATTATATTGCCCTGTCACTCATTATAGTATGCAATCTGGATATAATTTATTGTATATGCATGTATCTTATGCATTGAATTAGTCAAGGGAGTTGTATGATTGTTGTATGATTATTTGGTTCATAACTTTTTATTCTGAAATCAACTGCATAGAGTTAAGTCTACTTAGTATTTAGTATATTTATTAGTAATGCAGTTATTTGCACCTTCAAAAGACCAAGGTTCCTGGTCCTCAGCACAGTTTTTGCCAGGTAGGCAGAGATACATGTTGAATATGCTAATGTTATGGCTATAGTATAGTATAATCTCCTATTGATCTTTAATCTCCTATTTCCCCTCTTCTCAATCACATATCAATCACACAAACATGTTAACCAAATAATAAAAATGAGCTTATAAAACAGAATACCTTTTTTTTCTTCAAACATATTTTAATGTAACTTTATGTAAGCAGAGGAAAAAAATAAAATTTATATATTCTACAATTAAATAAGAGCAAGTTCACAAGAGCACTTCACAAACACATGACTACAAATAGGCCTAATACAGACAAACACCCAGGATGTAAATTGTTAAAGCCAACTTAAAAGGGCAGATATCGTTTGCACTGTATAATGCCAAGCTATCATAAAATGTCATTTTTCATTCATTAATAGTGATTTTTTTCAATCATTAATAGCGAATAAATATAAAGCTATTAAGATGATTATTAAGTGATATTTATTTGGAGGGGGTGCCCTTTTTCAGTTTCAGCACATGCCCCTCAAAAGGTCTGTGCACGGCCCTGTATATACGTATATTATATTAGTGCAACCAAACGCAACAACCAGACATTTTGATGCTGGGAAACCATTTTGATAATCTTTTTGAGTTGCTAAATCGTTAGAACCACAGGGGAACAACACAACCTCAGTTGCCAAAATGCGCGTGCAGGCTATTTGATCACATGGGCTGTAAAAGGGTCTATAATAAAATAAACTAACAATGTGTGTTTTACAGCATTTATTGATCTTTGTTAATGTTAGGTAATGCAATTACAGTTCAGTGTTACTAAATACAACATTAATTTTATTATTCAAATAAAAACCATTGGCTGATGCTACCAGGCCTTACAAAAGGGACAATCCTGAGCTCAGACAGACAGGGGTCACAAAATATTCATCCATTGTACACTTGTAGTAGAAACAACTACAGTACTACAACATAATGCCAATTGAACCCTTGACAGGAACGGACCTCTTGACTAGCCTGTGTTTCGTATGCTGCCTTGCGCGCAAATTTATTCATGCTGCAAGTCTAGCATGGAAACTATGGACCTTTTTTGCCCCTGAAATAGGGAACTATTTACAATTCTATATACCATTACTCATGTTAAATGTTGGACCAAGTTCAAAATGTTTTGATGCAAAAAACACACAATGTGCAGACATTGTTTTATATATTTACATTTAATGTCTAAAGATATGCAGTATCTCTGGAAATAGAGACTATCGTGCAGCAAGCATCGTGCAGTATTTTACTCATGAGGTTGTTTTCTTTTTCTCTCCTCCCTCTCCTTTCTTTTCTGATAGCCAGATTTTTGTTTCAACATCATGTGCAGGAGTGGTGTGAGTAGGATACTCTCAGCATACTATCAGGACTGATGTCACACAGATCGCACAGATATAAAATAATAACTTTGTTAATAAATATATGAGTATACCTGTTGTTGGTGTGGTGGCTCCTGGTTGACTGGATGTGGTTGTCTCTAATACAGCAAACACACACAAACTTGTGAATTAAAGGATTTATAATAACTTAAATAACGATTATAAAATGATCATCGAGGGCCCCTCACATGCCAGGGCCCTACACATTCCCCCTTTCCCCCCAACTTACCATGCCCCTCACTAAATGGTGAAACGTTGAGTACTGTCTGAAAAGTAAAGAGTCCACAGTAAAGCAAATTACAATGCTGGATGGTCTTTGAGACAAATGGACGGTAGTCTAATAAATTTGTTAATAAATATATGAGTGAAGTGATAAATCTGATTGCGTCTTGTTCTCGTGATGGTCAACCAAGGTCTTTTTAATGACTCTGTTTATCCTGAGTCACTCACTAAACTGATCTGGGTTGTGCGAGTAAAAGTCAATCAAAAATGATTTGCCTCAAGGCTTTGTTTAATTACAGATGGAGTTCGGTGCTTCCCCATGTAAAATTATTACTGACGCACAACCCTTTATTAATGTTGCGTTCCAGAGCACATCCAAACCAGTGGGATGTAGGACTTATCCTACCTCCAACTAGGAAAAGTGCACTGGAATGCCTGTCGAAGTGGAACCTCCTACCGGCGAACTCGGGGGAGTTCGACCTACCCCGACTTCAGCAAAATAAGTCGGAGGACAATGGCGGCGCCCATAGTCTCGCGTCGTGAGAGGAAAACTTCAAGGAATAGACTATAAATTGTACTTCTCTGCTTGTAGAGTTGTTTTAGACACTGTAATTTTAATACAACTTGTTTTTTTTATATTATGGCGTGAAATTATGTCGTTATTATCTGTTAGCATGAAGATACGGTAAAAGTATACCAAGTTACTTAAGCGACATGCAGCGCTTATATAATGGCTCCAAAACACTTTGTAAAGATGTTTAACTTGATGTTTAAGTGTAGTGTGAACTGCACAGTTCGGACCGACGTTTAAAAGTCATGTAGTCTGTACGAGCCTTAAGAAGACCGGTCGGTCGTCCATGTTTTCTGTTTACGTTCCATTTCAAATACCTGGAACGCTTTGAAGTAGGAGCTAGGAAACTTCAGGAAGGATAAGTCCCATGTCCCACTGGTTTGGATGGGCTCTGGAACGCAGCATTAGACTGATTTTTAGAAATCAGTCATCTATCCTATACGGCAAAGTGCCAAAATAAAAGTCTGTCTGTAACTTAAACATCCAAAGGAAAAAACACTTATATTTAATAAAGTAAACTATTAAAATCTAGTGTTATGTAGTATTATACTACTACTAAATTAAACAGTTTAAAAAATTAAACATACTTACAAAATTAAAATATATTTTAAATAGATAATTATATATTAATTATAATAGTATTTCAGTGAATAATTTCAAATGTATATAATGTCAATCAAATACTTTTTAATATAAAGTATACCTTAATATTTCATATAAAAAAGATTGTGTTCTTCCTGCATTATCTTCCACAGTAGTTGCTATAGTTGAAATCACTGATGTGTAGATGAACATTAAAATAGTTTGAATACATTTTGAGAGAATTAATTAGTAGTACCTGCTAATAAAAATAATGTACAAAAATGACTTGTAATTATACAAAGTTTTAATACAAATAATTTACCTGTGCAATTTTGTTGTAATTGTCAACAGAACATTGTATGAATCATAACCTAGATATTTAATATTGACTGAGCAATGTCATGTAGTAAATCTGATATAAACAGTGTCCTCTAAATGGCTACTTGATTTCTTTCATACAAAAATATCTGAAAGATTTCTTGGTAGATGGGTCTTGTGTTGGTGTTCTGCCTTCTAATTGACTGTGGCTGAAACCTGTAGTTTGATCTGATAGTGTATGAAAAAGGAAAAGAATAAATCATATTAAAGTTATTTCTTTAACTGTATATTAGCTGATTATCTGATCAGCATACAGTGGGTCTCATTCACTAAGCATGTGTACGCAAAAATTTGTTCGTAAAATTTGCGTACGGACAATTTAACTTCAACAAAAATGTTAATACGAAAATGTGTTTTAAATGTATGCAAAAACATAAGGACAACTTAGACCACACATGCGCAATAATCATGAACAAGGAAAAAAACCTATAATATATATCTGTATTATATGTGTGGTCTAAGTTGTTCTTATGTTTTTGTATACATTCAAAATAAATTTTAGTAAGAAAGTTTTTGTTGAATCATGATTTTCCATACGCACATTTTACGAACAAATTTGTGCGTATGCATGCTTGGTAAATGAGACCCAGTGTCCTCTAAATGGCTACTTGCTTTATTCCTACCCAAACATCTTAAAGTATTCATAGCATGTGGGTCTTGAGTTGGTGTTGGGCCTTCTGGTTGACTGTTGTTGGGATCTGTAGTTTGATAATAATAGTGTATGAAAAGGGAAAATAATAAATCATAATAAAAGGTATTTTTTTTCATCTTAAAGTTCTTATGTTGTTTGGCTCATTGTAGACATTTAAAAAAGCATAAAGACTTTGCTAACAGACCTGGGGTCTCATTTATAAATCTGTGCGTAGGATCCTTACTTAAAGTCTACATACGCACAAAAGCCAAAAATGGCATAAGCCAAAAAATATTAAGACTTATAAAACAAAGCAATGTTCCCTTTAAAAATCACAGATCACATGCATACATGAATCATCCTCAGATCCCACCCTTCAAGCCCATTATCCTGTCAAGTTTGTTTTTTATAGATCACAACCTTTGCGTGGGAACTACACATGTTTCCAGACCCGTTTTGTGTGTACGCACGGTTTATAAATGAGGCCCCAGATCTTTTTTATTATCTATTATCTTAAAAATGTCTATATAGAAAAAGTTACCAAAGTTACAGACCTTAAAAATAGATTAAATAAATAGGTCATAAAAAGAATAATTGAGCAGGACCTGTTAAGCAAATTGCATGAAACTAAATGAAAATGACTCTTAAATTATAAATTATTATAAATTATGTAAATTATTCCCAAAATATACAGTATTTGTGAGAACTGTATAAAGTTTTAAACATCCTCAAAGATTATTTTGTGGTAATTGTTAGCAGATGCTATTAAGAGAGCCTAATTAGTCAATGTAAATGTAATTTATACTACATTTCTTACACAGTAGCTATAAGTATATCTGTTCAAATTGTGATAAGTGGTAAAGAAAAAAGTGGCTATATTTAAACTTTTGTCACCAAGTTGTGCTTAAATGAGATGAAATATGTAAAAATTAGGATATTGTTATTATTAAAGACTATTGCACTTGTGGTTGTGATTTTGCACAGCTTACATTATACTGTATTTGTATGATGTAAAGCATGTAAACACTTACCTGGTTCTGTTACTATCAGATTCACAGTTGGAGTTTCATTACAGTAATAAATTCCAGAGTCTGAGGCTGAAACACTCTTTATGTAAAGTGATAAATCATCCAATAAACTATAACGCTTATGAGGAACTGAATTTAGTTTTCGTGTCTCTCTATCTGTTTCTGCAGTGAGAATCTCCACTCTTGTTCCATCTCTGTATTTACTCCATGTCACGTTGCCTTCATGTTTACACACAAGAGTGGCGTCCTTTCCCACAGTGACACTGCGATTGAATATTTCTGTCAAATCAAACACAAATGAACAAAGATAATGTGCTGTAAATACATTTCAACTACTTCTTCTTGGCTTTTTATTTGTTAATTTCGATTAACATCCAGACTAATAATGTAGTCTTACAATATAAGCTTCTGTATGTACACCAAATAGTTAAAATTAAAATATTAAAACAAAATAACAGGGAATTTCTCTGATTTGCACTGGATGTAAAGTCTCTTGAGTATAAACCCCTGCTACTCACCGCTCTGAGTTGTGTGTATGTTCATGTAAAACAGAAGACACTTTAAGAAAAGATGTTTCATGTTCTGCTGTCAGTGTGAGAATCAGATGAAGATTTGCTTATAGTTTAATCTTGAAAGCGGTACATATATACACAGATGCGTCTGGTGCAAGTGACTGTGGGTTAAGGGAGGGGTCAGTTTTTGCAAACATTGGGTCATTTAAAAAACTGCTTCATAAACATACTAAACTATTGCAGAAAATGCACATACTGAAAAATAAGTTTTTATTTTTGTTGCTACAGTTTTAGGTGTGGTGATATATCATATATAATAATATAATAATAATAAATAATAAAGGAGCCTGTAGTTGTACATGTACTTCCCTTGTTTTGAGGTATGAACAAACAACACTTGTCTTATAAAAATAGTGTACAGCTAAGTGACGACTGTTCAGCTCTCCAACCACATGAGACCACAACTCGTTCAGTTTAAGTGACCTATATGCACAATAATAATCACTTTTTTATCATATGAGTAACAGTGCCTGTTGACCTAAACAGCATCAAAACCACAGGTTTTTCTGAAAGCGTCTAACATTTCTCAGAGCATATTTATATCGAAGACCTTAGTAAAAAAAAATTCCGTTGCGTTATTCTTACAATATTTCTATGAATATGTATGAATGAGTGCATGAAGGTAAGGCAAAACTAAAGCAAATTTGGATGGCCATTGGTCTGTGAAAGCGCTATATAAATGCAGTACATTCTCACATTTACCATAATATTAGAGTTAAAAAGAGAGAAGAAGAATTAATGACAATCATATATTTTTTTTTACTATATTATTAAATATTGTACTGGTTGGCCTGGCTTTTATGTTTTCCAAATTAAGTTCTTTTTATTATTGTAGAAGATACTGTATGTTGTTTTTTCCTATTCATCACTGTTTCATATTACACTGAGTTCCAGTAATTATAGCTTGAATTCTGAAGCAACTGTATCATGCTTATGTATAAACTTATTAAACTACTAACTTAGTTACTACTTTAGCATTTGAGCCAAGGAGGCATAGGGCAGTACATTGTGTCCTGTTAGAGGCTGTTTACACCTGATGATGCGTTTCGGTTGTTCAGATCACAAATGGACAACATTAAATACATTAAACATTTTGAGCTCGTCCACTTTCGACCACATTCAGAGGTAGTCGAAAGTGCATTTTGTGCATGTGGTCAATTGTGTTCGAGCAGCCTCTGGCCGCTAGATTATTAGATTATAAGAAAAACAACCCCATAAATGGTTGTGAACATAAAAATTGAATATGATTGGTGATTAATGAGGAGAACTCAATGTATAAAAGGATATGCTGAGGAAATAATTTTTTGTCACATTCTGCAGCCACTCTGTAAGACCGTAGACCTTTCTTGCAAGAAATGAAAACATTTAAAAAGTCTACTGTCTTTTACTAGGAAAATTGCCAAGACAATAATGTTGTTCTGGTCATTATAAACATTGTAGAAGAAGCATTAGATAAAGTTTTTATAACCAACCACACTCTAAAAAAACAAACGGTGCTATATAGCACCAAAACAATTGCTTTGGATCGTAACGATAGAAGAACCATTTTAGTGCCATATAGCACCGGTGAAGAACCAGTGAAGCACCAGTGAAGCACCAGTGAAGCACCAGTGAAGCACCAGTGAAGCACCAGTGTAGAACCATATAGGGGCCATATAGCACCACATATGGTTCTACATAGCACTATATGGTTCTACACAGGTGCTTCACTGGTGCTTCACTGGTTCTTCACCGGTGCTATATGGCACTAAAAATGGTTCTATATCGTTACGATCCAAAGCAACTGTTTTGGTGCTATATAGCACCGTTTGTTTTTTAGAGTGCAGATTGTGTTCTTCCTGCATTATCTTCAACAGTAGTTGCGATAGATGAAGTCACTGATGTGTAGATGAACATTAAAATAGTTTGAATACATTTTGAGAGAATTAATCAGTAGGAGCTGCATGTGCGTGTGCGTGTGGACCACAACTCACTTCTATCACTCACTTTTAAAAGCTTTTACCCACTTTGTTCCTCTCTGAACTAATAAGCTGCCAGCCTCTACCCGAGCTGCTGAGTCCAACACAATCTTTAAGAAAAATATGAAAACACAGCTGTTACACATTCACACGATTAACCCCTAACTGTTAACTTTCCACTGTTTAATGTTTTGAATTTATAAGTGTTTGAAATCAATTATTGAAATCAAACTTTGAAACTTCTAATCTCAATATAGGATTTTAAAACGTTAGCCTGGATTTCACAGACAGGATCAAATAAGATGATTCTTACAGTTAGTAAATCTGATAAGCATGTATAGTGTCCTTCAATGACTACTTGCTGTCTTTCATACAAATATATCATATATACACAAACATATTCATACAAATATGTTTTGGACAAATATATTTCAAAAATAAAATTTATAAAATCAGCATTTTTTTGCACTGAAAACCCAAAAAATAAAAACAAGTAAAGGCTGCTAGTAATGAAAGCTCATGATACATTCTGTAGGCCTATACTTTTATTAAATATAAATGCAGATTTAAACACTCAAAACCTAACAAATACATAAAATATTTTGTAGTTTAAAATGTTAACGTTTATAAGCAAAATGGCACCTGCAAAGAGGAAACATGTTTAATAGCAGAAGCACAACCACAGATCCTGCTAACACTTGATAACCACTTATAATAACATCTTTAAAAAAGGAAAGGCTTTAGTTAAACGGTATCTTTTGTACCAAAAAACAACAGGGAACAAGATCTGTGGAACTGATAAACAAACGCATAGAAATGCAAATGAATATATTTTGATTACTACATTCACCTGAAATGCTTTTCCTAAAACATTTATTGCACTTCGATGTGAAAACCCAGCGAAAGTCTTTATTTGTGAGTTACTGTTTTCTATAAAATCATCCAAGAACATTGTATGAATCATAACCTGGATATTAATATTGAATGAGTAAGGTCATGTCAATGCTTGAAATGTGAAATCAATTATTGAAATCAAACTTTGAAACTTCTAATCTCAATAAAGGATTTTAACATTTTAGCCTGCATTTCACAGACAGGATCAAATAAGATTCTTACAGTTTTTGTAGTAAATCTGATAAGCATACAGTGTCCTCAGACTGGCTACTTGATTTCTTTCATACAACAACGTGTGAAAGATCGCTTGGCAGATGGGTCTTGTGATGGTGTTTTGTCTTCTGGTTGACTGTGGCTGAAACCTGTAGTTTGATCTAATGACAGTGTATAAAAAAGGAAAAAAACAAATCATAAATAGTTATTTCTTAAACTGTATTATATTAGCCTATCTGATCAGCATACAGCATGCGTACGCACAAATTTGTTCGTAAAATGTGCATACGGACGTTTTAACTTATCATGATTCAACAAAAAGTTTCATACTTAAATTTCTTTCTAAATGTTTGCAAAAATGTAAGAACAACTTAGACCACACGTGCGCAATAATTGTGAATAAGGAAAAAGAACCCCTTATATATATCTGTGTTAAAATCAATTATATATTTTCCTTGTCCTATAACCAGAGGCGGACAGAGTACACAGCTTCATTACTTGAGTAAAAGTACAGATACCCCTGGCTTAATTTTACTCAAGTACAAATAAAGTAGATGTCTACTTAAGTAAAAGTACTGAAGTACTTGTTTTTTGAAAGTACTTGAGTATCAAGAGTACATTTTCTAAATATTGCATTACTACTCCCACACTGCACGTTGAACCACTTGAGATGATTGATATTGAATTTTTTTAGGTGGTGATGAAGTTTTGTTTTGGTAAACACGGCAAACACTTGAAGCGAAAACTATCATTAACTTGTTTAGAAAATTTAAATAGTCTAATAGATGGACCTGCTGCGTCTTCATCCATTGTTTCGTCCATGGTTTCGTCTCTTATCTAAATTTGACTATGGTGACTTTGGCGGAAAGCTGAAGGTGATTGCTGATAGGCTGTCCCAATCAGTGGGGCCTGCACAATCCAATCACGTTTAAGAGAAGGAAACAAGAAATTGAGGGTTTCCAAGATTTTTCTTCTCCTTTTTTTTAGAAGAAGTAATGAGTTCTTACAGTTATGGATAGAAATGTAGTGGAGTAAAGAGTACAATATTTACTTCTCAAATGTACTTGAGTAAAGTCGTGAGTATTCCCCAAAAATGATACTCGAGTAAGGTACAGATCCCTCAAAATTGTACTTAAGTACTGTACTCAAGTAAATGTCCTCGGTTACTGTCCAGCTCTGCCTATAATATATATATGTGTTATATAATTTATATTATTTCCTTGTTCATGATTATTGGGTACATGTGGTCTAAGTTTTGTATACATTTAAAATTAATGGTAGTATAAACGTTTTTGTTGAATCATGATTTGTAAGTTAAAACATCCGTACACACATTTTACGAACAAATTTGTGCGTACGCATGCTTAGTGAATGAGACCCAGTGTCCTCTAAATGGCTACTTGCTTTATTCTTCCCAAGGATTAAAGTGATTTATATACCGTTAATTACGATTATAAAATGATTGTCGAGGGCCCCTCACATGCCAGGGCCCTATGTACTCATTCACCCTTTTCCCCCAACTTATGAGGCCCCTGATGACATGTAGCAGCATACATTGGGAAAATGTTATTGTCATGAATTAATTGATGGGTTTTTTCCAACTGAGACATCATTGCAAATAACCAGGATATAACTCATGACCACAAAAAGTCCATGAAGTCACAATAGTAATCTATTTGATCAACAAACACAAACAATTTGATCAAACAATACCTTTTGTTGAGTTAAATGTTGAATGGCTGGAGTAAGATTGAGTTGGTTGAGTTGTAGAGATCACTGAAAAGAGCAAAAGTAAAAAATGTCATTATAACTGTATGTTTATTAAGCTCAATATAAAGCTTAATATTGATAGGTTGTCTGAAATTAGGGTAGGAATTATGAAGCAAAGCTAAAATACTTTCTGCCTCTCTCAAAACAGTTCAGCACAGGGAACAGGGCTCTACACTGAAAAAAAAAATCCTTTCAATTTACGTAATTTTAATGTGTACATCGGTCCCACATAATCCGATTGTGTAAAACCAACATAATTTTCCTCATTTAATTTTTATGTGTCAGACCAAAACATTTTAATTGTTTTAAGTAGTCTAATATAAATATGTTGACTCAAAGTGCTATTTCTCTTTACTATAACACATTTATTTTGTAATGTTTAAGTAATTTTATTATGTAAGGGGACTAGATTTTCATCTGTAATTCCAACATGCTTTTTTAATGCTTATATTATGGGATTATGTAACTCTAAAGCAATTTCATTATGTCTCTGGCACCAGAATAATCACCCATAATTATCCAAATGTTATTTATTTCTTTTTTAAATACAAAATACATTTGCATTGGCATAAAAAGCAAAGAGTTTTGAACAAATGTTTAGTGATATTGAGGCAAACCACTGCTTTCAGATCATCAATTCATTTAAATCACTACACATTAATTCAACAACAGTCAATAACTATTACAACAATCAGCACATGCAGTACATACAAAGGGGCAATTTCCCAGACAGGTTGTGGATTAAGCCATGACTAGGCCCTAGTTATATTAGGATATTTTTTACAAAAAAAGTTTACAAACAAACCTACCTTACAAAAACAACACTGGAGTACATCTTGAGACAAAACAATGGCACTGATATATGTCAAGATATGTCAGTGCAATATGTTTTCAAATTAAGGCATTGCAAAAGTCTGGGACTAGAAAAAGCCCCATCTGTAAAACTGACCCAAATGTTTAAAATAGTTACTATCACAGTAGATTTAGAAGTGCTAAAGCACAAACACTGCATTCCAAAGAGACATGCAAAACAGTAAGTACTATTATTTTTTAAATGGATTTACAAACTGGAAAATATCAATCCTTCAGAAAGTCAGAGCTAAAGCATTTGTATAAACTGATAATCAAAGATTCAACAAAAACAAAATACAACAACCATTTCCAAAATCAACTCTGAGCAGCAAACGGTTAATGTTTTAATAAGAAAAAACACTTAAAACTGATAAATAAAAAGAACATAAATGAGCAGCACAGTCTTTCTGATCCTTTCACTGAAAGAAACGGTTCGTTAAAGTTACGCTCAATGCAGTTCCATTAAAATCTTTTGGATTTCTTCAAAAATAAAGCAGAGATCAGGATAGCTCAGGTTTAAGGCATACATCAGCTCAAACAACATGGCACGATGTTGCAACACCTTCATGCCTTCCAGGACTATACAAAGATCCTCTTCTTCATCACAAGAAGCATGTTGTTTGAGAGCACAAATCCCAACAGTGGTGTCTTCAAATGACCACACTGATGCTGACTTCATCCATGCCCTGTACAAAACAGACAAATGTAGTTAAAGAAACAGAAAAAAGTTACTGTTACAATAAAAGTGTCATTGGAAATTAGTACAATGCAAACAAATATAAATGTAAGTATACAGACCCATGTGCATTGCCACAGCATATTACAATTGGTTACAAATATATGGGTTACAAAGCAAGGCAGCTGCACTGTCCACTGCTCCAGGTGTGTGTGCGCGTTTACTAGACTGGAATGAGTTAAATAAAGAGGCCACATTTCGAGTGTGTGCTACCATACCTGACAATCACAGCAAAAGTGAATTCTCATTTTCTCACTGTCATGTTGTTATAAACCTGTATAAATGTCTTTGTTCTGATGAACACGAAGGAAGACATTTATTTTGAGGAATGTTTGCAACCAAACTGTTCATGAGCCCCATTCACTTCCATAGTATTATATTTCCCCACTATGGAAGTGAATGGGGCTTATGATTGGTTTGGGAACAAACATTCCTCAAAATATCTTCCTTAGTGTTCATCAGAACAAAGACATTTATAAAGGTTTGTAACAACATGATAGGGAGTAAGTGATGAGAATTTTTATTTTTGGGTGAACTACCCCTTTAAATCTTCCCAGGTGTTTTAATGACCCGTGTGCCAAAAGATGTAACTAAAACATACTACATTTTCTGTACTTCCAACAATGTTTACACATTTTTATGTCTATGAATCTATATTACTTACTTCTGTCATTTGATCATTCATTGTTTGAAGTCTTTTTGCTAGCTGTCCTCCTTTCTGATAGAAGAGTTTCGTCAGGTTTTTGGATTGGAGGTCCAGGTGACACGCAGGAACATAAGACAGTAGTGATTCTTTTAAATTCAGCATTTATCTGAAAACAAATTAACCAACCATTGTATATTTGAGTACTGCGAGTCAAGAATAATACATGTATATTAGTTGCAAAAATAAGATTTAGCTCCTAAGAGCAGTAAAACAGTGATAGGAATTACTTACCAATGCTTTTGAGTGTGTAGCGCATGCAAGGATGATGGACCTATAAGAGGAAATATTCAGTGGTGAAATCAACACACAACCTCAAATGATTAAGGTCACACATACACAGAGCAATAATGAAATAAGTATTATATCTGTCATAGGACGCAATTTTGGACAAAATGAGATCTTAAAACAAGGTGCTCTTCTGAAAACGTCAGCTTTAAGGTGTGGCACTTCAAAGCAATTTTTTCAGTTAATATACCAGACGTCACGCGAGGCATTTAAAAAAAGCTTTTTCTAATTGAATCAAGTGTTGCTCGTGGCGTAGTGAAGTCACGAATAACTGACGCGGGTCTGTTCATCTGATTAAGCAGACAGTTTGTTTCATACAATGTCATTATTAATGTAGTCAATTGATATCATCTGGTAAATTACTTACATGGATAACGTTACTCTGGACAGAATAACGTTTGGTTAGCGTTTTATTTGTCCTGAACCGTTTCCATAGAACAACTGAGTAAAAAGTGCCTCAAAAGTCAACTCAAATCTGACAGTTTTCAACTCGGATAAAACTACCAAACGTGAAATAACGTTATACAGCTGACATTTTTAAAACGCTGTTTTTCTTTATGAGCCTTACACTTACTGACTGACTGTAAAGTTAACTTACTCCACCAACATCCTCCAAACTCATTTTTACTACAAGTCATTGCAATGGCTACATATTGTAAAAAAAAAACTGTCTATCTAGTGAAGATGTATCACGTATAAAGTGAACATAAATAAATAATAGAACTTACTTTAATAATGTGGTGTCCGTCTGAGAGAGTTCTTCTGACTGACTGCTGTGCTGTCTTCATTTTGGCTTTCAAAACAAACGATCTTTATTCTTCTTTTATGGCGATTGACGTCCTTTTTATTGAGCGTTACTGCCACCTTCTGTTTAGGAGGTGCCATTTTGTGTGCAAACTCAATTTTATTGCTTTAAGTATTCAATTCAATCAATTTTAATCAATGTGAGAATAATGTGTTCATTTTACATTCAAACAAAACATTTTCATCATAATCAATTAAATTATGTTTACACAAGGAATATAAATATTTTGTGTTGCATATACATGTTTATTTTATTTAAATTCAAAGACCCACCAAGTCCATTTTTTTCAGTGTATATTAGAGCTGTCGCAATATGTCAATAACCGTGATATTTTAAAAATGAAATATTAATGTCATGTTAGAGTGTCGCTATTAGACTGATATTGACAATAACTGTGATATTGTGGTGGTAAGGCTGTACAGTGCACCATATATGTACTACGAAAAAATCGTTCGTGCCATAATTTAATTTACCACAGTATTATGTAAACAAAGGATCGGCTGCCAAACCTCTCTTTGCACAGCGGTGATCCAAGCTCACCGTCTCTCCTCATGTTTATGAAACCGAAACATTTGTTATTTTCGACAAGGTATTTGTTCAAGAGTTCAGTTTACCCACTAGCCAGACCATTAAATAAACACAGACTGGAAGTTAACTTCAGGCCAGATGAGGAACTACGACAACATGCGTGCATCCTATAAACTGTCTATAAAATAAGTTTTAATGGTCGAATGTTTTACTTAATTAATTTCTGACTTCTGAGAGAAGTTGAATGTGCCGCCTCAAATGTGGGTATAAAAGCACGAATTCAGTTTGACATCCCTCACTCATCAGAATGGTGAAACACTGAGTACTGTCTGAAAAGTTGAGAGTCCACATTAAAGCACTTCACAATGCTGGATGGTCTTTGAGACAAATTTACAAGTGGTTTAATAAATGTGTTAAAAAATATATGAGTAAACCTGGTGTTGGTGTGGTGGCTCCTGGTGGACTGTAGCTAGATGTAGTTGTCTCTAATACAGCAAACACACACAAACTTGTGAATTAAAGAATTTGATTGGCAAATAAAAGGATCTTTGTAAAAACAACTGAAGGTCTTTTACTTGTAACATTAGAAGATTTAGTATGACATATATTCTCATACTCAAATAAATGCTTTACTTAATATAATAATTATAAATATTATATTAAATAAGGAGCTCAAATGCAAAAGCCGCTAAAGCCACCTCCATCAAAAATGAAATGATGATATTAATGCTCTTGGCATATAAGCCTACTATACATTCATTAAATACCTTTGCTTCAAAGCTTATATACAAGAAAACATGTCAGATGCACTTAAATGGTTTTGCATATGAACTGTATGAACTTTATAACTCTATATCTAAAACTTTAGAGATTCAAGAAATATTTGAGAAAACCTGGTGTTGGTGTGGTGGCTCCTGCTTGCCTGTTGTTGGATGTGGTTGAATCTAAACAAATACAGCACACAAACTTATGAATTAAGGGATTTGTTTGGTTTATAGCATGTAAAGCATCTTTATGTATTTTCTGAAAACAACATTGTTTCAATAAAGTAAATTAATAGTGGTAGAGCAATCTGGCATACATGTTTGAATTTCTATTATTCATTATAATTTAAGGTTTGTGATACAATATCACAGCAATTTGTAATTACTTTACATTTTAGCAAACTGGTGGCTACTTTGTATTTATTTGTGAAATCTCCTTTGTACATTTTTGTACGATCTGATTTCACACCAGTGATGGTTGTGTTCAGAGGTGGGGTCAAAGGTGAAGCTTCATGCTTGCTGTTTTCTAATGTTACAAATTCATACAAAATCACCACCTCTTTAAATAATAATGTTTTTATGTGAGATCAGGTGAGAATTGAATCATGAACACTTACCTGCTTCTGTTACTATCAGATTCACAGTTGGAGTTTCATTACAGTAATAAACTCCAGAGTCTGAGGCTGAAACACTCTCTATGTGTAGTGATAAATCATCCAATAAACTATAACGGTTATGAGGATCTGAAATTAGTTTTCTTGTCTCTCCATCTTTTTCTTTAGTGAGAATGTCCACTCTTGTTCCATCTCTGACTTTACCCCATGTAACTTTCCCTTCATGTTTACACACAAGATAGACGTCCTTTCCCACAGTGACACTGCGATTGAATATTTCTGTCAAAACAAACACAAATGAACAAAGATAATGTGCTGTACATACATTTCAACTACTTCTTGCTGGCTTTGTATTTGTTATAATAATCACTACTTTAGATTGAAATCCAGACTAATAATGTAGTCTTACAATATAAGCTTCTGTACTGTATGTACACCAAATATAGGTGAAATTAAAATATTAAAACAAATTAACAAGCTCATGTCTCTCATTTGCAAATGATGTAAAGTCTCTAGAGTATAAAACCCTGCTACTCACCGCTCTGAGTTGTGTGTATGTTCATGTAGAACAGAAGACACATTAAGAAAAGATGTTTCATTTTCTGCTGTCAGTGTTAAAATCAGATAAAGATTTGCTTGAAAGCGGTACATACAGTATGTACACAAGATGCGTGTCTTGGACAAGTGACTGTGGGTTAAGGGAGGGGTCAGCTTTTGAAAACATTGTGACATTTCAAAAACTGCTTAATAAACATACTAAACTATTGCAGAAAATGGACATACTGAAAAATTAGGTTTTATTTTTGTTTGTTGTAGTTTTAGGTGTGGTGATCATATATAATATCATAATAATAAATAATAAAGGAGGCTGTAGTTGTACATGTACTTCCCTTGTTTTGAGGTCTGAATAAACAACAGTGGTCTTATAAAAATAGTATACAGCTAAGTGACGACTGTTCAGCTCTACAACCACATGGGACCACAACTCGTTCAGTTAAAGTGATCTATATGCACAATAATAATCACATTTTTATCATATGACAGCATCAAAACCACAGATTTTTTCTGAAAGTGTCTAATATTTCTCAGAGCATATTTATATCCAAATATTTTGTTTTATTTTTTTCCCTGTTGCATAATTCTTATAATATGTGTATGAATGTGTATGAATGAGTGTGTGAATCAGTGAATCTGAGGCAAAACTTGTAAAGGGCTTTGGATGGCCATTGGTCTGTGAAAGCGCTATATAAATGAAGTACATTCTCACATTTCTTTCAAAATTTTTTTAACTATATTATTGTACTGGTAGGCCTGGCCTTTAGGTTTTCCAAATTAAGTTATTTTTATGATTGTTGAAGATATTGTATGTTTTTTTCTTCTATTTATCACTGTTTCATATTTCAGTATGTTTTATAAGTTTCAGTAATTCTAGCTTGAGTTCCATTAAAGCTCCACTGTGTAAGATCTACTCCCATCTAGTGGTGAAAGTCTATATGACAACCAACTGAATATTACTTTCTAGCCCCCAAACCCCCCCCCCCCCCAATCGGAATGCATTTTAACTCGTACGGTGGCCCGGCCGTGTCATGCCAAGGTTAACATGTCTTCCAGTAGCTACAAAGCAAAAGCAATGAAAAAAATGAACAATTTGCAATGTCCTTTGCCTGTGATCCATCAAAGCACACAGATTTATGTTTAACATGAAAAAAGTCTGATTGTCATGATATGTCCGCTTAAAATCACATACAAAAAGCAACCATAAACGTAGCCAGACACTCCTTTTTCATCGATGCGAGGAAAAATATCACAGGGGCTGTTAAACTTGGTATTAAATATGTGTTTTAATCCGTCTCTTTTTGTCCATTTTCGACTGCTTCTCTCCAGATTACTGAGGGGATGGTCTGTGGACGAGTCCCTCTCCTGTCATTTAATCATGAGCGAGAGTAATGATGGGTTTAAATGGACGCGAATTACACTAACAAGTGTTATGCATAATCATGCTAAAGTTAGCCAAGGAACTATAAAACTTCAAGTTTACAACATACCGGTACACTGTATCGATGTAAACGAATATGCTGAATTACCTGTGGAGAAGATAGAAAGTAGCAACTTCAGTGTCCCTTGAGCCCCATCTTGGAAAACTAACTCCAATATTGACTTTGGTCTTGATGTTTTTCCTGTCGCGTTGTCGTTTAAAATCCCCGTTTCGCTTCCTTGGCGACTTGTTTTAATGTCCTCGAGAATATGTCTTCAACAGGCTTTCAAATCAAAGCATTAGATCGCAGGTTCATCACGGTTTGCAGGTGTCGCAGCCGAAGGATTCAGCTACGCAGGTCGTAGGCTGCATACGTCATCAAGCCTGGTTTAATTAAATTAACTGAGAATTACATTCACAAGTCATAAGCATATTACATCAATTTACAATTAACAAAGAATAATTGTCAGCGTTATAATTGTTAATATTCTGAAATAAGACTGTCTTGATGACGTATACCGCCTACACATGCAACCTCCGGAGGCTTCAGCTATCGGCCAGCGTGAGTGTAGAGTGAAAGCGCGAAAGGCGGAGCTTGAATTTAAGGAATGTCCCTCGTCGGCGAATGTATTTCAAAGATGGAGGCACAACATGGATTCAGCCAGAGAGCGCTTCGACGGTATGCATTTTAAATAGCAGAGTCTACACTTACGAGAATACTTTGATTAGTGGGTGGGAAGTAATTACACATGAATGAGCACATACTTTTGAAAGAAAACATGGGTTTTTGCTAAGAATTAACTCAATAAAGTACACAGTAGAGCTTTAAGTAGGAAGGAACTGTATCATGCTTCACATAAACTTATTAGACTAATAACTAAGTTACTACTTCAGGATTTGAATAAAGGAGGCATAGGACAGAACATTGTGTTCTGTTAGAGGCTGTTTACACCTGTTTTGGTTGATCGGATTACAAGTGGACGACATTAAATAGGCCTACAGGTTAAACAGGGTGTGAAACATTTGAGCTCGTCCACTTTCGACCACATTCAGAGGTAGTCGAAAATACATTTTGTGGTGTAGACGTGCACGTGTTCAAATGTGTTCGAGCAGCCACTGGCCTCTAGATTATTAGATTATAAGAAAAACAACCCCATAAATGGCCATGAACATAAATATTGAATATGATTGGTGATTAGTGAGGGGATCTTAATGTAAAAAAGAATAAGCTACAGAAATGCTTTTTTCACATTGTGCAGCCACTCTGTAAGACCGTAGACCTTTTTTGCAAGAAATGAAAACATTTAAAAGGTCTACTATCTCTTACTAGGAAAATTGCCAAGATAATAATGTTGTTCTGGTCATTGTAAATATTGTATTAGAAGAAGCATTAGATAAAGTTTTTATAACAGGGCAGATTGTGTTCTTCCTGCATTATCTTCCACAGTAGTTGCTATAGATGAAGTCACTGATGTGTAGATGAACATTAAAATAGTTATATAGTTACATTTTGAGAGAATTAATTAGTAGGACCTGCATGTGCATGTGCGTGTGGACCTCAACTCAGTTCTATCACTCACTTTTGAAAAGCTTTTATCCACTCTGTTCCTCTTTGAACGAATAAGCTGACAGCCTCTACCTGACAATCTTTTTAAGAAACATCTGAAAACACAACTGTTACACATTCACCTGATTAACCCCTAACTGTTAACTTTCCACTGTTTAATGTTTTGAATTTATATGTGTTTGAAATCATTTATTGAAATCAAACTTTGAAACTTCTAATCTCAATATAGGATTTTAAAACGTTAGCCTGGATTTCACAGACAGGATCAAATAAGATGATTCTTACAGTTAGTAAATCTGATAAGCATGTACAGTATAGTGTCTTTCAATGACTACTTGCTTTGTTTCATACAAATATATCATATATACACAAACATATTCATACAAATATGTTTTGGACAAATATATTTGAAAAATATAATTAATAAAATCAGCATTTTTTCGCACTGGAAAAAACAAGTAAAGGCTGCTGGTAATGAAAGCTCCTGATACATTTTGTATGATATACTGTAGGCCTATATTTTTATTAAATATTAGATGTAACACTCAAAACCTAACAAATACACAAAATATTTTGTAGTTTAAAATGTTTACGTTTATAAGCAAAATGGCACCTGCAAAGAGGAAACATGTTTAATAGCAGAAGCACAACCACAGATCCTGCTAACACTTGATAACCACTTATAATAACATCTTTAAAAAAAGAAAGGCTTTAGTTAAACTGTATCTTTGTCCCAAAAAAACAATAGGGAACAAGATCTGTGAAACTGATAAACATAGAAATGCAAATGAATAGCCTATATTTTGATTAGCACATTTACCTGAAAATGCTTTTCCTAAAAAATACATTTAATGCACTTCGATGTGAAAATCCAGCAAAAGTCTTTATTTGCGAGTTACTGTTTTCTATAAAATCATCCTATATAATGCAAAGAACATTCTGTGAATCATAACCTAGATATTAATATTGACTGAGTAAGGTCATGTCATTGCTTGAAATGTGAAATCAATTATTAAAACCAAACATTAAAACTCCTAATCTCAATATAGGATTTTACAATTTTAGCCTGGATTTCACAGACAGGATCAAATAAGATGATTATTACAGTTTTTGTAGTAAATCTGATAAGTATACAATGTCCTCTAAATGGCTACTTGATTTCTTTCATACAAAAATATTTGAAAGATTTCTTGGCAGATGGGTCTTGTGATGGTGTTTTGCCTTCTGGTTGACTGTGGCTGAAACCTGTAGTTTGATGTAATAATAGTGTATGAAAAAGGAATAAAATAAATCATAAATAGTTTTTTCTTAAATTGTATTATATATATTAGCCTATCTGATCAGCAAACAGCATGCGTACGCACAAATTTGTTTGTAAATGCGTACGAACGTTTTAACTTACATATCATGATTCAACAAAAACTTACTAAAATTTCTTCTAAATGTTTGGCAAAAACGTAAGAACAACTTAGACCACACATGCGCAATGATCATGATGGAAAAGAACCCTATAATATATATCTGTGTTATATCATTTATATTTTTTCCTTGTTCATGATTATTGGGTGGCCTAAGTTGTTCTTATGTTTTTGTATACATTTAAGTTTTTGTTGAATCATGATTTGTAAGTTAAAACGTCCGTACGCACATTTTACGAACAAATTTGTGTGTACGCATGCTTAGTGAATGAGACCCAGTGTCCTCTAAATGGCTGCTTGCTTTATTCTTACCCAAAGGTCTTAAAGTATTCATAGCAGATGGGTGTTGTTGTGTTGGTGTGCCTTCTGTTTTTCTGTTGTTGGGATCTGTAGTTTGATCTAATGATAGTGTATGAAAAGAGAAAAGAATTAACATAATTAAGGTTCTTCAACTATATATTAAAAAGTAGTCCTGGATTTAAAAAAAAATCATGTTAAAGTTCTTATGTTGTTTGGCTCATTGTAGACATTTAAAAAAGCATTATATAAAGACGTTTTGCTAACAGACCAGGGGCCGGCCATATTCACAAAGCATTTTATCTTACCACTAAGAGTACTCCTAAATCGCACTAAAAGATTTTAGCTAGGAGATTTCTCATAAAAGTTATTCACAACGCCTTTCAGACCTACTCTTAGTAAGGAAAAATGATAACTCCTAAACTAAGAGCGAGTCTTCGTTGATATGGATGACATCAATTCTCATGCACGAGCTTCCTCGCAATGATCACGGGGATTGCAGAGATGCACCAAATCATGGAATAACGAAATATGTCTGTGTCCTACACAAAATAATAATAGTAACGCCATCGTAATGCATATATAATGACATGTTTGCAGGCCCCAGTGAAGTGTAATTCTAAAAAGGCAGAGAGAGAGAGAGAGAAAAATTGAATTAAATTCAATTAAATCAAGGTAGCCTAATACCTTACTGAAAACCGCCAATTGCCTAATAATGAAAAACGACATTTGCATTAACACATGATTGGTTAATTGACATCCTATTAGCCTAAATAGACTATTTACTGTAAAGCAAGGAATGTTGCTCCTATTGAAGTAGCCTAATGTAATAGTTAATTGACGGTGGATTATGAACTCGCCAAAACAGAAAAGAAAGCCCATCTGGACGCAGGATCAGTTAATGATCAGTAACTGGCGCAGTTGGTCCTGGAAAAAAGAAACTGGGATAAAGCAAAACTAAGTTTGAGACATGGGAGAGGATTTGTTTGCAGATCAATGCAGCATTCCTGCTTGTGTCGCGGACCCCAGACGACTGCGAGAGTCGGTGGTATACATTACAATCGCAGTCAAGGGTTGAGATTACAGCCTTTAAACGGGCAAGCATGGCAACAGGTAGGTCTTTAATATTAAATATGTAAAATCATTATTGTTTAAGTAATTAAGTAATTCTAAAAACTTCCTGCTTGTCATGAATGTAATGAAATATAAAACAAATGTCATAAACAATTGGCTGTACAGTAGGGCTATGCTGATTAATCGTGCAAATGCGCGTTTTCTCAATGAATGAATTACGGTGAAATGCCGCCACATCCAAAAGCCAGGGGGCGCTCTCGTGTAGAAACGCCATTTGTGCCACAGAAGAAGTAGTATATCAAACACTATTCCAGGAAATGTCTAAAGGAATATTTATATTGCTGTTCTTCAGATTGTTTCAGGTATTTTCATGATAATAAAAATATTTTGAATGATTGTGTTTGGCGAGTGTTGCTTTTTTAAATGCACGTTATAAACGACTCAAACTCATAGTGATTTTAGATTGATAAGGACTTCCTACTCACAGAGCCGTAGTACACGCACAAGCTGTGCATGAAACACAGAATCGGACCCTTGCGATTCAGTATCGATTTCAAGCAGGTCTTTTTAATGGGGAACGCGATGTATTGGCACAGCCCTACTGTACAGTGCACCATATATGTGCTACGAAAAAAATGTTGTGCTATAATTTAATTTACCACAGTATTATGTTAACTACAGATCTGCTGCCAAACCTCTCTTCGCACAGTTGTGATCCAAGCTCGCCGTCTCTCCTCATGTTTATGAAACCAAAACAGTTGTTAATTTCGATAAGGTATTTGTTCTAGAGGTCAGTTTACCCACTAGCCAGACCATTAAATAAACACAGACCGGAAGTTAAAGGAACAGTATGTAGGATTGTGGTCAAAACTGGTACTGCAATCACACAGCTGATGGCAAAAACACAAAATGACAACATAAACATCAGTTGAGGGCTACAACTCCACTTTTTAAATGACAATATCCTGGCCAGACCACTGTTGTCAGTGATATAAGTATTTGTTATGAAAATGATTTCTTAATGTCTAGTGACATATCAGGGCCATTTTATGATTAATTGATATAAATTTCTTACATACTGTTCCTTTAACTTTGGGCCAGGTGAGGAACCGCAAAAACACGTGTGCATCCAATGAAACAGACTAAAAAAAGGTTGAATTGTTGAATGTTTTACTTAAATAATTTCTGACTTCTGAGGGAAGTTGAATGTGCCGCCTTAGATTTGGGTATACAAGCACAAATTCAGTTTGACATCCATCACTAATGTTCAAAATGGTGAAACGTTGTCTGAAAAGTTGAGAGTCCACGTTAAAGCGCTTCACAATGCTGGATGGTCTTTGATACAGGTGGTCTAATAAATTTGCTAATAAATATTTAAGTAAACCTGGTGTTGGTGTGGTGGCTCCTGGTTCGTTGGATGTGGTTGAATCTAAACAAATACAGCACACAAACTTATGAATTAAGGGATTTGTTTTGTTTTTATCATGTAAAGCATCTTTATGTATTTTCTGATTGTTTTAATAAAGTAAATGAATAGGGGTAAAACTTATATGTTTTAACACAAGCACAATCTGGAATACATGTTTGTATTAAATCATTATAATTAAGGTTTGCGATACAATATCACAGCAATTTGGAATTACTTTACATTTTAGCAAACTGGTGGCTACTTTGTATTTATTTGTGAAATCTCCTTTGTACATTTGTGTATGATCTGCTTTCACTCTATTGATGCTTGTGTTCAGAGGTGGGGTCAAGGGTGGAGCTTCATCCTTGCTGTTTTCTAATGTTACAAATTCATACAAAATCACCACCTCTTTAAATAATAATGTTTTTATGTAAGATCAGGTGATAATTGAATCATGAACACTTACCTGCTTCTGTTACTATCAGATTCACAGTTGGAGCTGCATTACAGTAATAAATTCCAGAGTCTGAGAGTGAAACACTCTTTATGTGTAGTGATAAATCATCCAATAAAATATAACGTTTATGAGGATCTGAAATTAGTTTTATTGTCTCTCCATCTTTTTCTTTAGTGAGAATGTCCACTCTTGTTCCATCTCTGACTTTACCCCATGTAACGTTCCCTTCATGTTTACACACGAGATTGACGCCCTCTCCCACAGTGACACTGCAATTGAATATTTCTGTCAAAACAAACACAAATGAACAAAGATAATGTGCTGTAAATACATTTCATCTACTTCTTGCTGGCTTTTTGTTTGTTATAATCACTACTTTACAATGAAATTCAGATAATAATGTAGTCTTAAGCTTCTGTATGTAGGCTACACCAAATACACTGAAAAAATTAAAGGCTGGATTTAATTAAAATATAGAGCATCATTTTTGCATCCATTTTTTTATGTAAGGATTACATGGAATTTAAAGCAATTTATGCAAGTAAAACTAACTTTAAAAAGTGGATGCAAAAGTGATGCTCTATATTCAATCAAGCGTATAATTTTTTTTACAGTGTAGGTGAAACTAAAATATTAAAACAAATTAACAAGGTCATGTCTTTCATTTGCATTGGATGTAAAGTCTCTAGAGTATAAACCCCTGCTACTCACTGCTCCGAGTTGTGTGTATGTTCATGTAGAACAGAAGACACATTAAGAAAAGATGTTTCATTTTCTGCTGTCAGTGTGAGAATCAGATGAAGATTTGCTTATAGTTTAAGCTTGAAAGCGGTACATATATACACAGATGCGTGTCTGGTGCAAGTGACTCTGGATTAAGGGAGGGGTCAGCTTTTGCAAACATTGCGACAATTAAAAAACTAATTTTCATATAACTTTAATAAACATACTGAATTACTGCAAAAAATGCACATACTGAAAATGTAAAATAAACTTTTTGTTTGCTATAGTTTTAGGTTTGGTGATATATCATATATAATATAATATCATAATAATAAATAATAAAGGAGTCAATAGTTGTAAATGTACTTCCCTTGTTTTAAGGTCTTAACAAACGTCAGTGGTCTTATAAAAAATAATGTACAGCTAAGCAACGACTGTTCAGCTCTCCAACCACCACAACTCTATTGGTTCAGTTTAAGTGACCTATGCACAATAATAATCACATTTTTATCATATGATGGTGCCTGCTGACCACTGATTTTTTTGAAAGCGTCTAACATTTCTCAGAACATATTTATATCCAAGACCGCTTAGCGTCGGGTCCTGATCACACTGTCGGGGCTTATTTCCCAATAACTACCGGCTGCCTCTACATTATCCCTTACATATTGCCCTCATGTTCCCATTGTCTTTGTCAAGCTTTGTTAAAGTCTTTCTGTTAGGTGAGTTTAAGCCATGTCATGGTTTTGTTCATGCCAAGTCTAGTTTCTGGATATGTCTATGTTTGTCTCACTTATGGATTAATTAACTGCACATGGGTTCTCAACTCACTCGCCTCACTGTGGATTTATTGCAGAGAGCTTAATTTGTCAAAAAATGTAACTTCATTGGACACACGTGCTTTGTCGCAGTTCCGGTTTCAGGTTTTTTAATGCTTTGACTAGTTGCTAAACTGAACTCTTGAACAAATACCTCATCGGAAATGACAAATGTTTTGGTTTCCTAGGTAATCTACGTGTTGTTTATTTTGCTTGTTATATAAATAAACTACTTTAAAAAGACTTTGTTGTTATTTATTCTTAGCGGAGTTTACCAGAAGTTACGTGTTGACCACAAAGCCGCTTGTTTATGTTGTTACTGCCGAAACCGTCTATACTACATTTCTTACTAACTAAAAATTTTATCTGTTCAAATTGTGATGAGTGGTAAAGACAAAAGTGGCTATATTGAAACTTTTGTCATCCAGTTGTGCTTAAATGAGGTGAAATATGTAAAAATGAGGATACTGTTATTATTAAAAGACTATTGTACTTTTAGTTGTGATTTTGTACAGCTTACATTATATTTTAAATATGTAAAGCATATTACCACCTGGTTCTGTTACTGTCAGATTCACAGTCAGAGCTGCATTACAGTAATACATTCCAGAGTCTGAGAGTGAAACACTCTTTATGTGTAGTGATAAATCATCCAATACACTATAACGCTTATGAGGATATGAAATTAGTTTTCCTGCCTCTCCATCTTTTTCTTTAAATATAATTTCCACTCTGTGTCAATCTCTGCCTTTACTCCACCTCACATTCCCTTCGTGTTTAGACACAAGATAGACGTCCTTTCCCACACTGACACTCAGATTGATTATTTCTGTCAAATCGAACACAAATTAACAAAGATAATGTGCTGTAAATACATTTCATCTACTTCTTGCTGGCTGTGTTTTTGTTATAATCACTACTTTAGAATGAAATCCAGACTAATAATGTAGTCTTACAATATAAGCTTCTGTATGTACACCAAATAGGTCAAACTTAAAGATGCAATTTGTATTATCTGCACCGCTAGATGGTGCCGGATCAAATCAATAACAATGATGTTGTTTAATGACGCTCTGAAGCAGCGTGGAATTATGGGATTTGTAGTCTTTAACTCAACCGCTGATGGCCATCAATCAGACGCGAACGAGATATCACGTTGACTGATAAGGTAATCAAGTCTTATAAATTTTGCGTTTAATGACATCATTTATTTCAAAATGTAAGTTTATATGTGATGTTCAAAACTAAATTGTTAGTCATAGATATTACAGTATTAGTCCAAATTCGGTGGTTAACACAGCAAAGAATTAAGTTTTCAACTTACAATCTATGATTTTTCACATAATGTATTGACAGTACAAATCTTATTGTGAAGTGTCTTAAAATGACCATTTATATTGCTGTACAATAATACCTCTTGATGTGCATATCGTCCGCGGGAAGACGCACTGATTACAATCTACACACTAATGTTGTGATCAATATAATAGCAACTCACCCATCGCATAAAACACAAGCAGGATCAGAATCTCTGTCTAGTTAAATGTTGCCGTGAAGCTCTCTCTATCCAGATAATGCAACACCAAATTGATCCTCTCTCGTTTTGTTCCAAACTCTTCTTGGGTCGTTTGGTTGGCCCGTACGTACCAGCGGGAGACGGTAAAGATAAGTCCATAAGTCCATAAGCAAGCGCGTAGCCCGACAGGCGCTAACGCATAGTTCCGCATTTGTCCACGACACTGTCTGCATCCAAAACTCAAGGCAGTGACTCGTTGCCGCGCTGCCTCATGAGGAAATGACTTCGGAGGCATGAAGGCAGCTCAGAGAAATGCTTTCAGAAGCACTTCAAAGGCAGCGTGTTTGAAATATAAACAGAGAGCGCCTTTGTGATAACTAATCACATATTTGAAAACTACAATACTAATTTCTCGCTAAATGCAATTAAAATGTGTAAAAAGTGAAAATATACGTAAATTTGTGCTCCAGTCGCTTCCTTGGCCACCATTTTATTTTTTCGAACTCGACCACTGTTGTCATGTGGTTTTTAAAGGCGGTGATAAAGGGTCACATGGATATTAACGTCATTGACAGGAGACTGCACTGCCCCGTGTCAATGTTTTGAATGGAAATTTTCTCACGATTTACAAGTAGTTGAAAACATTACAGATATTGATAGTAATCAGCTGGACAAAATACATATCACTGGCCTAGTGGTTTTTGAAAATTTTACTGCAAATATCTTACAAATTGCACCTTTAAATATTAAAACAAAATAAAAGGTCATGTCTCTGATTTGCACTGGATGTCTTTAGAGTATAAACCCTGCTACTCACTGCTCTGAGTTTTATATGTTCATGTAGAACATCAGACACATTAAGAAAAGATGTTTCGTTTTCTGCTGTCAGTGTGAGAATCAGATGAAGATTTTCTTATAGTTTAATCTTGAAAGCAGTACACAGTTTCGTTTCTGGTGCAAGTGACTGTGGGTTAAGGGAGGGTTGGGCTTTTGCAAACATTACAACATAAAAAAACTGCTTAATAAACATAGGCTACTAAAGTATTCCAGAAAATGGACATAATGAAAAATTAAGTTATTATTTTTGTTGCTATAGTTTTGATGTGTGATATATCATATAAAATATCATAATTATAAATAGTAGATTGTACATGTACTTGTTTTGAGGTCTGAACAAACATCAGTGGACTTATAAAAATAGTGAACAGCTAACCGACGACTGTTCAGCTCTCCAACCACAAGAGACCACAACTCTATAGGTTCAGTTTAAGTGACTTTAAAGCATGCACAATAATAATCCAATTTTTATTATATAAATAACGGTGCCTGCTTGACCTAAACAGCATCAAAACCACAGATTTTTCTGAAAGCATCTAACATTTCCCAGAGAATATTTATAGCCAAGACCTTAGTTTTATTTGTTTCCCATTGCGTAAATCTTACAATATGTGTATGAATGTGTATGAATGAGTGTGTGAATGGGTGAATGTGAGGCAGAACTTGTAAAGCATTTGGATGGCCATTGGTCTGTGAAAGCGCTATATAAATACAGTACATTCTCACATTTTCCATAATATTAGAGTAAAAAGAGAGAAGAAAAATTAATGACAATCATACTTTTTTTTAACTATTATTAAATATAGTACTGGTTGGCCTGGCTTTTATGTTTTCCAAATTAAGTTATATTTATTATTGTGGAAGATACTGTATGTTGTTTTTTCCTATTTATCATCAGTGTTTCATATTACAGTATGTTTTCTGAGTTCCAGTAATTCTAGCTTGAATTCTAGTAAAGGGATAGTTCACCCAAAAATGAAAATTCAGGCATCATACTCACCCTCATGTTGTTACAAACCTGTATAAATGTGAATGGGGTCCGGTTTGGTTACCAACATTCTTCAAAATATCTTCCTCTGTGTTCATCAGAACAAAGAAATGTATGCGGGTTTTTAACAACATAAGAGTCATAAATAATGACAGAATTTTCATTTTTTGGGTGAACTATCCCTTTAAGTATGAAGCAACTGTATCATGCTTATGTATAAACTTAGTATACTACTAACATAGTTACTACTTTAGGATTTTAGCAAAGGAGGCATAGGACAGTATGCTACATTGTGTTCTTTTAGAAGCTGTTTACACCTGGTGATGCGTTTTGGTTAATCGGATCACAAGTGGACGACATTAAAGGGGCTGTTTACACTTGGTATGAAGATGTGTTTTCATCGATCGGATCACAAGTGGACGAGAGAGACACATTACGTTTACACGTGGTATTTAAATCCGTCTCTTTTGTCCACTTTCGACCGCTTCTGTCCTGAATACTGTGAGGGGGTGGTCTGTGAGACGGTGGGCGAGTCTCTCTGCTGTCATTCAAACCCAAGCAGGAGTAATTATGAGTTTATATGGACACAAACTCTGAATGTGGTTAAAAGTGGTTGAAAGTGGACTCGTTCAAAACGTTTTGAACACCGTTTACACCTGGCATTAACGTCGTCCACTTGTGATCCGATCGACGAAAACGCATGTTAATGCCGAGTGTAGCCTCAAATAGTTGTAAATGGGGTGTGAAACGTTTTGAGCTCGTCCACTTTCGACCACATTCAGAGGTAGTCAAAAGCGCATTTTGTGCATGTGGTCAAATGTGTTCAAGCAGCCACTGGCCGGTAGATCCTTAGATTATAAGAAAAACAACCCCGTAAATGGTTGTGAACATAAATATTGAATATTATTGGTGATTAATGAGGGGTATTCAATCTATAAAAGGATTTGCTAAGGAAATACTTTTTTGTCACATTCTGCAGCCACTCTGTATAGACCGTAGTTGTAGACCTTTCTTGCAAGAAATAAAAACATTTAAAAGGTTCACTGTCTCTTACTAGGAAAATTGCCAAGACAACAATGTTGTTCTGGTCATTGTAGACATTGTATTAGAAGAGGCATTAGATAAAGTTTTATAACCGATCAGGGACGGGTTTCCCAAAAGGATTGTAAGGCTAAGTAGATCGTAAAAACGATCGTACGAATCATCTTAGAATTACGGGCCGTTTCCCAAAAGCTTCGTAACTTAAGCACTTGAAAATCATCGTAGATCTACGAGTGCTCTGGAGTAATCGTTCATTCGTAAGTGCATCGTAAGACAACAAGTTACAAGGTCACCTGCAGGACAACCAGCAAAATGCACTCCTGCAATGACGATAATGTAATGTTTTAAATGTATATTTATTTAATGGGTTCTTCTTTGTTTATTTGTTAAAATTAATTTAATATAAATTCAATTGAGAAATCTAATTTAAATGACTGAAGATCAATTAATAAATAGGAAAATGTATTTGGTACAATTTTGGTACAATTTTGGCAAATTGATAAATGGTTCCTACCAATTGCTGCTATAATTCATCTACAGTAAAAAATAGTTTTGAAGGGAAATGGCGTCTGATTAAAGAAACCAAATAAATATTTACGGTACAATGCAATAATCCCTAATAATAAATAAACATAGAAAAAAAACAAATAATAATAATAATCTAAACTATAATATAAAATGCAAAAGGCATTTCGTAGTGGGACGAGTCCTAACTAAATACGCAAAAGAATATTTCATTATGCACAAATTATTAAAACATTTAAAAAGTCATTGAACAATAATGACAAATATTATTTAAAAAATAGTGCACATCGGCTGAAGATCATTAGCCTAAACAAGCTTCTGCTTAAAATTCAAGTCAATCTATTGGGGACATTTCAGCACTTAACAAACGGATAGCGACTCGTAAGTAGGACTTAGCCCAGCATCTTTGGAAAACGCACGTAAATGATCAATGAATGTTCGTTAAGCGCTCTTAAGTCCTAAGTTCAATCTTTATCAGGAAACCCAGCCCTGATTGTGTTCGTCCTGCATTATCTTCTACAGTAGTTGCTATACACTCACCTAAGGATTATTAGGAACACCATACTAATACTGTGTTTGACCACCTTTCGCCTTCAGAACTACCTTAATTCTATGTGGCATTGATTCAACAGGGTGCTGAAAGCATTCTTTAGAAAAGTTGGCCCATATTGATAGGATAGCATCTTGCAGTTGGAGATTTGTGGGGTGCACATCAGGGGCACGAAGCTCCTGTTCCACCACATCCCAAAGATGCTCTATTGGGTTGAGATCTGGTGACTGTGGGGGCCATTTTAGTACAGTGAACTCATTGTCATGTTCAAGAAACTCATTTGAAATGATTTGAGCTTTGTGACATGGTGCATTATTCTGCTGGAAGTAGCCATCAGAGGATGGATGATACATTCATGATACATTCTGTATGATATACTGTAGGCCTACTTTTATTAAATATTAATTTAGATTTAAATACTCAAAACCTAACAAATACACAAAATATTTTGTAGTTTAAAATGTTTACGTTTATAAGCAAAATGGCACCTGCAAAGAGGAAACATGTTTAATAGCAGAAGCACAACCAGATACTTCTAACACTTGATAACCACTTATAATAACATCTTAAAAAAAAGGAAAGGCTTTAGTTAAACTGTATCTTTGTCCCAAAAAAACAATAGGGAACAAGATCTGTGAAACTGATAAACAAACGCATAGAAATGCAAAATAATATATTTTGATTAGTAAATTTACCTGAAAATGCTTTTCCTAAAACATTTATTGCACTTCGATGTGAAAACCATAGAAAGTCTTTATTTGTGAGTTACTGTTTTCTATAAAATCTTTCAAGAACATTGTATGAATTATAACCTAGATATTTAATATTGACTGAGTAGGTCATGTCAATGCTTGAAATGTGAAATCAATTTAGCCTGCATTTCACAGACAGTATCAAATAAGATGATTCTTACAATTAGTAAATCTGATAAGCATACAGTGTCCTCTATATGGCTACTTGATTTCTTTCATACAAAAAGATTTGAAAGATTTCTTGGCAGATGGGTCTTGTGTTGGTGTTGGGCCTTCTGGTTGACTGTGGCTGAAACCTGTAGTTTGATAATGATAGTGTTTAAAAAAGGAATAAAATAAATCAGAAGTTTTTTCTTAAACTGGATTATATTACACTCTAAAAAAAAAAGGTTCCTTGAGGTTCTATATAGAACCATAGGGTTCTTTACTTGGCCAATAGAACCTTTTACCAAAAAAAGGGTTCCATATACCTGTAGAGCCCTTGGAGGGCAAAGAACCCATTTTATTAAAATGGTTCTATAATTCACGTTTGTGACTGAAGTGTAAACAAAAGATTACACAATAATTACAGACCTACACAACTCATTTACAAACCTACACAACTCATTCACAAACCTTTTTGTGTCAATAAGCTGTGGTCAAATAAAGAGAGAGTCAACAAATAGGCTATTCATATTTATTGTATGATTTATTTCCTGTGAGCTTTTTTATGCAAGTTTGTACATTAGCATGAAACTTACAGTGCAGTTTGCGGTTTTGGTGAATAACCAGGTGTTTTCTTTATTTTGTACATTCTATATTGTCAATGTTTAATTTAACCTGAAGGGGCATTAAAAACAAATAATCGCAAAAGTGCCCTCTGGCGGCGTATATATGCGTTGCACCATAAGCGAAGATGAGCTTGTTGGGTTATATGTTGGGTAATTTTGAAGCAGAGCCAGCTTAATAGATACATAGCTGTTTCTCAATATTACTTTCTCTAGTCCACAAAATGTATTTTAAACATAAGTTCAGGCGAGAATATATATGTATAATGTTCAAATTTGCAGTCGGTTTGTAAAGTGAACACCAATTTTAAAGTTTAATTACACAAAGTCGGAATGTTACCGGCGTGACCACCGGGTGTCAGTGTTGTTCTTCCCCAGCGAGAACTCCTCCCATCCCCCCACACAGACGCGTCAGCTCAGCTGAACTCCTGGCTCTCACTGCAAGGATACTTGACGCGGGATTTTACCTCAGGATTCATGAACAGTTTTTCATCGACTTATTTCTGATTTATTTGAAGGAAAAGGTTTGTATCATTGTTTTTAATCATTTAAACTATTTCTGAATGCAAAAGTATGCAAAATGATGGTTCACATGACATAACTGTTATTAAACTAGTTTTATTAGCTTCCGTTGGCTAGTCTGTAATGCCCAGTAAATCTAAACGATGTTTATGCTTGCTTTTAAATGATTTAAATATTTCGTTTGATCAAACGTTTTATGAAATATGTCTAAAACATGGCTTGTTTTAATAATTTTAGAAACGTTACAATGTAACGTATTCTAATGGTTTAGAAATTCAGTTTAAAACAGATAACTTTAATATGAGGAAGAAACGTGTACGTTTTAAATAAATAATCGTTTGTTGTAAAAGTTGAAATCAAACTGATGCTTTTAATATCATGTTTAGATCATGAAACTTTAGCCTTGAGTTCACAGACAGGGTCACATATTGTGAACTCTCATTTGGTCTGTGTAAGTTACAGACATTTATCTTTGTCAAATGTTTTTGATGATGCCCCACTTAAATCACAGTTTTGGCTCTTTTCCACAGACCCTGATGGATAAAAGATGGATATTTTTTCCTGGAGAAGCTAAAACAATGTAACTTTGAGGTTCTGATACCAGCTTTTACAAAGTTATTTACAGGTAACATGAAAATGCACTTGTTTTTTTATTATTTAAAGTGATATGTTGATATTACAATGAGGCATATCAAAGCATTTCTTTATTAAGAATCCCTGCTTATTTTGCTGTGAGTATGTCATTTTCAAAAGTGGTATGTAAGGTTGCACGATTAAAGGAATAGTTCACCCAAAAATTATATTAAATTCATGATTTACTCACCCCCAAGCCATTCAAAATGCATATGTCCATCATTTTTTTGACAAACACATTTTGAGTTATTTTAGAAAATGTTTTAGATCTTTCAGTTAATCAAATGTAAAGTTACGGGGTCCACTCCTTCACGTCCAAAAAATGTGCATCCATCCTTCACAAAAGAAATCCAAACGGCTCCACGATGATAAACAAAGGTCTTCTGAGGGTAACCCGCGCCGTTTTGTTGTAGAAATATCTATATTTAAACTTTATAAACAAAAATAACTAGCTTCCGGTAATACTGCCATCCAAGACTCCTCTGTATTCAGGACAGCTCTCATCTTAAATGCGGACGCGACCAAGATGGCGCCATTAGCAGAAGCTAGTTATTTTTGTTATATTTCTACAACAACACTGCACGGATTACCCTCAGAAGGCCTTTGTTTATTATCGTGGAGCCATATGGATTTATTTTGTGAAGGAAGGATGCAAATATTTTTGGACTTGAAAGAGTGGACCCCATAACTTTACATTTGATTAACTGAAAGATCTAAAACATTTTCTAAAATAACTGAAAATGTGTTTGTCTGAAAAACGATGGACATATGCATCTTGGACGGCTTGGAGGTGAGTAATTCATGGGTTTAATATCATTTTTGGCCCAACTATCTCTTTAATTGTATAAAATTGTCAAGCCTATCTAATCGGTAAAGCCGGTTCTGTGATTAGTAGTAAATTGCCATAATCTGAAAACAGGTGAAGCACCGTTAACTACATGCCGTAGTTCACTGACAAGCTAGCACATATAGCATTCATTATCGCATAAATTTACATTAAAGTTTTATTGAAAATGAATGCATGATTTGTCATTTTCAGAGTTCACCAGACTTCTCTGTGTTATTTCCTGACCATGCCGAAAAGCTATTTGAAACTTGGGCATTGCATTTTCCAGACAGAATCCTGCACTTCCCAGCCAAGAACCAGGAGCATCAACAAATCACCTCCAGGTACACTTGGGAATACAATAGTTGTTTGCTGTGTATTATGACAATAAAGTTACTAATTTAACCTAAACATTTATCTCTACAGAACCCCATGATGATATTCCAACTCCTGTCTACAAAAGTGGGAAGAAAATCTTAAGTCTATGTAAGTAATGGAAGTATTGCACACTTTGCTTTGCAAGCATTTAACCTAAAACATTTAATATTTTGTTTGTGAACTAGCAAGAAGACATGTTTACAAGTACGAATAGAGTTAAAACTCGGACAAGAAAAATTGTCTTTCACTCGCACATCCAAAACATTAACTTTAGGGACAAACGTTAATGATCAGCCATGTATTCATTACATAATATATGCTAATAAAGTGTTGGCTATATTAAGTAATAAGGGCAAGTATGCAGTTTGTTGCAAAATCAAAAAAATTGGGCTTACTGCCAGGTAAAGTGACGTGGCAGAATCTGAAATTACTGTGAATCTGAGTTCTTGGCATGAACAAAGAGTATATTTTAAGGTTATTGAAATAAAACAGAAATTTATACATTTCATTACAATTAAACTAGACACTACATTTGTGTGTATGAAATATGAATTGTTTGGTTTTGTATAATAATGCTGCATCATGCATTTAGAGTCTTTGCCTGCATTCTAACAAGTGTTTTGTCTGTTTTCAACAGGTTGGGACCAACATGGTTGCATTCTTCTGAGAGCCTGATGTGACAAAACCATTCCCATTTGTCCTTGGATTGGAAGATGGCGATCTCTGCCATCAAGCAGTCATTGTTTTTGACAGACAGTCACTCCAGCAATACACCCTCCTTGGTGATGTTGATATGTTTTAAACTTTTTTTTTTATGTTTTGGACATTAATTTTACTAAGCAGTGCACATCAGTGTGGGTGTTTTTGAAGACTGTTGTTTACAAACTCCCAAGAACGGAATCCCTTTCTATAAGAAGTCTGTGTAGTTATTTGTCATGCTAAGGTGATAACTCATGTTGATCATATATTGACTGTTTGTGCAACTTTGTGTTGATCTTATGTGTTACATTAACCATTTCTTATTACACGGTTCTCTAAAATGCTAGATTCTGATTGGCCAGTCGTGACATTCTACTACTGCTCAAAACTAAAAACTCCAATGCTGCAAATCATTTTGACAGGTACAGTTTTATATTACACAAAAATTAAATATCAATGTCTATTAATTACATATCCGACATTAAATTTATAAATGATTAAATGTGTTCGTGACATTTGTCCTGAAGAAACTGTTGGGGCTTTTTTCTGTGATGACATGCTGCCAATACATTATCCCTTACTTGTACAACTTTTTACTTGATCTAATTGTAATGTTAACTGGGTATCTGTCATTTTAGATTGTGAGATATAATACTAATATATTTTTTTATTTATATATAATATATAAACGTATGTATGTTTATTAAAAAGTGAAAATGCTTAATGGAAATAATTAAATAACTAAATGGTTGAATGAAATGAGACATTTTAAATGTAAACTAAAGTTTTGCTGTCTAATACAGAATAAAGAGATGTGATTTTAAGTCATTTTTATAGATTATAGATACAGATTTCTGTATAATACAATTAATAAATAGTAAACTTTTATAATTTTCTGGATCGGTTATAATTTATTTTCAATAATAAATTACTCATAATAATAAAGAACCTTTAATGGTTCTAAATAGAACCATCTAACTTTGATTCAAAGAACCATTTGGGGTTCATTTTAATGAACCCATGTAAGTGGTTCTATGTCGAACCATTTGGGGGTTCCATATATGAAGCGGGTGATAGAACCATTTCTGGTCCGATATAGAACCATTTTTTTTAAGAGTGTAGCCTATCTGATCAGCATACAGCATGCGTACGCACAAATTTGTTCGTAAAATGTGGGTACAAACTTTTAACTTACAAATCATGATTCAACAAAAACTTTCATACTAAAATTTCTTCTAAATGTTTGCAAAAACGTAAGAACAACTTAGACCACACATGTACAATAATCATGAACAAGAAAAAAGAACCCTGTAATATATATCTGTGTTTATTATTTATATTTTTTCCTATAATGGACAGGTGGACAGAGTACACAGCTTCATTACTTGAGTAAAAGTACAGATACCCCTTGCTAAATTTTACTCAAGGACAAGTTAAATTAGATGTCTACTTAAGTAAAAGTACTGAAGTACTTGTTTTTAAAAGTACTTGAGTATCAAGAGTACAAGAATACATTTTCTAAATATTGCATTACTACTCCCACAGTGCATGTTATGGTGATTGGTAAGGACTGTATAATTGAGTGGTCCTTTAATGGTTGCAGCCACCACGGAGCATTGATCAGAATGCTGACAAGATGTTCTCTTTAGGATGTTTTATTAAAGAAAGTATTTGTGTGTGGTTCTGAAACAGAGATACAGGAATATATATATATCAGTAAAACGTAGGCTCTATAATGTCAAATATTTAACAGGTATAATAAAGCAAACACAATCAAGAATTAAATTATAATTTGTTATATATGAAACCTTTAAATGTAGTGCCATAATAAATGCTTATCACTAAGCAAATACACTAAACAGGCTTTAATACACTACATCCCTTAAACGTATCTTTCGAACATTAACTACAAAATACACAATATACTGAATGCAGATTAACATATAATAATCATGAACTAAAGAATTCCTCCTTATTATAAACATTACACATTGTGCAAATGTACTAAACATACATAAGGTTTCCAAAGAACCACCTACGTTAATATTTAGCATTCTATATATACGCACGGGTAGCACGAGGCTCCGCCATTATATTATAACATGCCACTACATGCAACGAAATGATCAAAGTGCATTAACATAGCATTAGCGTAACATTATTGTGATGACAAACATCAGTTTTACTTACTGGTAGTTGCACGCACACATTACTAAAACTCTTAAGAACAGCAACACTCTCTTATATTATTTATTAACTGCACAGTATTCCAACGTCAGCGCTCTCTTTTGAGCTTTCGAAACTGAAACTTAACCTGTCCGCTTCCGCTGGTCGCAGAGCGCAATGACGCTCCTGATTGGCTGATTCTCACGCAGACAGGTCTATCTGCCTGAAAGGGGTCGTCCTTCGTCACAGCCGCCCCCAAATATGTTACACTATATTTGCTACTCTAAGAAGGACTGATCGTATCACTGTCTGGTATGGCAGGCAGAGCTACCAGGCGAGCAACAGGCCTTGTGTAGAGTTTGTCCTTGACTTTAACTACTGCAGTCCTGACTCTTCCATCAGTTCCTGTAATGACCTCCGTGACATGACCTAAAGGCCACTGTGCTCTTGGCAGCTGTGGGTCCACCACCATGACTATGGTTCCAGTTTGCAGCTGTGCAGGGTCCTTGTGCCACTTGGAGCGAGTCTGAAGAGTCGGGAGGTAGTGTCGTATAAAGTGGGACCAAAACTGGTCGGCTAACACCTGAGAATGTCTCCAGCGATGGCGACTCAGGAGCTCAGACTCAGCATACACAGCCTGTGGTAAAGAGGGGTCGAGCCGCCCCATGAGGAGCAAGTTGGGGGTAACTGGGTCAACATCAGCCACATCTGTTGACACATAACCCAGTGGTTTAGAATTTAAAATCCCTTCCACTTCAATAAGTACCGTCCGCAGGACCTCTTCAGGTACCGTCTGTGATTGGATGGTGGCATACAGTGCAGCTTTCACAGACCTCACTTCTCTCTCCCAGACGCCTCCAAAGTGTGGTGCGCTTGGGGGGTTAAACTGAAACCTAATCTGGTGTTTAGCCAGATGAGTCTGGATTGTGGGGTGTAATGACCTGAAGGCCTCTTGGAGTTCTCTTTCACCTCCCTTAAAATTAGTGCCCTGGTCGGACCGGAGCTCTGCTGGCTTACCCCTTCGTGCAATGAAACGGCGGAGAGCCATCAAAAAGGAATCAGAGTCCATGCTGGACAGAACATCCACATGCACAGCGCGCGTCGTCAGACATTTAAATAGTATGCCCCATCTCTTCTCATGGCGACGACCAACCCTCACTGTGAAAGGTCCGAAGCAGTCCATGCCCGTAGAGAAGAATGGGGGCTTCAGCAGCTGTAGTCTTGACTGTGGGAGGTCTGCCATCTTGGGTACTACAGGAGAGGCTCTCCATCTTTGGCAGTCAGGACAGGAGTGCTGATGGCGCTTAACAGCTTCACGTCCATGCAGAATCCAGTATTTGCGCCGCAGCTCTGCGAAAAGGCGCTCTGATCCTGGATGGCGGAGGCTTTTGTCCATGTCCTGGATGATGAGCTGGGTCACTTTATGCCGATGGTCCAGGACCACTGGGTGAATAGAATCTAGCTCTAGCTGTTCACTGCGGCGAAGCCTTCCTCCAACCCGTATGAGTCTAAGAGTCTTGTCGTACTCTGGAGCAAGAGAGATCAGCCTACTGTTGGCAGCTACTGGCTTACTGGTACTCAAGAGACTAAACTCTTCAGGAAAGCTGTCCTGCTGAGCTCGTCTCAATACTTCTCTCTCTGCTTCTTGGTAATCATCGGCAGAAAGACTGACTGGGCTCCCTGATGACACAGTGCTCGATTGTGCAACCGCTTCTATCAGCGCTCTAAAAGAGGAAAATTGATCAGCATTTGGTAGCAGAGAAGTCTGTATGCCTGTAGTGAGATAGCAAATAGTGGGTTTTCGCAGCTCAACAGGATCCTCTGTTACCTCTGTGGCTGGCTGTGTAGGCCAGACTTTAGGTGACTGTTGTAAGAAGGCAGGGCCCTGACTCCATCTGGTCTTACTGGCCAGTTCCAGCAGTGATTTTCCCCGCGTAATGTCATCGGCTGGGTTATTAACAGAATCCACATATCTCCAGGCCCGGACATCAGTCAGCTCCTGGATTTCGGCTACACGTGTTCCCACAAATACCTTGTACCGACAGGAATCGGACTGGAGCCATGCGAGTACTGTTGTGGAGTCTGTCCAGAAGACAACATTGCGGATATTAACTGTCAACTCTCTTTGCAATAGGGCAGCTAGCTGTGCAGCTGTCAGAGCAGCACACAACTCCAGTCTGGGTATTGATTGCTGCTTCTTCGGGGCCACCCTAGACCTGGCAGCAACAAAAGAGACCTCTGCACTGCCGTGTGAACTCTCCGTCCGCAAATATGCCACTGAGCCATATGCCTTCTCTGACGCATCAGCAAAGATGTGTAGGTCTCTCTGGTGGTTTGAACTGTCCATCTCAAGGCTCACATAGCAGCGAGGCAGTATTATCTGGGAGAGATGCTCCAATTCTTCTTCCCACGTCAGCCATGACTGCAGCACATCCTCAGGTAGTGACGGGTCATCCCAGTCTCTCTGTTTATCCCACAAGTGCTGCACCAGAACTTTGGCCCGCGTGGTAAAGGGGACTATAAATCCCAAGGGATCATAAAGGCGTGACAGAACTCGGTATATATTTCGCATGGTGGGTGTAGTTTTGTCCAGCATACGGTATTTATACCTTAAGGTGTCTGAATGCATAACCAGCGGAGTCCAAGGGCGAGCTCCTGTGGGTCAGTGCCTGACTCATTGAGCCACAACTCACTGCTCTCAGATCTTGCTTCTTTGGGCAGATGACTGATGACTTCCGGGTTGTTACTGGCCCACTGGCGTAACTCAAATCCACCTGTAGCCAACAGTGAAGTCAGTTTATCGACCAGGTGATGGGCTTCTTCAACAGATGTGAGGCTTTGCAGACAATTATCCACATAAAAGGATCGTTCTATCGACACTCGAACATCCTCACCTGGCTGGCTGTGGTCTAACACATGTTTCTGCAGCGCAAACGTTGCACAACAGGGGCTACATGTGGTGCCAAATGGAAGAACTTGCCATGTATAGATGTTAGGTGGTTCCTCTGTATTCAGGTCTCGCCACAGGAAGCGCAGCAAGGGCTTGTCTTCCGGGAGCAGCCTCACCTGGTGGAACATGCCCTTGATATCACTGCTGATAGCAATAGCATGCTCTCTGAAGCGCAGCAGTACACCCAGTAAACTGGAACTTAAGGTGGGCCCAGGCAATAGCAGATTGTTGAGGTTTTTATCTTTATACGTGTAGGAACAGTTGAACACAATTCTGTTCTTTTCGTTGTGGCTCACCATGTGATGTGGGATGAACCAGGACTCAGCTGCTTTGCTCAGCTCTTCTCCTGACACTTTAACAGCATAGCCCGCATTTTCCAGCTTTCCAATCTCTGCACAGTATGCTGCTGCTCTTTGAGGGTCTCGCAGCAGACGCTTCTCTGTACTGCGGAGATTAGCTAGCACAGCCTCCTTAGGTGCCTGAAGCAGTGGCATGTTCTTCACTCTGAGGAGGGGAGTAGCGTAGCGCTGAATCCATCAACCTCTACTCGTTTAGTCTTCGCCTCCAGCAGGCGGACTGCTTCCTGATCCTGCCTGGAGCGTGTGACGAGCTTTTCACTCCTGTAAGGCAGAACATCCAGCTGCCACAATCTCTCTACACTCTGTAGAAGCTCGCTAGTGGATGAGAGGGTGGAGATGTGCAGACACTGTTGTGATGTTGCCTGTTGCTTGGTGTACCTGGTCGGCCCTTGAAGTGTCCAGCCCAACTTTGTCTTCACCGCGGCTGGTCCCCCGTGGGGTCCCAAACGCACAGGCTCCACCGGAGTGATTAAGTGTGTATAATCTGAACCGATTAACAGCAGGGGTTGCACTTTGTTAATCGTCTGGAAAGGGAGGCCTCTTAAATGTTTATACTTCCTCTGAAGTGCCTTCATTGAGTAAGTGTGCTCAGCCAGACCGAGTTGATCAGCAGTGAATGCTCTGTATATCTTGAAGGACTTCTTTGGATGGTCTACTGGAGAGATAGAGAATGACACTGCAGTGCCGTGCAGAACCCTGATATCTTGCCGAACAGTTCTGAGGATCAGATTTTCAGGTTCACCAGTAAGCTTGAGGCTCTGCGCTGCTGCAGAGAGGAGAATGGTCCGCTCCGAACCATCATCAAGGATAGCATATGTCTCCAAGGTGTGTTCACCATTGCGCAGCAGCACTTTGCTCACTTTCAGTAGGACCTGGCTGCATCCCGCCCGCCGGTCTACATACAGAACTTCATTAGTTGTGCTGATAAGGCAAGATGTATCCTCAGCTGCAGGTTTTATATTCACTTCATGCAAAGCTTGCAGATGTCTACCTTTACACTTGTGACATGTGATCTTTAAGCGGCACTGTGCAGCCTGATGTGAGCGACCGCATCGCCAGCACCTCTTGTTGGTCTTAATCCATGCTGTTATCTGTTCCACTGTAAGCTGTGCAAAGTTTGAACACTTATCTAAGAAGTGTTGTGTGTTAGAGCAGTACGGGCAGTATGCTGTCCTCTCTGGCTGCTTGGTGCTAGATAAGGCTTTCTCTTCTGTCAGTGTGCTCTCGGGTTGGTCCGTGGTAAGCATAATGTTGGTATTCTTGCCACTCTTAGACTCACGGCGGCGGTCTACCCTTGGTCCTGCTCTGCCTTTGTTTTCACTAGTTAGAGGCTCATACACTGTCTCCTGCATCTTCAGCTCGTAGTCAAGCCAGTCAGAGAAGTGCAAGAGGCTTGGAATTGTTACACGCATTGGGTACAGAAACCTCTTGAATTCAGCCCGTATATCGTGTGGCAGTTTGGACAGCAGCCGTGTCACATGTGAACCACAGTGAAGCTCAGTCTTTCCACTGTCTCCAAGCTGGTCTAACAGCCCCACGAGTGCTCTTACTTTCAGGGCGAACAGCTTAAACCCACTGGTGTCACCACGTGGTATATTAGGGGCCTCCATTAGATCAGCAATTTTTCTGAGCGCTAGCTGCTGAGGCTGTCCATAATGCTCAATTAAACTTGTCATGGTGTCAGTATAGGGTCGCAGTGAGTTGGTGTAGGAATCCGCTATTAACAGTGCCTCCTCATACTTCAGGTGATCCACCAGGATCTGATATTTAAAGCGCTCTGTAGCATCCACAGGCAGTAAGTTCTCCAGAGCGATCTTAAGTCTGGCAAACTCTCTCGGATCTCCTTTGGCAAATACCGGGATTGTGGGCTTAGGCCCACGGTATACTAGCTCATGGTGGGGGGAGGGTTGCAACTCTTCGGGCAGCGACTCACATCTTTGTGGGGTGTAGGGCACACAATACCCTGGTGTCTGTGGTCGCGCTGGAGAAGGTGGTTCAAGGCGATTAGGAGACTCCTGCAGACGTGTCGTCTTAATGTCCCTCAGTGCTGTTATGAGCTCTGCCATAAGGTCCTGTGATGGTGGCTGATAAGTGTTGTCTACTATTGGGGGAGGTGGCAGTGGCCAGTCATCATCATCGGGAGGCAGAGTATGACCACCAACTCGTGCAGGTGGCAGTATTGGCCTAGTTTGATATGGGGCGCCATCCTGCTCTATGTTGTACTGCTGTTGAGGGGGAGCTGATGTAGGGAAAGGAGAAGGGGCTGTCTGTTGCAGTGCTGGTACGTTTGGTTGGGAACTTCGGGCGTCCAGTCGCCTGTGCATGTCCATTAACTGTTGCTGTAGCCTCTGATTATCTTCCCTCAACTTATGAAGAGCTTCTAGGACCTCAGGCGCGGTTTCTGGGGCAGGCCTCGATCGGGTCGAGGCAGGCGTACTCTCATAGAGGGGTGCTGAATACTCAAACTGACGGGAATAGGCAGCCTCTGCTCCCTGTATGACCTTCCCATCCTCATGCAGCAGTCGGGGTGTGAGAGGCGTCATCCTGGCGTGTCTCTCTGGAAATCTAACCATGCTGTCATAAGGCTGCTGTTGCTCTGGCAGATTAGATGTTTGCGGAGGCAAATGAGAGGGCTGCTGCAATGCTTGGGGAGGGATGTCATAGTCTTCCATCCAGGCTGGTCGCCGGACTTCTCGGCGGGGTCGTGCATCTGCTGGGCGTGTATACTGATCCGAGAACATCTCTAAACAATCCCACGATGACCACACGTATCCGGCTCGAAGGACCAATTTGTTATGGTGATTGGTAAGGACTGTATAATTGAGTGGTCCTTTAATGGTTGCAGCCACCACGGAGCATTGATCAGAATGCTGACAAGATGTTCTCTTTAGGATGTTTTATTAAAGAAAGTATTTGTGTGTGGTTCTGAAACAGAGATACAGGAATATATATATATCAGTAAAACGTAGGCTCTATAATGTCAAATATTTAACAGGTATAATAAAGCAAACACAATCAAGAATTAAATTATAATTTGTTATATATGAAACCTTTAAATGTAGTGCCATAATAAATGCTTATCACTAAGCAAATACACTAAACAGGCTTTAATACACTACATCCCTTAAACGTATCTTTCGAACATTAACTACAAAATACACAATATACTGAATGCAGATTAACATATAATAATCATGAACTAAAGAATTCCTCCTTATTATAAACATTACACATTGTGCAAATGTACTAAACATACATAAGGTTTCCAAAGAACCACCTACGTTAATATTTAGCATTCTATATATACGCACGGGTAGCACGAGGCTCCGCCATTATATTATAACATGCCACTACATGCAACGAAATGATCAAAGTGCATTAACATAGCATTAGCGTAACATTATTGTGATGACAAACATCAGTTTTACTTACTGGTAGTTGCACGCACACATTACTAAAACTCTTAAGAACAGCAACACTCTCTTATATTATTTATTAACTGCACAGTATTCCAACGTCAGCGCTCTCTTTTGAGCTTTCGAAACTGAAACTTAACCTGTCCGCTTCCGCTGGTCGCAGAGCGCAATGACGCTCCTGATTGGCTGATTCTCACGCAGACAGGTCTATCTGCCTGAAAGGGGTCGTCCTTCGTCACAGTGCACGTTGAACCACTTGAGATGATTGATATTGATTTTTTGTAGGCGCGGTGATGAAGTTTGGTTTTGGTAAACACGGCAAACACTTGAAGCGAAAACTATCATTAACTTAAATTAAAATAGTCAAAGTGGGGCCACGGGTTGTCACATTCCTGGGATGGACCTGCTGCGTCTTCATCCATTGTTTCGTCTCTTATCTAAATTTGACCATGGTGACTTTGGCGGAAAGCTGAAGGTGATTGCTGAAAGGCTGTCCCAATCAGTGGGGCCTGCCCAATCCAATCACGTTTAAGAGAGGGAAACAACAAATTGAGGGTTTCCGAGATTTTTATTTTTCCTTTATATTTTAGAAGAAGTAACGATGTCTTACAGTTATGGATAGAAATGTGGAGTAAAGAGTACAATATTTACTTCTCAAATGTACTTGAGTAAAGTCATGAGTATTCCCCAAAAATGATACTCGAGTAAGGTACAGATCCCTCAAAATTATACTGTACTCAAGTAAATGTACTCCGTTACTGTCCGGCTCTGCCTATAATATATATTTGTGTTATATAATTTATATTATTTCTGTCATGATTTCGGTCTTATTGGCTGCTTTGATTCACTATGTGTTGTGTTGTGTTTGTGTTTTGACAGCTCCACGCGTGCGCGCCTTCCACCTGTTGATCTCATTATCTCAGACTCTTCTCACCGGCGTCCCACACCTGATCCTTATTATTTGCCCATCCGGTTTGATTTAAATTCCCCTCGTTTCCTCTGTTCCTTGCAAGTTCGTCTTAGTGTGTTCATGCCCGCTAGCTCTGTCTAGTTCTTGCAGGCCCGGGGTGGGTAATCGGGAGAACCGGGAGAATTCCCGGTGGGCCGCTTCACTTTTGGGCCGGTCGAGTTTTTTTTTTTTTTACATTTGTCACGTTAGGGAGTCTACCTTCTCTTAAATGACACTTCACACGTTTCGCATTGACACTGCAGCGCGCAGCCTCTGCATGGGCTGTACCATGTGAGGGAGTTTTCCCCTCCCCTCCCATAGAGTTGGTTCGGTCCATAGCACGTCCAAGAAAACTTTTCTCCGGTAGGCTGGGCCGGCCCTACCGTAACAATACGCGTCTGAGAGGAGGAGGGCGTAAAAAACAGGTTGAAGAAAAAAATCCATTGGAGGAGGATGCTGCCAATGTGTCAAACTTACAGATTTATTTTCAAGAGGACAAACAAAAGTGGCAACAGGTAACTTAAAGAGAAATAAGCCTAGTAATGATTAGCATTAGCAACGTAATTATTCGGCTAATACCGTTGTCAAACTATTTACAAGCAAAACATTTTTTTTGTTAAAATATTACCCTTTTGTGTATACATGGCGATTCATAGCCTTTGCAAATATTATGCAAGCAGCTTCTGAGCAGTCCCCCACTGAAAATGAGGAGGCCATGAATAAACAACATGAATTAAAGTTATTTAACCCTCAGGTTGTGTTCAGAACCCTATAACACCTTTTGTAAAAATGACCAGCCTAAAAAAGCTTATAAATCACTTGTTATGCTATTTAACCAATATTGTATTCAATATTTTTTTTGTCAAATTGTTTTCTTTTTTAATTAGGACTTTTATATTTCTATTTGCATTAATCATCGGCCTCATAGCATTAGCAATGCTAATAATTTATCAACCTTTCCTTGTGGAATACACTCTAAAAAGGGCTGGGTTATTTATATATTTTATATATTGGACAGAACACGCTGCTGGGTTAAAATTGACCCAGTGCTGGGTTGTTTTAACCCACCTGTTGGGTTATTATAATCCATGGTTGCATAACAACAACCCAACATTGGGTAAATTTGAACCCAGCATGTGTTCTGTCCAATATTTACCCATTATGGGTAAAAAGTAACCCAGCCTTTTTTAGAGTGTAGAGGAATATTTTTGTTAACTTCTTATCTTAAGTGAAATATTATTTAACTTTTACCTTATTTGTTGAACCATGATATTAATAAAAACTATAGCCTAGTAAGAGCTGAACTGTTGCTTTATTTATCCAATTTGAAAAAAATGCTAATTTGGAATAACACTATGGAAAAAGTGGGCCGGTCTTGGGCCTGAAACTCCCGGGCTGAAAAGTGGCCCCACTCCGGCCCTGAGTTCTTGTCTTGTCAAGCTTTGTAATTTTTGGAAAAACATCTGTGCTCTCTGCTGCCTTTGCCCCTTTAGATTCCCTGCCCCGTTGTCTCTCCATTGTGGATCAGTTTCTCAGTCTTCGCCCTTCGCTGCTGGATTTTTACAATCACTGCTGTCTGGTTTTCCCGACTGGTGTGGCAACAGTCGAGTTTGCGCTCTCTACATCTGTGGTTTCTCCGAGCGCTGTCCCACGGCTTGTGCTGATCAGAAGCAGAGCGCTGTCCAGCGCTTCGTCAGCTGAAGACTTTGTCCATTTATCTCTCTCTCTCTCTCTCTCTCTGTGCCCCGACAGGATTCTCTCTCCGTGCCAGCCAGGAATTTGTCTGTGTCGACAGACTGTTGTGGATGTCCTACAGCCCGGCTGTGTTTCCCACATTGTGAGCCCTCCTGAGGAGATTGTTGTGATCCGCTTCGCTAGTGTTTTCTCTTCACCTCTTCTTCACACACACGGACACTGAGAGTCTTCTTCTATACATACTACTGATCTACCAAGTGTTTGCCCATTTATCTGATGACATTAGTGTTTTTCTATTTTATACATGTCCTGAATAAAATACCTCTGCACTGGGATTCCTGTCTTGTGTCTTCCTAACAATTTCCTTGTTCATGATTATTGGGTACATGTGGTCTAAGTTGTTCTTATGTTTTTGTATACATTTCAAATTAATTGTAGTATGAAAGTTTTTGTTGAATCATGATTTGTAAGTTAAAACGTCCGTACACACATTTTACGAACAAATTTGTGCGTACGCATGCTTACTGAATGAGACCCAGTGTCCTCTAAATGGCTACTTTTTTGACAGCTTATAAAAACTTATTTACAGATTAAAATTAAAAACAGAATAATACATAAAAGCTGCTGTGTGGCAAGGTGTACAGCTAAAAAGCCAAAAAACCCAGAAATAATTTTTTTTTAAGCTGTCGACCTCATAAAACGAGCGTTTAAAGAAACAAAAGTGGAAACAGGCAACTTTTCATAGTACTTCTATTAGTAGAACTGCGTCCAATAGGGGGAAACGTAGTCGGCGATCCACTTTATTCTCCTTAAAGACAGGGTTTTACGGCTCGACAGCTTATAAAAACTTATTTCTGGGTTCTTTGGCTTGTTAGCTGTACATATTGTCACACAGCAGTTTTTAGGCATTATTCTGTTTTTTGTTATAAGCCAGAAATGACAAGGAGGCAGCCTCTCGCAATACAAAGTCAATGGAGACGGTTGGATTGTTTTCCCCCCCGGTGGGCGTGGTTTTCAAATGTGCATATCGACGCTCTGTCTCTATAACTAATTAGCACAAAAAGTCCATGAAATCGCAATAATAATCTATTTGATCAACAAACAATATAACAAACAATTTGATCAAACAAAACCTTTTGTTGAGTTAAATTCTAAAATTAACAAATGTTTTATATAATGTTTTGTATTTGTTCTAGAGGTCAGTTTACCCAGACCATTAAATAAACACAGACTGGAAGTTAACTTGGGGCCAGGCGAGGAACCGCACATGTGTGCATCCTATGAAACCGTCTATAAAAATAAGTTTTAATGGTTTAACATTTTACTTAGCCCAATTAATTTCTGACTTCAAATGTGGGTATAAAAGCACAAATTCAGTTTGACATCCCTCACTTGTGTTCAAAATGGTGAAACGTTTAGTACTGTCTGAAAAGTTGAGAGTCCACATTAAAGCACTTCACAATGCTGGATGGTCTTTGAGAAAAATGGACAGGTGGTCTAATAAATTTGTTAATAAATATATGAGTAAACCTTTTGTTGATGTGGTGGCTCCTGGTTGACTGTAGCTGGATGTGGTTGTCTCTAATACAGCAAACACACACAAACTTGTGAATTAAAGGATTTGATTGGATTTTAGCAGGTAAAGGATCTTTGTAAAAACAACTGAAGGTCTTTTACTTGTAACATTTAACTAGATTTAGTTTAGTATGACATATATTCTCATACTCAAACAGATGCTTTACTTACTATAATAACTGTATAAATATTATAAACAATATATGAGGAGCTCAGATGCAAAATCCGCTCCATCAAAAATGAGATAATGATATTAATGCAAGGCCTACTATACATTCATCAAATACTTTTGCTTCAAATCTGTTTAATCCCGGACTCAGGCCATTCAGAAGATTTGTTGGCAGAACCTTAGAGGGCTTTGCATCTTAGCTCTTCATGTATCCTTATATATATATAACTTTATAACTCTGTATCTATAGCTTTGATTCAATAAATATTTAAGTAAACCTGTTGTTGGTGTGGTGGCTCCTGGTTCATTGGATGTGGTTGAATCTAAACAAATAAAGCACACAAACTTATGAATTAAGTTTGTTTTGTTTATAGCATGTAAAGCATCTTTATGTATTTTCTGATTGTTAATAAAGTAAATGAATAGGGGTAAAACGTATATGTTTTACTGTAACACAAGAACAATCTGGCATACATGTTTGTATTAAATCATCATAATTTAAGGTTTGTGATACAATATCAGCAATTTATAATTACTTTACATTTTAGCAAACTGGTGGCTACTTTGTATTTATTTGTGAAATCTCCTTTGTACATTTTTGTACGATCTGCTTTCACTCCAGTGATGGTTGTGTTTAGGTGGGGTCAAGGGTGGGGCTTCATCCTTGCTTTTTTCTAATGTTACAAACTCATTCAAAATCACCACTTCTTTAAATAATAATGTTTTTATGTGAGATCGGGTGAGAATTTAATCATGAACACTTACCTGCTTCTGTTACTATCAGATTCACAGTTGGAGCTTCTTTACAGTAATATATTCCAGAGTCTGAGAGTGAAACACTCTTTATGTGTAGTGATAAATCTTCCAATACACTATAACGCTTATGAGGAACTGAAGTTAGTTTTATTGTCTCTCCATCTTTTTCTGCAGTGAGAATGTGCACTCTTGTTCCATCTCTGTCTTTACTCCATATCACGTTCCCTTCATGTTTACACACAAGATAGACTTCCTTTCCCACAGTGACACTGCGATTGAATATTTCTGTCAAATCAAACACAAATGAACAAAGATAATGTGCTGTAAATACATTTCAACTACTTCTTGGTGGCTTTTTATTTGTTTTAATCACTACTTTAGAATGAAATCCAGACTAATAATGTAGTCTTATAATATAAGTTTCTGTGTGTACACCAAATATAGGTGAAATTAAAATATTAAAACAGTTTAACAAGTTCATGTCTCTCATTTGCACTGGAGAGTATAACACCCTGCTACTCACCGCTCTGAGTTGTGTGTATGTTCATGTAGAACAGAAGACACATTAAGAAAAGATGTTTCATTTTCTGCTGTCAGTGTGAGAATCAGATGAAGATTTGCTCGAAAGCGGTACATACAGTATGTACACAAGATGCGTTTCTTGGACAAGTGACTGTGGATTAAGGGAGGGGTCAGCTTTTGCAAACATTTCAACATTTCAAAAACTGCTTAATAAACATACTAAACTATTGCAGAAAATGGACATACTGAAAAATAAGTTTTTATTTTTGTTGCTATAGTTTTAGGTGTGGTGATATATCATATATAATAATATAATAATAATAAATAATAAAGGAGCCTGTAGTTGTACATGTACTTCCCTTGTTTTGAGGTCTGAACAAACGTCAGTGGTCTTATAAAAATAGTGTACAGTTAAGTGACGACTGTTCAGCTCTCCAACCACCACAACTCGTTCAGTTAAAGTGACCTATATGTACAATAATAATCAAATTTTTATCATATGACAGCATCAAAACCACTGATTTTTCTGAAAGTGTCTAACATTTCTCAGAGCATATTTATATCCAAGACCGTTGTTTTATTTTTCCCCTGTTGCATAATTCTTATAATATTTGTATGAATGAGTGTGTGAATGAGTGAATGTGAGGCAAAACTTGTTAAAGGCTTTGGATGGCCATTGGTCTGTGAAAGCATTATATAAATGCATTTACCATAATATTAGAGTAAAAAAGAGAGAAGAAGAATTAATGACAATAATAAAAAAAAATTTAACGATATTATTGTACTGGTAGGCCTGGCCTTTATGTTTTCCAAATTAAGTTATTTTTATTATTGTAGAAGATACTGTATGTTGTTTTCTCCTATTTATCACTGTTTCATAATTCAGTATGTTTTCTGAGTTCCAGTAATTCTTGCTTGAGTTCCATTAAGTAGGAAGGAACTGTATCATGCTTACGTATAAACTTATTAGACTACTAACTTAGTTACTACTTCAGGATTTGAATAAAGGAGGCATAGGACAGAACATTGTATTCTGTTAGAGGCTGTTTACACTTGATTTGGTCGATTGGATTACAAGTGGACGACATTAAATAGGCCTACAGGTTAAACAGGGTATGAAACATTTTGAGCTCGTCCACTTTCGACCACATTCAGAGGTAGTCGAAAATACATTTTGTGGTGTAGACGTGCACGTGGTCAAATGTGTTCGAGCAGCCACTGGCCTCTAGATTATTAGGTTATAAGAAAAACAACACCATAAATGGCCATGAACATAAATATTGAATATGATTGGTGATTAATGAGGGGATCTTAATGTAAAAAAGAATAAGCTATAGAAATGCTTTTTGTCACATTCTGCAGCCTCTCTGTAAGACCGTAGACCTTTCTTGCAAGAAATGAAAACATTTAAAATGTCTACTGTCTCTTACTAAGAAAATTGCCAAGACAATAATGTTGTTCTGGTCATTGTAAATATTGTATTAGAAGAAGCATTAGATAAAGTTTTTATAACCGACCAGATTGTGTTCTTCCTGCATTATCTTCCCTATGTCACTGATGTGTAGATGAACATTAAAATAGTTTGAAAACATTTTGAGAGAATTAATTAGTAGGACCTGCATGTGCGTGTGGACCTCAACTCACTTCTATCCACTCACTTTTGAAAAGCTTTTACCCACTCTGTTCCTCTTTGAACGAATAAGCTGACAGCCTCTATGTCATTTGTATAGCTTTGGTAAAAAAGCATCTGCCCAATGAAAAAATGAAATGTGATTGGCTTAAAATAAGTTTAGTCTAACCACTGACTCTAACACACCCAATTAATGCCACTAGAATTGTTTCCATTTATCATAAATGCTTTTAGTCTTCATGTTCACCAACCAACAAAATATTCATTAGACAACATTATAATCAGGACTAAACTTATCAACAAATAAAAATTACTTGACTTAAACCAAATTTGACCATGCATGTGGAAGATACCATTACTATTTTTACAATTAAAAATATACAAAAAGTATATTATATGGAAAAATATTCTAAACTAATTCTAGCTAGACTTCCCTTGTTCTGAGGTCTGAACAAAACTCAGAGGTCTTATAACAAAAAAAACAGTACAGCTCAGACACGATTGAGACACCACAGCTCTCCATCCACATGATACCACAACTCTATGGGTTCTGTTTTACAATGATGTTTATCTTTTACAAGCTAATAACTTAAAGCAACAACATGCAAGCAATATCTTTGTATAGTTATGTTCAAATTTATAAACTAAACTAATTTTTAACTTTAAGTCAGAGAAGCGTAGCATAAAATAAATAAGTGGTTGCAGTTATATAGACCAGCATTACTCCTCACCAACACATGTTGTGGCTGGTATGCTGGCATCCACATCATGCTTTCTTACTACTTTAACAAACAAACTTCCCTTGGTCAACCAGCTTTTTCTGAAAGAACTTGCTGGTTGACCACCATAAACCAGCTTGTACTAAAATGGAAATTCATACAAATGTGTGGTACTAAAACAGGTACATGCTATATATCATGTACTGACTAATGTTCCTTCTAAAGAGGGAAGTGTAAAACTGTGGTTTTAAAAAGGCACGCAATGACAAACAGGTCAGTTATTCTTTTGCCACTTTTATAGTTTTATATTTATAGCTGATACTCTGCTCTCTAGCAACCTATACAACACATTTTGAACTACATTGAATTTACTAAAGTTATACATTGTCATCTGTGACATACTTTAGGCCTGTCTGCCTGAATTGTTGTTTTAAAGTCATTTTTGCCACATTTTCAATTAGGATATAATGCACATTTTATCTGCCATGAAGAAAAATAATCAAATATCTCAATATTTTTGTTTGTCTCCTTGTCTCTATAAAAGCAAATGAAATTTTTCCCCAGAAATGCACAAAATAGAGACAGGAAACTCATTTCCTCATGCCTTTAAGCCAATACACATTAATACCAGTTCAAAGTTAAAACAAGACCAACATTTGATTTATCATTAGTAAATAAAATCTCATATAAAAATTCTGTATATAAATTGAATGTATTTGCATTTGCATTACACTTTACCTCACCTGTCAAGATGACTTGCAGTTCCCAATTGAGTATGCATGCATTTCAAATCAATATTTAATGCTCCTTACTTATGAGGTAATTAAGTGGGATAATGTATAGGCAGCCATTTGTTATTGGCAGCCTTTTTGTCGCATTGACAGTTTTGTTTATCCAACACGGCAACAGACGCGAAGTTACTTTTCAATGCAGCCTTAAATAGTGTTCGAAGTTGTTTTGAACACAAGTTTATTTAAAAAAAGAGAAACTTTTGGCGTTAAACAATTTCATATCCAAGAAGGATGTTTGGATATGGCAAGACATGATAGCCACAGAGTTTTATAGGACCAACCTGCCAAGCATGTTCATCGACCAAGTCCATTTAACTAATAATTGGTAAGTGGTATTTATTGATATCATATTGTCATTATGCCTGTACTGTGGTTGTCACAGTGCCACTAAAATGTGTTGCTTTTCAATATCAATATACTGCTACCAGTTTAGTTGCATAGCTTTCAGCTGTGTGCACACGTACCGAAAAAAGTTGTTTGAATTTATGTCGCTCTACATACGTCATCTGGTATAATTGAAACAATTGGCTATGAGCTCATACAGACGCATTTGATAGACATTTGTAGGGCCCAATAAACAGCTCTGGGCATTCGTAAACCACGCCTCAAATACGAGAAAATGGCTATGAGCATATGGTTCCCAGACCACGTCTGTTTCTCGATGAGACTGGTCTGGTGTTAGCCAAGCTACCTCTTGACAGAAATGCAATATAATATACATTTTTATATTATCAGTGGTGTACAAAAACCTTACATAATGAACTTTCTTTTTTTTACCTTAGAATGAGACACTTTTATCTACATACACCACGGGTTTCCTTACATGAAAGTCGCCACCATGTTCCTACAGTAGCCTAAATGAACAAACTGTTCTACACGTGCGTTTCGTCCTTACGTTGTCTCAGACGACAACATTTTTGTCCTGTGCCGGATATTGTAGCTTCTCATTGCATTGCGAAATTATGGTTGGTTGCAATTCGTAATCTCATTGCTAGATGCCACTAAAAACACACATTACACCTTTAAAAGAAAATTATAAAAAATAACTTTCTGTCTTCCCTTTACAGGTTGTGTTTTTAGTGATCAGTGAAACCTTTGTATGACACTTCTTGTGTTATTTCTTTAAAATGGCAAATCGCTTTGGATGAAAGCGTCTGCTATGCCTAAATGTAAGTATAATAAATACACATTTACAAATATTCTACTGCTTGGAAAAACAATTTATTTATTCAGTATAAAGAAATACCATCCAGGAAAGGGAGAAGGGATTGTAATAGCATTACAGTATGTCTCGTACAGCATTTGTATATTTCTAAATATAAACCTAAAATATAAAAACTATAAACAACAAACAAACATATATCACAGCTTGACACATAAAAATAGCATGTTAAATAATATTATTTTAAAGAGTTTTGCCACTGAAATATAACATTCACTTTATCACTTAACGTTTATGGATTTTTTTAATATAAGTTCAAGTGTTTCATTATTCACTGAATTCTTTGATTGTAGAGTACAAAGGCACATCAGGTCCCTGCTCTAAAAACAGAGAAAACAGTCAATATAAGATTTCATTATTAAGGGGTGGTTTCCCCGACAGGGCTTAAGTCTTGTCCGAGACTAACTTAAATTTTAGTGTTGTCTTGATCGAAAACAACTTGCTCTCTGTCTTAAAATATATTGGTGCAAGTGTTGTGTCTTAAGATGCACACAAATAATGTTTATTTGTAAATTATGCTTAAAAATGACTTAAATATCCCAATTTAACTAAGGCCTAGTCCTGGCTTAAGCTAAACCCTGTCTGGTACAAAATTTTAATCAGAAAATATTGTTTATGTTGTCTTAAATAAATTATTTTATATAGCAGTTATATCAGCCAAAAAATCATCAAATTCAAGAGTACATTTAGCATCGCATTGTATCTAATAAGAAAAAATAAATAAATACATTTACCATTGAGATTTTCCTTTGACTTTGACTCTGATAAGCCTATCAGGGTATATGTGGGATCATCAAACTCCTGTCTTTGGCCTGCGAGACATTTTAAGAACAAGAGATCTTAACTCTTTCTAATGTATTAGTAATTGAAAGAAATATCACATGTTGTTAAAAACTTTTAAATGTTCTTCTTTACCATCCTTACCGATTTTTACTACATCAGGATCTCCAGCCAAGTAATATATGGCATCATTGGTTTTTTGTGGGGGAGCTGCAGTAAAAGTGACAAAAAAATTGTCAATCAGTTTTTTTAACAATAAATCAGCCTTTAGATAAACATTTATAAACCTTTACCAGGATGTACGGTAGAACAACTGTCATCTACAGTCTCATATATATTTTCCTTTTTATTGGAAAGAGCAGATGAAAGACCTAAAGAAAACAACATTTATTGTGGTTTAAGATTGTTTGTGTGCTGTTATGTACGTTTATAGGCATAAAAGTGCAGCTCTAAAATCTGAGCTGAGTTATTAAGTTATCGATCGATCTCTTTAATGTTGTTGGTAAACATGATTGTGAAAAGAGTACTGACAATGACAATAAATTCTCACTTTTTCTTTTGATACACGCCCAAAGCAAGAGTATCAGCACCAGAAACACAACTCCTCCTGACACTGCCGCAGTAATGGAAGTTGGCTTGTCTTTTGGAGCTAAAAAAAGGAACAGAGGCAAACTTAAGTTGAAACTTAATTCCTGGTTTATTAGATTTTTTGATAGTGAACTGAATTTGTAACACCCATAATCAGGACATAATTATGACTTTACATATGTAAGCAATAAGGTTGTGCTGTACTGTAAATAAGTCACAGAAAGGTGTTGTATTGCACAAGCCAAAGTCTATGCAATCCTTGATCTGTGACTGAAACAATCTCTCTTTACTTCCAGTTACGAGGAATGCTTTGTGAAATTTTTTTAGCAATTAGCAACATGACTCAACTTCCAACAATCAAATCAGTTCTCGATTGGAATTTAAGTCCTGCCCTACCACTGTTCTCATTTCAGAAGCCTTTTTATTTGAACACTCACCTAAAGGATTATTAGGAACACCTGTTCAATTTCTCATTAATGCAATTATCTAATCAACCAATCACATGGCAGTTGCTTCAATGCATTTTTGGGTTGTGGTCCTGGTCAAGACAATCTCCTAAACTCCAAACTGAATGTCAGAATGGGAAAGAAAGGTGATTTAAGCAATTTTGAGCGTGGCATGATTGTTGGTGCCAGACGGGCCGGTCTGAGTATTTCACAATCTGCTCAGTTGGGGTTATCACGCACAACCATTTCTAGGATTTATAAAGAATGGTGTGAAAAGGGAAAAACATCCAGTATGTGGCAGTCCTGTGGGCGAAAATGCCTTGTTGATGCTAAAGGTCAGAGGAGAATGGACCGACTGATTCAAGCTGATAGAAGAGCAACTTTGACTGAAATAACCACTCGTTACAACATAGGTGTGCAGCAAAGCATTTGTGAAGCCACAACACGCACAACCTTGAGGCGGATGGGCTACAACAGCAGAAGACCCCACCGGGTACCACTCATCTCTACTACAAATAGGAAAAAAGGCTATAGTTTGCACAACTCCCCAAAATTGGACAGTTGAAGACTGGAAAAATGTTGCCTGGTCTGATGAGTCTCAATTTCTGTAGAGACATTCAGATGGTAGAGTCAGAATTTGGCGTAAACAGAATGAGAACATGGATCCATTATGCCTTGTTACCACTGTGCAGGCTGGTGGTGGTGTAATGGTGTGGGGGATGTTTTCTTGGCACACTTTAGGCCCCTTAGTGCCAATTGGGCATCGTTTAAATGTCACGGTCTACCTGAGCATTGTTTCTGATCATGTCCATCCCTTTATGACCACCATGTACCCATCCTCTAATGGCTACTTCCAGCAGGATAATGCACCATGTCACAAAGCTTGAATCATTTCAAATTGGTTTCTTGAACATGACAATGAGTTCAATGTACTAAAATGGCCCCCACAGTCACCAGATCTCAACCCAATAGAGCATCTTTGGGATGTGGCGGAACGGGAGCTTCGTGCCCTGGATGTGCATCCCACAAATCACCATCAATTGCAAGATGCTATCCTATCAATATGGGCCAACATTTCTAAAGAATCCTTTCAGCATCTTGTTGAATCAATGCCACGTAGAATGAAGGCAGTTCTGAAGGCGGAAGGGGGTCAAACACCATATTAGTATTCACCTTATTTTTCACGACAACAAGGGCGGCGCCATTTCGCTCATTTTGTCAACGTTCTTCCGGCCGCATAGACGATGAGCAGCTGAGGCAGTGACTGAAGGCGACGCTTAAGCTTAAAAAGCTCACTCAAGCGCCTTTATGTTTCTTTCTTACCAATTTTAAGCCAACTGAGGAACACCCTAATCCCAAGTAATGGTTCGACTACGATGTTCCGGTAACTTTAAACCACGCCGGGTGTTGAAAAGGTGGCCAGTTTCAGGTAAGCTATCTTAGCTAACTTTGTGCTCGTTCGCCTAAAGTTAGATTTGTGAAGTCCGTTCTACAAATACACTTAAAGGCGGAGTCCATGATGTTTGAAAGCCAATGTTGATATTTGAAATCACCTAAACAAACACGCCCCTACCCCAATAAAATCTGGACCTTCTGTTGATAGACCCGCCCCACACATACGCAACCCGGCATTTGATTTGATTTGATTGGCTATAAGTGTGTTTTGGTAGTCGGCCCGTCTCCTTTTCCAAACCGTTTTTCAAACATCGTGGACTCCGCCTTTAAGAGCAGTAACGTTAGTTTATAAAATGCAACTATTTGAATGGTTTTAATTGTCCACCTATATTTTTATATTTACGATAATACAACGAGATATTATAGTCATTGCATTCTTACAGTAACGTTAGCCCACGTGATTCCTACAAGTTACTGAGATTTCAGATGCTAGAATGTCAGTTCATTTCTCATTCAGATATTGATAATGACCTATTAAACAACGTATTATTTAACACTGAAGTTAAAGGTTGTGTGTATAATGTTACTATCTCTTTTTAATGCATCTCTCTCTTACACACTGTTCTGTTTAAGTATGGATGTCATTTATATATTAAGTCTCATGATGCAAGTTTATTTTAAATACTAACATAAAACTGTTTATGGTTATATTATTTTCACAGATGCATTGATGTGTAGTGATGCAGTGGACAACTGTGAGGATGATACAATCAACATGTTCCTAAACTGTGATGCAGAAACACAATGGGAGGATCCATCCGTCTCTGACCACAACTACACTTTAAAATCACAACTCAACCTGAAGCAACCTACATCTGAACTGGGGACAACAATGGTGCAGTTTCCCTGACAGGGCTTATCCTGGTCCCAGGCAAAAATGCATATTTGAGCTACAATAATTTAAAAACACCTTTTACTGACATACCTCAACATATATGAGTGCCATTGTTTTGTCACAAGATGCGCCCCACTCTTGTTTTTTTGTAGGGTTTGTTTGTAAAAACTAAAATGTCCTAATATAATTAAATCCTAGTCCTGTAAACCCTGTCCGAGAAACTGCTTCAATGTGTTGAGCTGGCAGAAATGTACATATCTCTGCTGAGAAACAACCATCTTTGGTTCAGCTTTACACAGGGTTGATATTGCATCCATTACACAGTCGCCAAGCACTTTACCAGTACATACACCAACAGCTTCCAGATAAACACTTGGGTTCAGCTCCTGATGACTCCGATAAAGCTGTGTCTTAATTTATTGCAGGGTGGTCTTGCTTAACCTGTTGTAAAGTTACATTAAACCTTCATATGTGATCAGATGTCATGCAGTGATATTAAACATTTACAGTGTGATCAGATGTTGTGCATTTATATTAAACCTTTACAATGTGATCAGATGTTGTGCAATTATATTAAACCTTTACTATGTGATCAAATGTTGTGCAATTATATTAAACCTTTACTATGTGATCAAATGTTGTGCAATTATATTAAACCTTTACAATGTGATCTGTTGTGCAATTATATTAAACCTTTACAATGTGATCAGATGTCATGCACTTACATTAAACATTTACTATGTGATCAGATGTAACCTGCCATGCAGTTATATAAACCTTTACAGTGTGATCAGATATTATCTGTAAGGAATTTCTTAAACCATATGTGAGCTTTGTAGATTCCACTTAAAAGGATTTAAGTCTCCTGATTTGAAGGAATAAGTGTTGGTAAGTTTGCAAATGAATTCTATCATGGTACCACATAAAAACGAAATAGTTATTGGACTGGCTAAGGTGCACATTTGCTTTAAAAAAGACGAAATCACTGTGTAAATATTGGTAGACATACTTTTAATAATTTTCAATGCTGCTCCATCAACTCCTGACAGGACGAGGTAATTAAATATGCCAGGTTACTTGCCGCGGCCGCTTCATATCGTCTAACCACGAGACGATTGCTGCCTGGGACAATATAAGACTATCCGAGCGTCGTATGAAGTTTTAACCGTGCTCCTAATTTAAAACATTTACAGCAGTAGCGATATTTGTCATTTCGCTAAAGTTATAGTGAACTACAAACAATCTTCTAACCACCAAACTAACCACCGAATGCACTGTGCCATATTAGCAGCGGAAGTCGGTTGACAAAATGCGGAAGAACGAAGAATTAAAAAGGGGCGTGGCGGAATAAGGTGAATAGTGTTCCTAATAATCCTTTAGGTGAGTGTACATCATGATGGGGAAAATATAAGACAATTGCTACTTCCATTTTATGGCGACTTCAAAGTTTGGTACATTAAAGTTTTTTGTTTGTCATTTGTAAATATGTCTATAGCTCAGAGAGAAGTGTCATCCCATAAAAACTTTGAACAAGCCAGTACTCACAGACCAGCTTATGAGATAATTTTGCTCATACCTTCATTATTCTGTTTATTATTCCCTTTATTATTCTCAGTTGTGTTTGTCCTGGTGGTGGTTGTTGTGTTTGTCTTGGTTGTGTTTGTTGTACAGCATGTAGCTGGAATCACAGACAAAGAAAGCTTGGGTTGGGAAATATGTGCTGATTAGAGCCATAAGCCCTAACATTATGCTAATATTCATTCATTCCGATACCTAAATACTCTTGATCTTACCACAGGCACAATAAAATGCATGTGTCACACATGGCAACAGAAACATGGGTATTTTTATTGTGTCCACTCAAGAAAGATTAAATGAACTATGCATAGAATATAACAACAGTACAATACAACAAACAAAAGAAATAGAAAAACAGTTAAACATACTTGTTGCTGAGGAATTTGTCATACTTTTGTTTCCTGAATCCACTATAGTTTTAGGTGTTGCTGGTAAAATAAAAAGAAAGATTTTTGTATAATTAAAAAACATGTAATATCAAAATAAATACAATGACTTTGCAGAAGCGTATGGATCGTGGGCTCTATGCCACTGTGTGTGGGCCCCTATATCACTTTCTTCTGATAAAAGTGAATAGTAATTAGTATATTACACTTTTTTTACTATACACATGACATATGATTTACTGATTTAGTAACCACTTGTGAATTACTTCCTTATAGCATGAAAGTTGTACATCATGTTCATCTCTATTCAAAAGAAAGAATAATAAAATCACTAATGTTTGTCATGTCTCACATTTTTATTATTTTATTTTTTACTTACACTATTAAATATTAGTGTTGTATAGCAGGACTGTCACACAGATCACACATATCTAAAATAATAACTTTGTTAATAAATATATGAGTAAACCTGTCGTTGTTGGTGTGGTGGCTCCTGGTTGACTGTAGTTGGATTTGGTTGTCTCTAATACAGCAAACACACACACACACTTGTGAATTAAAGGATTTATAATAACTTTAATAACGATTATAAAATGATCATCGAGGGCCCCTCACATGCCAGGGCCCTATGTACTCATTCACCCTTTCCCCCCACTTACAATGCCCCTGATAACATGTAGCAGCATACATTGAGAAAATGTTATTGTCATGAATTAATTGATGGTTTTTTCCTACTGAGACATCATTGCAAATAACCAGGATATAACTAATAAGCACAAAAAGTCCATAAAGTCACAATAATAATCTATTTGATCAACAAACAATATAACAAACAATTTGATCAAACAATACCTTTTGTTGAGGTAAATTTTGAATGGCTGGAGTAAGATTGAGTTGGTTGAGTTGTATTGGTAGAGATCACTGAAAAGGAACAAAAGTAAAAAAAAATATCATTATAACTGTATGTTTATTAAGCTCAATATTAAGCTTATTGATAGATTGTCTGAAGTTAGGATATGAATTATGAAGCAAAACTAAAATACTTTCTGCCCCTCTCAAAACAGTTCAGCACAGGGAAAAAATGTATGTAGCCTATATTAGAGCTGTCGCAATATGTCAATAACCGTGATATTTTAAAAATGAAATATTAATATCATGTTAAGGGTCGCTATCAGACTGGTATTGAATAACTGTGATATTGTGGTGGTAGGGCTGTACAGTGCACCATATGTGCTACGAAAAAATCGTTTGTGCCATAATTTAATTTACCACAGTATTGTATTAACTACGGCTGCCAAACCTCTCTTCACACAGCGGTGATCCAAGCTCGCCGTCTCTCCTCATGTTTATGAAATCTAAACATTTGTTATTTTCGAGAAGGTATTTGTTCAAGAGGTCAGTTTACCCACTAGCCAGACCATTAAATAAACACAGACCAGAAGTTAACTTCAGGCCAGGTAGGGAAACGAGACAACACACGTGCATCCAATGAAACAATAAACATCTATAAAACAATAAGTTTTTATGGTTGAATGTTTTACTAAATTAATTTCTGACTTCTGAGAGAAGTTGAATGTGCCTCCTCAAATTTAAATATAAAAGCACAAATTCATTTTGACATCCCTCACTAATGTTCAAAATGGTGAAACGTTGAGTACTGCCTGAAAAGTTGAGAGTCCACATTAAAGCACTTTACAATGCTGGATGGTCTTTGAGACAAATGGACAGGTGGTCTAATAACTTTGTTAATAAATATATGAGTAAACCTGTTGTTGGTGTGGTGGTTCCTGGTTGATTGTAGCTGGATGTGGTTGTCTCTAATACAGCAAACACATACAAACTTGTGAATTTAAGGATTTATGTAACTTTAATAACGATTATAAAATATCATCGAGGGCCCTTCACATGCCAGGGCCCTATGTACTCATTCACCCTTTTCCCCCCACTTACGATGGCCCTCACTAAATGGTGAAACGTTGAGTACTGTCTGAAAAGTTGAGAGTACACAGTAAAGCACTTCACAATGCTGGATGGTCTTTGAGACGAATGGACAAGTGGTCTAATAAATTAGTTAATAAATATATGAGTAAACCTGTTGTTGGTGTGGTGGCTCCTGGTTTACTGTAGCTGGATGTGGTTGTCTCTAATACAGCAAACACAAACTTGTGAATTAAAGGATAGCAGGTAAAGGATCTTTGTAAAAACAACTGAAGGTCTTTTACTTGTAACATTTACTTAAAAGATTTAGTTTAGTATGATGTACACTCACATAAAGGATTATTACTAGAAACACCATACTAATACTGTGTTTGACCCCCTTTCGCCTTCAGAACTGTCTTTATTCTATGTGGCATTGATTCAACAAGGTGCTGAAAGAATTCTTTAGAAATGTTGGCCCATATTGATAGGATAGCATCTTGCAGTTGATGGAGATTTGTGGGATGCATATCCAGGGCACGAAGCTCCCGTTCCACCACATCCCAAAGATGCTCTATTGGGTTGAGATCTGGTGACTGTGGGGGCCATTTCACCTTTCTTTCCCATTCTGACATTCAGTTTGTAGTTTAGGAGATTGTCTTTTCCAGGACCACACCCCTAAATGCATTGAAACAACTGCCATGTGACTGTTTGATTAGATTTGCATTAATGAGAAATTGAACAGGTGTTCCTAATAATACTATAGGTGAGTGTATATTCTCATACCCAAACAGATGCTTTACTTAATAACTATATAAATATTAGGGCTGGGCATAGATTAATCTAGATTAATCTCATACAAAATCAAAGTAAATTTTGTGCATAATATATGAGTTTGTGATGTGTGTAAATATTATGTATATTTAAAGGTGCAGTATGTATATTTTAGTAGCATCTAGTGGTGAGGTTGCAAATTGCAACCAACAGCTCAGTCCACTGCTCACCCCTTGCTTTTGAAACCCATAGAGAAGCCGGCACCGGAAAACATGTTAACGTCGGAGACAATTTAGTACAAAAGTTTGTCCGTTAAGTGCTTCTGTAAAAACATGGCGGCACAAAATGGCGACTTCCACGTAAGGGGACCCTCTGTGTTTGTAGATAAAAACATCTCATTCTAAGGTAATAAAAACATAACGGTTCATTATAAAAAGGTCTTTATACACCCCTGATAATATAGTTTTGTATATTATCTAGCATTTCTGTCAAGAGATCCTTCTAAAAAATTACACACTGCACCTTTAAACACACACACATACATGTATATACATTAAGGAAATGTTTTATTTAAATATCAGTTTTTATTTATATATAATTTAGAATATATAAAAATGTAAATAAATATATACACATGTAAATGTTTCTTAAATACATACATGAATGTGTGTGGATTTATATATAAATAATAATTACACACAGCACAAACTCATATGTTATGCAAAAAATTACTTTAATTTTGTATGAGATTAATCTAGATTAATCTATGCTCAGCTCTAATAAATATTATATGTAATATATAAGGAGCTCAGATGCAAAAGCCGCTAAAGCCACCTCCATCAAAAATGAAATAATGATATTAATGCTCTTGGCATATAGCCTACTGTACATTCATCAAATACCTTTGCTTCAAATCTCTTTAAACACTGCCTCAGGCCATTCAGAAATACAGATTTGTTGGCAGAATCCATTAATAGTCTAATAAAAAAGCTAATTTACAAAAAAACATGTCAGATGTACTTAGAGGGTTTTGCATATGAGCTCTATGAACTTTATGAAGTTTATAACTCTATATCTAAAACTTTAGAGATTCAAGAAATATTTGAATAAACCTGGTTTTGGTGTGGTGGCTTCTGTATGCCTGTTGTTGGATGTGGTTGACCCTTAACAAATATAGCACACAAACTCATAAACTACGGGATTTGTTTGGTTTATAGCATGTAAAGAATTTTCATGTATTTTCCGAAACCAACATTGTTTCAATAAAGTAATAGGGGTAAAACTTAGATGTTTTATCCCAAGACAATCTGGCATACATGTTAGAATTTTTATTAATCATTATAATTTAAGGATTGCGATACAATAGCAATTTGTATCTACTTTACATTTTAGAAAACTGGTGGCTAATTTGTATTTATTTGTAAGATCTCTTTTGTACGTTTCTGTATGATCTGATTTCACTCTAGTAATGGTTGTGTTCAGAGATGGGGTCGGGGTGGAGCTTTATGCTTGCTTTTTGTCTAATAATGTTACAAATTCATACAAAATCACCTCTTTAAATAATAATGTTTTCATGTGAGATCAGGTGAGAATTGAATCATGAACACTTACCTGGTTCTGTTACTATCAGATTCACAGTTGGAGTTGCATTACAGTAATAAATTCCAGAGTCTGAGGCTGAAACACTCTTTATGTGTAGTGATAAATCATCCAATAAACTATAACGGTTATGAGGATCTGAAATTAGTTTTCTTGTCTCTAAATCTGTTTCTTTAGTGAGAATGTCTATTCTTTTTCCATCTCTGTCTTTACTCCATATCACTTTCCCTTCATGTTTACACACAAGATTGATGTCCTTTCCCACAGTGACACTCTGATTGAATATTTCTGTTAAATCAAACACAAATGAACAAAGATAATGTGCTGTAAATACATAACAGTTCTGTTTTGAATTCTGACCACAATTTCTTTCTGCAGTGTTTACGTTATGTTCATCTCTATTCAAAAGAAAGAATAATAAAATGAAACCACTAATGTTTGTCATGTCTTGCATTTTTATTATTTTATTCTCTTTTGTTCTTTACTTACACTATTAAATATTAGTGTTGTGTACATTTTCTACAGGTCTATGTCAAGTGAAAATTTTATTTTATTAACACTGAATGTAAAATCTGTAGACATGGTAGAGGTTATACTCACTGCTTGTAGATGTGTGTATGTAGATCAGGAGACACATTAAGACAACATGCTTCATTTTCTGCTATCAATCTGAGAATCAAAGTCGTCTAGCACTTTAGGTTTTTAAATTTCACTCCAAAATGAAATACAATTTTTCTATTTTCCTATTTGTATGTTTTAACAAATCACATTGAATCTCCTCTGTACATTTTGGTTGTACTACAGTATGTAAACCCTGCCACGTCTGGTCTGAGATGAAACAGGAAGAGAAGTGTTGGTGGTTTCTGTCTGGATATCTGTGTCAGTGTGAAGTAAGCGAGTCTGTGTGGGTTTTGTTTCTGCAGGTTGATAAAGTTTTGTCTGTGAAAATAATAGCTGATGGTGCATGTCTATGAAATTATGTACCACAGCCCTCTAGGCCCTATAGGGTTCAAATGTACAAAGTTGTACAAAGTAGTCCACCAATGCTGGCGTAAAACCACACAGACCCAGTTACAAACATGGACACATGCTTTATTTCCACTTGCATTTGTTCAGTGAACTTAAAGGATGTTTAAAAGTCCACTTATCTGATTTTACTGTATGTAGTGTCATGCCTACATTCTACAAAAGATATTCGGACTGGATTCATGTGATCTACAGAAATGGGTTTACTGTGCTATTTTCACAGTTTCCTTTGTGAGAAATAATCATTGATTTTAAGGAAAACATTTTTGAGAAAGACATTTTTGGTTCATTAAAGAAATTCAGCCAAAGGTACACAGAAGAGTAATTTTGTCATACCATTTTATAAGAACCTTTTTTGAAACTGGAAGATTCTTTGGATGCTAAAGGTTCTTTAAGAAAACCACTAAAGCAAAATGGTTCTGCTAAGACTTCTTGAATCATCTTTATTTTAGGATTGTTGTGTACAGTAATATAAAATAAATAACATTCCTCTTCACATATCAACACTAAGAAACAATGAAGCACATTGCAGTTACCAACAGCATGTTTGTTGCATCATAGAAATGCATTATTTATAAAGACATGATGCGGAGGAAGTAGCTACAGGGAAGAGAAGTGGTTTCTTTACTTCACAGCTGAGTATAACTTAACATACCACATCAGATAAGTCATTTGCTCTTAACAATTGATTGTAATGTATGATAAATGTTGATAATTGGAGATATCAAATTGCTCTTCCTCCAACATGAGTGTAGATTGAATTGTGTGAATTAACTTGTGTGTAGATTAACAAATTCATGCCATAAATATAGCCATAGATGCTGAAATGTCGTTAAGAATAAATAAATAAATAGATAACGCAGATTGAGGACTTTATACTGATTCTGTGAAGCCCCATGATTGACATCTAATGGTTTGCAGAAACCATTGTTAAACTATGGCAGTGTTTCTCAGCTTCAGTCCTCGTGACCCACTTCCAGAAAGTTTTAGATGCTTCCCTACATTAAATAAATTAGTACAAACAAACAGTAAATAAATTAACACAGAGAACCATCTACATTATAAAACATAAAATCCATTAAATATTTTACATATAGCATCAAAATTGTTACTTCTAAACAGAAGTTCTTACAAAACAGTGTTTCTTAACCAGGTGGCCAGTGTCCACTAGGGGGCACAACAAACTTCCATTGGGCCCAAGATAGCAAATACATCTTTTATGCTAAGCCAAAATATTTGATGGGGTAAATAAAATAAAAACCCTGCTATAGTCATCATATTTGTGTAATTTACTGTTTTCTACATAAAATTTTACATAAAATCATCCAACATACATAACATTACTTTGTAAATAAAACCCTTGATATCTTTAATATTGTCTGAGTAAGGCATGTCAAAGATTGAAATTAAAGTGAAAACAATCAGTAAAATGCTCCTAATTAGAATGAGATACTTAAGCTTAAATTTCACAGACACTGTCATATATTATTTTTTGCTCGGAACATAACTTCCGCGATTTGACCATCCGCATTTAAAATTTTGCCTTTATCACCATATTGATCTTTGTCGCTTGCCGTAATGCGAACTGTAACGTCACAGAGGCCCCGCCCACACTCAATGGTCGTGTTCATAGACATCATATAGGTAGACGCCCTATCGACCGCTACTGCTTAGTGGCGCGGTGAGATATGGGGCCGCCATCTTAGATCGGTCACCCGCTCCACTCAGTGTAATCTGTATGACTGGTGGATTGAGCTATCAGCGCATTTAATTAATCATATCTCAGTGAATACCGAACAGATTTTCAAGCGGGTTTTTTTGCTGCAAAGGTCATTCATGGAGCTATGATATAGGACACATGGTTCGGCGTATTTTAACCCCTTATGTGCCGCAAATCCTGTTTGAGTGGGGGTGACAATGTGATGTACATCTTTAAATTAATATTTCTCTGGGATTCTTTGGGCTAGAAACCTAATCTTGGTCTTGTTTTAAAGAAGACAATTTAGGGTTTTTCACAAATGAGTTAGAACGTAAAAATATTAAATATAAATATTTTTATAGCCGTTTACCTTTATTTTAATATATCAAATTATGCAGTAACATATTAATTTATAAATAAAATTGCATAAAAGTTAATGTTTCACACAATAAATAATGTTAACATGAAGCAATATGTCTCAAGTAGTTGTGATCCAAATCACAAAAAAATTATGTTTGGGTCACAATTTTAATGGTTTTACCAACAACTGCCACTAGATTTTGCCACATACTCTTGTACTCTTCAAAAATATGTGGTGTAGGACATAAGATATTTTATAATTCACACACTATAAATATGACAAAGATGCAGAAACAGATAGTTGCAATAAAATAAGACTTTTTAATATGGTGAAGAAACAATTTAAAATGATTTATAAACCCCCCCACACACGCGCGCGCACGCACGCACGCACACATACACACACACACACCCCTGAAAGAGGACTGTTTTCCAGAGCTTCTTTCCCGTGCTCCCTTTCTGTAGTTCAAGAGATGTGAGTTTGGCAACATGGTGGAGCCTTATCTTTAAAAACACAAACACAACCAGTGACAACGAGTCAGACTGATAGTTGTCGATTCCAAACCGAGTCTCCTCAATGTCCTCCCTACGAAGGAAAACATCCTCTGTCCCTGTTGACATCTTAGCTTTTTAAAGCTCGGCGGATCACGCAGCTCACAGCACCTTATAATAATAATAATAATAATAATACACATTTATATAGCGCTTTACACAATACTCACAACAGAGAAACTCTTGTAATTATTACTTTACTTTACCCCACTCTCCTTGCAGGGTGAACAGCGGCTGGTGCAGTAAACATAGCCTAGCGAACGTTAGCTGGCTACGATTTCAGTACAGTAAAATCAAAAAGCTGGCTCTTTCTCAATTTTCTGTTAATATTCTATTCACAAAATACAACCAATAGTACCGCGATGTTAAAAAGTACTTGTGAAAATAATCCTCCGGGCTCTATTTGCGATCGTCGGCCGATTAGAACAGGAAAATGCTCCACAGTGCTCTGACATCTTATCTGCTGCCATGCAACGAAACTAGGAGAACGACCGGTTTAAGATGGCCGCCGTATTTCTCAGTCCCCAGCGGCCAATAGGGCATCTAGTCTTCTATATGATATCTATGGTCGTGTTCAAATACATAAAGAACTATGCACGAGCTGCGAGCTGTCGTCTTCTCGCTAGTGTTAATGCTGATCTATAAGCAACCTGGATAGACCAGGACAAACGAAATGCCTTGTATGAACTTAACCTCCTGCCATTTTGTTTCAGTCGATTTACGTGAAATATATAACAGGCTTAAACAAGGGCACGAGACTGCGACGACGCAGTTTTGAGACGCGGCCTCGCGCGCTGTAAACACGCTCAAATAATTTGGCGGTTGGAAGGAAGTTGTTTCGCTGTCGAATAAATGTAAACACTTTTTATTTTGTGAATTGAGTTAGTTGCATCAAATTAATTTGGCTATGGTGTAAATATTTTAATTGCTAGTTTCCACACCGTTTGTCCAGTAAATCATTGAGTTCGTTTAGTTGTCGTATGGTCCCGTTAGCCTGCTGCTCTGAAAAGCATGATGTCTAAACTCCACAAGACAAACGGCAAATATTTATGGTGGTGCCTCCAAAGTCTCGAATTCAGGCCGGATGTCGCAGCAAAAAACATAAAACACCTCAACCTGGGAGTGTAAGTCAACCAACTATCTGTTTCTAAATAAATAAATAGTTGTTTTTCCATTAGCCAGGTGTCTTCGCTTTGTGTTGGTGTGTGTTATGGGCGTTTACGCCACAGTCACATAACTTATGTTCAAATAATAGATGCTTAGTATAAAAATACTAACCCGATCAACTTTATTTTGTTTGTAAACAAATAATGATGAATTGTGATTTGCTGAGGTCAGGGTTAAAACAGTTTCTCAGTGCTCTGTATCATTGTTTAATTAAAAGTATATTAGCTGTGTGTTTGTACAGCATTTTTGTATTAAGTGCTTTCAATGTCTGTTTTCTCACAGGAACATGTTTGATAAGCCAAACAAAGAGGCTTTCTATATTGTCATCCACTTTTTGTTTGAGAAACTGAATCCCACTCGTGTTCAGGATGTTTTCAGGTAGATCCATGCAACAGTGTTTTGCTGTCATATTCTGTGCTGTCTACTAGTTTTGCTAATATTACTTCAAAAATGATTGTTTTAATAGAAATTGCTGGCCAGTTTGGGATCACAAACGTGATGCTGAGTTTCGTAAGGTGACTTTTGGATGGCTCCAAGAAATAGCGGTACGTGTATTTGGTGTGTTGTTAACCTTTTATTTTTGTTGTATTGTGTCTTAGGTTTCAACAGAATATTCATATAGGCTCTTAGCTTGTAGTAGATTACAGTTAACAATAATTACATTTTAAATACTTTAATGCTATTACACCTGAGGGGTTGATTTTATGAATCTATTTTACTACCTGTACATTTGTTTACTATGTATTTTTATAATTTTATACTTTTTATATATACATTTTGTGTTTGTAGTTGTTCATAGGATGTGTGTTATTGTGTTGAAGCCAAAGACAATGTGTGGACAATGTTTTTAAACTAACACACAATCTTGCAATACCATCATGACTTTACAATGCACCTAACTATTTACATTTTTCTTTGATGTATTTCTATGTAATGTGTTAAAATTTCTCTGTGTCTAGAATGAAGAAGGTAGCGCTTTTCCCAAAGTGGCTGCATCCCATTTGCTTTCTCCTTCTGGACCAAGATTTATCAACTTGATGCTTCACTTAGCCAAACATGTCATGCTGAAAACATTGAAGACATTTGCCATAGGTATGCTATTATTAATTAGATTTTTAACGATAAGCCACAAACCTTTTAATATAAACATGGGTATTGATGTGGAGTCTTTAGTATCTTGGAACTATTTCTGGGATTAAATGTGACCCTGTCTGTGAAATCCAAGATAAAGTCACATAATGTAATTACTTTACTCAGTCCATATTAAAGATATCAAGATATTGTATTTATGCACAATGTTCTTTACATTATGTAGGGTGATTTCAGGTAGAAAACAGAATATCACCAAAATAAATAACTTTAGCTGGGTTTCACGGATTGTGACACAAATTGTGATGCTCAGTCATGTTATTTTGTTTATAATATATTACGCTTTTGTTTCATAAATACTTAGATGGTGTGTGGGTCCCAGAAGCTGCTGCGGTACCATCAAGTTCACAGGATTTGGAGGCTAAGAGATTTCAGATGGTGAAGAGACAGTTTCAGAGAGTGACTGTAGAACAGGACCGTCTTATTCAAGATTATCAGAAAAGAGCAAAGTAAGTGGCTTGTAACTTATTGTTATAACAGATTGGCACAGCGCTGCATGGACTAGAGCTCAACTATTATTTGGGATTGGTTGAGACGCGCAGTAACACGCGGCTGCACATAATCGGGCTGTATCAGAAGAGCTTTTACTTTGACAGCTGAAGTTGAGAGAGAACATAAGCAGTCGCATAAGTGAGGTTAAACTTTTAGATCTGCTCCTGTTCAGTTTGCGCTCACACTGTTGCGCTCCAAACCAAACTGAACTGTACCAGAGACTACCTTTGCAAGTGTACCAGGATACAGTTAAGCACACCACACCCTGGCATGGTACGGAAGGTTAAAGTAAAAGTTGGTGGAAAATTAAGAAAAAAAATACTTAAATTGGTAACGCCTAAAATTGAAGTTGAAAATGTTTAAATATTTTAGGTGTTACCAACTGAAGTATTTTTTTAAGTTGATCCACTTAACTTTTTAAAGTGTAGTCAAACAAACCAGAATTTAGGGGTCAAACATAACGTAACGTACAGTACAGTACGGTATGCATAGTGTGAAGTCAAATGATCTTGTTTTTAAGCGTGGTGTGCCATACCCAGAAACTATTGCACATGCATATTAGAATGACATACAATTTGTATTTCTTTCAGAGGTTTGGAGAAGTCTTTGAGGGACCTTGATGCAGAAGATGCCAAATATGATCATTTACTTAAGTAAATATCTTTTAAAAAATTTGTACTTGGCTTAGCTTTGGTTAAAATCACACAGATGTTTAAAATAAAAGTGTCAATTAATTTAAAACAATATGGTGGTTGTTTGTAGAGAACAAGACAGTAGCACAGATTTGGAGAGAGAAATACTTGCCAAATATCAGAAGGTTTGTGCCACTTGTTTACATTTTATTCTTAAAAATTTTAAGAGAACGTTATTAATTCACTAATATTGCTATTTACACTTGCCCTAATAATGTAAGTTGTATTCGTGAATGGTTCACGTTTTCAGGTGCGAAGCCTTTGGGCTGATACAGACAGAGTCTTGTCCATCCTTGAAGGAGATCGAAAAGTTGTAGAGAGTGTGATTCGCGGACAGGTAGATCAGTATACCTTAGATGGGCAGGACCTGAGTGTGAAGATACCTACGGTTCTGCGTGAAAGATTGGAGCGGTTATCACACCAGGTAAGAATTAGAGGACAGAAAAAAAGAAACCTCGTGTCAGTAAAGGTTATACTTATTGTCGGTTCACTAAGGTAGTAGTCAGATTTAACTTAATAATTGCTCAGACAGATTTAATAATTCATAAAAAATAATTCAAACCAATAATACAGACGTATATTAGTTATTTTAATTGTTTTATTGATGAAGTCATTATTCTGTAATGTCTTTGTCTTTACTGGCTGTATTCAAAAGCAATGCAGACACATTTGGGCTTTATTTTGCTACCCAGCCAACTCATTTATTCCTAAACGCAAGCTCACTTTTTTGGTAAAATTGGAAGCCCTCAGATGCCAACCCATCTTCTGTCATGTTTTCTTGAAAATTATAATTTTTTATCAGACTCTTAATGGATTCTGCCAACAAACTGGTATTTGAGATTGACCTGAGGTTGGGATTAAGCAGATTTTAAGTAAAAGTATTTGATAAATGTATAATACGTGTGGAGAGCATTCGATTAATGTCATCTTCTTATTTTTGACAGATAATCTCATTTTATATTATTTGCACTTATAGCCATTTATAAAACATGGGTCCAATGTAAAATGTGAACATGGGGGGGAAATATGTGTCCTTAAGGAACCTGTAATATTTATATGAAATGTTTATTGGTTAAGCATTTTTGATATTGGTGTTTGATTTGATGTTCTGTCTTTGCTTTTAGTCCAGTGTTGGTAGCTTGTATGAGGCAGGGCAGCCTGTCCTTGTGCGTCTGCTTGAACTTCTGAATGAGGGATTATCCATCCTTAATGAGGAAAGAGAGAAGATTTCAGGGCCCACTACACATCTTCATCACCAGGCTCTTCAGGAACAGGCTTTGCTGTTTAATCGCTCCAAAGAAAACCTCAAGCTCATAAGGTAAGACAAATGTAATGGAAATTTGTTGGTAGTGCATTTGTTTTCAAATTGTTTAAGTTACACATTAAGAAATGTATTAGACAGATTAATAGCATTTTTGTCTATTGTCATCACCTGGAAATTGGACTTTGATAGCGAGCTTCTGATTTGATTCAGGTGTTCACAATCTGTGACCACACCCTCTCATTTAACACCTGTAGTATAAAGACGTCAGAGGCAGTCAAGGGGTGAAATTGTTTGGAGGTTTTACATACAAGCTAGCTTTTGAACTCATTTATTACCTTATTTAAGTTTGTTGTTTAATTGTGTTTGGTAATTTATTGGTTTTTAACAACTTTACACATTTCTTGTTTTTTTGTTGCTTATTTAGGCGAAAACTTGTCAAAGAGGATGCAGCTGATATCAAGAACTCCATTAGGAGGCTGGAGGAGGAGTGGGAAAGGACGTGGGCTGAGTGTTTAAAAAACACACCACTGACTTCTTTTCTTAAGGAAGAGGAACCTGTAAGTTTAGTAACTTGAGGTTTATGGTCATCTTTTTTTAGATTGTGCTAGACTGGAACTAACAAACCAGTCTAAAGTTGTTACATTGTCTTATATCTGGCTAATGATCAACTTTGGTTTGCAACCCATAATCTCTCTTAATATTAACAGGTTCTTGACTTTGTCTCCCCGATGGCACCTCTGTCATTTGAGCCAGCTTCTGATGCTAGCTTCAAAGCTAGTGTCATCTCACAATATCCACATAAACTACCTAGTAAGTTAACCGCTTCCTTAGTAGATTTTGTATTGTTTCTTGCTCTAGTAAAAAATTAATGTGTCCTTCCACATACAGAGCTGCTAGAGCAGACCACCAAAAGAAGACCAGAGGTGAAGGAAACAACAATTCATCCAGAACCAGAAGCCCATCTGGAACCAGAACTTAAAAAGTACATGGTGTAAAACTTGTAGTTACTACTTGTGCTATTTACCCAGGAACAAAGTTTAACTTTTACCCATCACTTGCACTTTCTCAACAGCACTTCATTGCCAGCTGAAGGTCAAAGGTTTCTGTTTTCATCTGATTGTTGCTTTTCTCCAAGACCAGAAACAACTTGTGAGGTTCCTCCATGTGAAACTCCTTTGACTCGCCCAGTTAAATTTCATCCTGGGGTCCAGACACCCAGTCCATTTCAGGTAGCTTGGTATTAACTGCTATAAGTTTTTGCTATGCATATTTGTGATTAAACATATGCTATTAACATGGATAAAGATTAGAGAGTTTTTTTATTCATCTTTATGCCAAACATTTTTGAAATTCTTTGCCTACAAAAAGATGTATGATACATTGACCTTGTATCAAAACAGCGTAGTATTAAATTTGACTGACAATCTAAAACAACTTGAACATTAACTACAATAGTTGTGGTGATTTGAGAGGTGTGTTCCCCCACTTCCTCTCACTTTTGACTTAAACTTGACATTTTTCTGTCTTGCAGGCGAGCCGCAGAAAAAGTCTGCTCTCAAAAACAAAGACCTCTGTCATGAAAAACAAGGCCCAGATTCTGGATCTGGAATGTGACAACTTGGCAAATCAAGTAAGTGTTTGATTTTGATCCTAGTAACCACAAAGACGAGCGAGTCCCACTGATGAAGAGACTGTACTACACTGTAGAGAAGGTTGATACAGGTTATTAAAACTGGCTTTCGAAGATGTGATCGTATTTAGTGTTGTAGATTTGCTCTGGGAGGCTGATACATAGGCGGTCCTGAGCAGTGCTCTGCCTATCACAAGTTCTCCCTATATCAAACCTGCTCTCTGATGACCGGTGCGAATTGAGAGAAATCGCCACGGACAGATACGGAGCAGACAATCCTTACTTTAGCTTTTTTGTTAAGTTAGATTATATTAAAGCTCATGGTGGAGAGGGTTATGTTATTGTATCTGGTGACGTTGCTGCAGTGTTCCTTATATTTTGCTCTTGAATAACACTGAGCCCACAGTTGTCCCAAGTGGACCACTCTCTTGTGGTTTGATGTTCAAGCTCATTTTACTAAATACCAAAGTTTAATTTCTTGTTTTGTTTCTAGTTTGCAGATGCCGTGATCATGAGCCCAGTTAATGGAAGGAGTGACATGGACCTGGGGCAGTTACTGAATGCCATTTCTGACCCCTTTTCAACTAGGAAGCAGCTGTGCCGTACACCTGAGAGTCTTAGTGAGTTTTACTTTAATGCCAGATTATATAAGATTTGATGAACTTTAACATGGCATCTTGATGAAATTTGTAGATTTGTTTAGGTTTTAAGTAACTTTTTTTCTACCTCAGTTAAGGATGTGAGAAGTTCATGGAGAAAAGCTGTGGAGGAAGGGGTTTCCGAGAAAAAGCAAGCATCTTGGGTTAAGGAAGATAGCTTATCTTGGCTTAAGACGCCTCTGGCTGAAGCGGAGTTGAACAGGCCAAGTCCAGAGCCATCGCTCTTCTTTGACACTACTCATCAGTGCACTCCTCCTCCTGTCCAGCAGGGGTCCTCCTTGCACTCAACTCTGTCATGGGACTCCACACAGCTGGATGCTCCTAACAACCAAAGCTCAAGTGAGATTATTAAATTCAGCATTGCTCATGAGGAGCTCCCAGAACTTTTTGAGGATGACGTTTCATTTAACAGCGACGGATCAATGGAGATCCAGGGTAACAAGGAAAATGAAGAAGAACTTGTCCTGTTGCCTGTTTTGTCACATTCTCCTGATGGAGAATCTCCACTACAGATGACCACTAAAGACTTGTGCATCAAGTCTGATTTTATATCCCCAGAACTTTCAAAGAAAAGCCCAGGTTTAAACCTTTGGGCAGGTGATGAGACTTTGTTTTCTCTGGAATTGGACAAACTTGAGAGCGTTTCCCCTCCACCACCAGAGACACTTAGTCTACCTTGTTTAGTTAATGTAAATTTAGATGAATACTAACATACATAAAGTACTCTTATGGTTTACATACTAATTTTAAACAGAGTATCTGCTAAATTGGATTTCTTCTTGTACTTGACTCGCTCTGCTTAATTGCAATGACATTGCTGTTAACTAGCTGTAATGCTACTGTCTGTAAACTAATGCTTGTCATTTCACCGTACCACATCTATGTTCATGAATTACATCTATACTAAATGTATTAGTATGTACAAACTAATTAAATTGTGCCCTCGTACAATGTTAGAGGTAAATGAAATGTTAATGTGGTACATCTTTTGTAATAAAGGATATTTTTGCAAACCCTCTTCCGTCTTTGATACATCAGATTTTTTATTTTATTTTTTTGAAAATGTACATAAAGCTATAAAATAAAGCTCTTCCTGATTAAATGCATGTCGTACTTTCTATTACAAATACTAATATGAACCATCAGCTGTTTAAACCATTATCGTTTCCATTAAAACCAATATAACATTGCCAGTTCAGTGTTGCTGTTGCATCTGCCATTATGCACATGTAATATTTACATATATTTGTATTTTGTTATATATTCACATGTCTTCATATTTTATTGTCTTTGTGGATTTCTAATTATACAATTTTTCTACATTTTAAACTTCAGATTTCTATTTTGTATGTTTACTTTTTTATTGCATACTGTTGGAAGAGTATTGTACAAAGCATATTATATATTCTACTGTGTAGTTATGTACGTCACAAATCCATAATAATTTCTGATATGGTTTATGTTAGGTTCACCAGCAGGGCACAGGATAACATATTAGTGTTAAAGGGATAAAACATGTAAGCCACCTGTTACTCTTGCTGCGCACTTGCATTTAGATAGGGGGCATAGTGAGTGTGTGCGCAGGGCGAAAGAAAGACGACAGGGTGTGTTGACTTCCTGCGGTGCCGTGTAGAGTGATTAGCGTATGACAAAATAGTACCGCGGGAGCGATTCGGAAGCTGTGCTGTAGAAGCGCTCTCGCGGTACTGTGATGTCATATATCGGTAAAACTGCGCAGCGCCTCGGGAAGTCAAACATGCCTGACGAGAGAGAGTAAAGTATGCGGAGCAAGAGAATCACTCATGGGCGGGTCCATCCGCCTCCAGCAGTCAGACCGAGAAACGCAGCAGAGTAACAAAACACAAACATGGCGTCTACTCGCTGCCATACACACTAGCGCTGGACAGAAACAAAGTTTCCAGCGGTAAAGAAGAGTGCGCGCACATCAAGCGCGCGTTTTATTCTCGCTAGAGAAGGAGAGTGCGGGGCGAAAACTGCAACTTGCCTACATGTCAACGTCTTTCCCATAGAGGACTGAACAGCTGGTATGTATCGCTTTGAAGTTGTTCAATTTACAAAAACGCATCGAGCTCTTATGTACTCTCTCACGTTTCGGAAATGTCACATTATGTGACGTGTTTCCACGAGCCGCGCGGCGTTTGTCTTAAAACGCGAGCGCTCGTTTTGGTTTGTGTTGAGAATGAAGAGCAACGAAAAGAAAGTCATGCTGGCCGAGTTGTGTGTGAAGTTGTCCTAGTTAGTGAAGATGCAACAGTTGGAGCTCTTTCGCAGGCCTCGTTAGGTAAACGACAATGGAGGTGTTGCAAAATTTAGCGTGCTGCCTAGATAATATACTTTTGGGGTTCATAATCGCTTTCTGAGTCTTATATAAACTCAGTACAGATGATAAGGTGCGCACCTATAATGTCGTCTAGTTAGACAGTTCACAAGTTTTGCAGACCGGTGTCGGCTAAAATAAAGCGTGCAGGTGCTAAGGGTGTGTCGACGTGCAGGTAAACTGAGCAGCGATATTAGACACATCCGCCTCTTTTTAAATCCAGGAAGTTACAGACAAAGCCACTTTAGTCATCCAGGGATTTGTATTATGTAGATATGATTGTAACTTAATAAAACCCTGCCTGTACTCAGCTTAACCTAGCTAGAATTTATCAGTAAGTGTTGATCTTAAAGTGCTATTGAATAGCCATTTGTAGATCTAGTACTTTCTTGGAAGATGTGGACGTTTTGTTTTTATTGTTTTTAAATGAATCTTTGCATATTTGTCATTCATACCCTTAAGTGTGTCAATATTAGGGGGTTATTATGGAAGAAATCTTATAGATAGATATGTATGTATGTGCATGTCATAATTAAGACAGAAATGGAAATGTTGGGTAAATTTGGACAGCTTTAGACAGTCATCCCATTATAAAAAGTGTCTCCATCTACCTGAATTTACCCAGATATTTTGTATCGGTGCATTCCTAGTTACTACAGGATACTATAACAAAGTGTAGCAAATACTATAATGTACTACAGTATAATGTATAGTAAAGAAACTTACAGTATGTGCGGGTTGGGTAAGCTCACTTTTGGGGGCTGTTCTACTGGATACTATAGAACCCAATACATTTTTTAGTACCACCTCGGTTAATTTTCTAAAATGTGACATGAAAACACTGTAGATCACTGATTGGTCTGAGAGAATCATCTCTACCAGCCTCATCGCTAAATGCAAGATTAGCTTTACCTTCATGCGTGCCCCGCTGTCCTAAGCAAACCTGTTGTCATCTGTGCTTTGTTACAAGTTCCCAAACTCTTTTTTAGTGGTGAAAAACATCTACAGGCTGAGAATCAGGAACACCATGCCAGTGTTTTACCGGCTCGCAGTTTGTGGCGGCACATTGGCGACGTGCAAGTTCGTGACGCGCGCGTTCGCATGTACGCATGGCATTTTTGCAACTCAGCGGAACCCGTCGACTGACGCCACGGGTGTTTGTACAAAAACTGTCATGTGACACAGAGGTTGTGAAAACTGTCATGTGACACAGAGGTTGTGAGAAACGTGATGTGCAAACATTTATTTGTGGTGGTCAATTTTGTTTTTGTAGCGGACTGAGAAATAAATGTATGGGAAACACTGCATTCCAACGATGCTCCCTTGTTGCTCGCACCCATTTGTATGATGTCACTCACAACAGTAGGCAGCGCAAATATTACAACACGCCTATAATCCCTCCAACTCTGAAGTGGTACTAAACTCAATGGAAAAGCTAACCGAGCAAAAAGTAAAGTAAGCTGAAACGACCTGACTCATGTGCATGTGGTACTATGCAATGAAAAAGCGCCATTAGAAGCTGATCAAGATTGCTGGGTTAGGGTTAGGTTAGATTGCTTTTGTGGTCGAATGTGTTCAAGCAGCCACAAAAGACCGCCTACTGATCTAATGTAATGTACTGAGCACAATGTTTTTCACAGTGCGCATTTTAAACCCGTAATTTCTTCGCTCGTGTTTAAACGACAGCAGAGGATCTCGCCCACAGACCACCCCCTTAGAAAATCAGGACAGAAGTGGACAAAAGAGACGGATTAAAATACCAGGTGTAAACGTGAATGTGTCTCTCTCGTCCACTTGTGAATCGATTGACCAAAATCATCATAAAAACAGGTATATACAGCCCCTAAAAGTGTCTGTCAAATTCATAAATGTAATTGTAAATTTGAGTTTCACAAACATTTTTGCTTTCTAGTATTTAAAAAAAAAATAGTTATAATATTTCTCTTTGTAAGTGTTTGCAGCAAGGTAAACTTTCTGGAAAGACATATTGTTGAGAAATCCTTGTAAAGAGGAAAGACCAGACATCACTGACTGGTTTAAATTTAGGCGATTGATCAGTAGCTGTACCTTCCCATATCTGGGAAGTAAGGCTTTGTGCATTATATACTGGGTTATGATCAGTAGGCTGAAGGTTGTGCCTCCATGTTTCTGTGCATGCGTGCTGACCTTGTGCCTTATTGCGTTCACTCCCGTGTACTTTGAGGTTGCATCAGGTGACTGGATTCATAAAAAGCGCAGTTCTCAGGAGTGGCTGATGGTGGTAAGGGCAAGGCATTGTGGGTGTGACGTAAAGGAGACCGTGTGGCAAGAGGGCAGGGCAGTTCGAGTGAAAGGGAAACACAAAACCACATGATAATAAAACTGTTGGCGTGATCTCACTGCGTCTACCTTGGAAACAGTTATGTAATCTTTCAGACAAATGCAATCAATGATGAGATGGGTTTAAACTGAGTGATTGTTATGATTTGTGTTCAAAGCTGTTCTCTTAAGAAATCTTGCTTTTCAGAGGTCTTGTTGACTGTCATTGTTGATACTGTAGTTGGATTTTTAAACTTATTTAACTTATATTTTTTTCCATTGCGACACTGTTTTCTCAACAATTAAGCATTGTATAATTGTGCATATATTTGTCTCAATTTAAACCTGTTGGTACAGAATGCAAACTTGTGTTTCTTCCTGCAAATGGTGAAATAACAGCTGAGTCACTCTCTATCCATTTAAAACAGTGGTTCTCAAACTGGGAGGCGTGAGATTGTATCAGGAGGCCCAGTTTTATGACATTTAAAAAAAATACTTCATTAATTCATCCGAAATTTTGTGCAATTAATTTTAGAAAATTAAGGCTACAAACCAACAGCACTATATTGTATGATTTGATTGGTTTTGTTTAATACAAATTCTAAGTTTGAGATTTTTTTTATGTCATTAATTGTTTTTATGGGGGGGGGTGCATGCCGAAAGGTTTGAGAACCACTGATTTAACATGTCCTGATAGTTTTGTCACCTGCATTTCATCAACAAGCATGTGTTATCTTCATTGATGTTGAAAGGTGCTTAACCAGCCACTTACATTCAAACATATGTGTGTGTTTGTTTTTCTGCCAACATCTTATCATGACAGGTTTGCAGAAACAAATGTTCTAGCAGCTGGTCTAGTGCTGTTGGATATAGCAAAACACATTTTTAGGAAAGAAAATTATAATTGACGTAAGCAGCTTAAGATTTTAGAGTGATTTTTACTTGCCGAAGTATATAACGGGTGCAAAATGTCCAATAAACATGTACTGAAAGAGGGACCAGAGCCATAACTAGAGGCTAAATGTACTTCAAACATGTCAAACATTTTGTACGAGGCAGAAGTGAACTGTTTTTTTTTTATTCGTTTAAAAAACATCAGTGAATCATTGGGAAATTTCCATTCTCTACAAACCGATGATGACAGCACAATCTAGTACAGTTCATATGGTATTTGCATTTTTAACCAGAGGCAGAACCCACTTCAAGTCTAGTGCTGTTAAAGTACTTTCATTTAAAGGGATACTCAAACAAAAATGAAATGTGTGTCATTGTTTACTCACCGTCACGTTGAGTTTCTTTCCTCTGTTTAATGCAAAAGAAGATATGTTGAAAATGGTAACCACTAGGAATGCTCATGTATGTGAAACATGAGGATTCACATAAGTATGAGATATAAAGAACCATTTAAACACCATTTTACGGTTTCATTTACAGTTTAAGGCAAGCAGGGCATCAACACACTGTAAAAATAAACACAACACTTAATATGGTAATGATCGTTTGTTACATCTAGGGCTGTGACGGTGGCAGTATTTTACCACCGCAGGGGTAATGCACCAATTCACCACAGTGGTGGGGTGGTTATAGTGTTTGTGTGTGAGTGTGTGTGCATGTAGGGTAGGGTTGTATATAATGCATATATATTTTGAAATATAAAAATAGAAATGAGGATCAGGTATGCGTTGCTTAACCAATGTGTGTGTTCAAGGAGCCAATTTCTTTTTCTGACGGTGGGTGCTCTTCTTAACATCAAGCAATGCTTAGGTTACTTAGCAATGAAAGATGCTCTGGAGCGCCAAACACTTTGAAAAGAAGGAAGGAGGAAAGAAAGCGCAGTCATGTTTTGCAGGTGAATTTAGATACGAAATGTGAAGCAATTGAGCATATGTGCTTGGCCATTTCAGTGGGTGCTCGAGCTGATTGGTGCCTAAGTGCGTGTTTATTGTAGCACTTCTATCCTAAACAAAATACGGTTCAAGTGTGAAACCTTATTGGGGTTATAATGTTTCCAACCGCCCCGAAAATGCGTTCTGAGGGTGTACTGGTAGCGCAGATTAATACTTTTTTGCAACCTTGATTGACTAATATCTTGTCTAATTGTTTGCCCCCAAGCCAGCATGTCATCATAGGTAACTACACTGCGACCAGTTTGGTCGCATATGCGACCTTTTGAAATGCCATTGCGACCCAAATTTTTAATGGGTTGCAAATGTATCACTGATTTTTTTTGTGCCTACCTTATGTTTTAGGCAATATGCTATGATTTACTAAGATCATTTATTAAAACAGAAATGTGTTTTTTAAGAATACGTTTTATAACGTGTTCTGAGCCTTCAACACGGTGAGTGTTCGTGTGCTTTCTGTTTCTCAATGAATTGCGTCGGTGCGACACGAAGCAAGTGTCACATTGTATCCTTCCATGTGTCTGAACTTGAGCAGAGTTTTACCATTAGAGGTCTTCGCGGAATACCCGAGACCCGTGCGGTTCCGGGTTTATATTTTAAATGGTCAGTCGCGTCGAGGTCGGTCCTAGTTTAATTTCTTCGGGTCCCAAGTGATTAATATTTGGTGTAAAACTCGAGTCGATCGGAGAACAGCCGCGAGCGCTACCGTGCTAAAGCTCGAGGGCAGTTGCAGCGTGCATCCGGTTTCTATGGCGATCAGAACTGGGTCTTGCTACGACCACGCGCTGCACTTTCTTTCTCCCATTTTTTATAATCTTATTATTAATAAACCATATCTTTTCTAAAAAGTTTGCACAGATATGGTAGAAAAAAAGCAATGCTAAGCATTGCACTGAACAAGCAAAGCTTAAGCTGTAAGTAAAGTCACCTGTCACCGGGACCGCAAGTAGACTTTTAAATCTGAAAAATGAGTGAATTAAGCTTTTTCAATCGGTAAGAGAGACATAGAAAGATAGAGCAGAAGCAGTAAAAGTGCCTATTTAATAGAAATTATAACCATTATAACCGAATGTGTTTTCTTCTAGCCTGTTAAAAGTTTAACTGATAGTATTAATTTACAGTTAGTGTTTAAGCAGTTAATTATGTTCATTTTTAGTAACCATATAGTTGATGGCACCCATTGATTTTCATAGTAGATAAAAGTAGTAAAAATAGAAAATCTTAACTGTGATTGTATTGGCTGACTGACACCTTCAGCACTCAGGTCAGCAGATTGTATTTGGTCTGCCAACAGAAACTCATCTGTCACTGAAGCATCAGTCTGGCTCCACAAGCTGTCCGTCAGTTGGAGTCTGCAAAGCTCTTCCACCAGGTTGAAAAGGGCTTATTAATATGCATAGAGTGAATGTGAAACCCTGCGTGATGTGTTGAGCTAGACTAGCAATCAGATGTTAAAGACGCCCCGATCTCTGCCGCAGCTTGGCTTGCTCATTTTCTTTTGATTTTGGGAAGCAATTATTTCAGATGTACCTGCCAATTTAGAGCGGCAGGAACTGCCTGATGCTTGCTGGCTCCAAATTAGTAAATTTTCCTTGCATTGCGTTCAGAAGCATTTATGTATTTTTAAAAGTAAAGCCTATAACAGTGTTAAGGATAGCTTTCCCAGTCCGAAGATAACTTTATGTATGTAATGTTCATGCTGTAGTTTGTTTGTAGGTTGGTTAGAGGCCAACATGCACCCTATCAGCTAATTTTAATTTCCCATGCTTTATTTTTGTTCAGGACATTGAGCACATACATACAGTAGAGGTAATTTACCTTTGTATGGTAAATCGGTGTCTGTTAGCCAGACAGTGCGGTTCTTTATAAAATTACTCATTTATCCTGTGTAAGCAAGAGTCTGTGGGTGGATCTCATGGAAAAGCCTGTTTTTCGGCTGCTTTTGATCACTACAGCAAAAGCCATGTATAACCATTAAAACTGTATTTTGAGCTGCAGGGAAAAGTCGTTGCCATTTAAAAACATTTATTGCGAAATATGTAAGCCCAGGAAGTTAGTTTACAGTTGACATTTGCCGCGTCCATGTAGATTTTGTTATGGGGATTGCTTTGCTGATGGATATAACCGACACAAACACGTTTTTCCTGCCGGGTTGCAAAAGTCATGTTTTGTAGATTCTAGGCAAGGTAATCACTCCAGAACTCAACACAGCATGTGCCTTATGGTTCTAATTCATATCATATGTAACCTCATTTTACCTTTGATTCAGAAAACTGCTTTTGCTTTTCGGGATTTTCTGCAGGCATAAACATGGCTTACTGTACTCAGCGGTAGTGTTGTCACGATACCAAAATTCTTGGTTCGATACCGATACTATGTCAATTGTTTCGATTCCGATACTTTTTCGATACTTTTCCTGAAAAGGGAGAAACACTCTCAAATCTCATTGCTGTAATATAAAATTAAAAACGGGACAACATTCTTATCATATAACACACTAATAAATGAACAGCAGATATATTAAACATTTAAGCAAAATATAAAATATATCATATCAAAATTTAAAAAATTAATTAGAGCAATGGCATTCAAGGTAAAAAAAGAATAATTTTACCAGCATTATCTTAGTTTTTCTCTAGTGAGCGTTAGCATAGTAAAAAAAGATAAACAAGTACTTAAACAAATGCATTGCTTATTATAGTGTAAATGTGAAAATATACCTCACTGAACGACATGAGGGTTAATAAATGACGTGTTTTTGTGAACTTAAAGCACAACAGTATCTGGGTTCATTTACTTTTTACCACAGTAAAAGTATTTTCTTGTCAGCTAAAATGCTGTCTAATTTCCCAAGTCTGATAACTGTGAGGCGATTGTATTAACTTGGATCATTACAGGCAAAACGTGACAACAAATATCAACAACAAAAGTCTAGAATTAATACTTTGGGATGATTATCAATCTCTCGTCGGCGTGTCGGTCCTTTAGTGCTTTGCTAGCGCCGTTAGCACGCGGCTCTGTAGCAACGCATATTTGGCTTACTTCACTTGTGTCCTTCGGGTTCGCATGTTTTTTGACTCGCATCCGAAAAAACCTCCACACAGCAATGCTGCTTGGCTTTCTTGTACTGTTAAACCGGAGCGAACGAGATGATGAGAGGAGGCGGAGCACTGCATTCACGTGCACTGTGTGTGCGGCGCCGTTTAAAAGAAAAAGAGAGAGAGCGAGAATGCGCAGCTGGTGTTTGCAGAGTTACATAAAAAACAACTCGCAGCTCGTCTAGGAGTATCGATTCCGCGGGACACGAGTATTGGAATCGTTTTAAAATTTCCGTATCGATATGTATCGAAATATCGATAATTTTGACAACACTACTCAGCGGAATCTTGTGCTTGTGGTTTGACATTGTTAGCATAGACGGCAAGAACAGTACCATTGGCAGGTGTCTAAGCTGGCAAGCCACATATTCAGCTTGTGATTGGTCCTTCAATATGTCATTTGAAGTGGCCTGAGATCTGACACTATTCTACAGGCATTTGAATGTTTACTAAGAAGTAGGTATGCTAAACAATTAATCGCGATTAATCGTTAGCAGAATAAAAGTTTTTGTTTACATCATATATGTGTGTGTGAACTGTGTATAATAACTTTGTATAAATAAATGTACACACATGCATGTATATGTTTTAGAAATGTTTACATGTGTATATAAATTTGTATATTTATGTATAATTTATATTATATATAAATATAAATACTTAATATATACATTTTTTTTTCTTAAAATTATACATGAATGTGTTCATATTTATATATATACATATTTATTATACACAGTTTACACACATATGTGATGTAAACAAAAACTTAATTTAAAACAATAAAACTCGCGATTAATTGTTTAGCATCCCTACTAAGAAGCCACTGAAGATCTCTGTAATGGGAAGTTTTTAACTGAAGATGTGCTTGAACAATGGCTATGTATGTTTATATCAATAATTATCATAGTTATTTCCTAGCTCAATTGGTAGAGAAGGATCACAAACAGCCATGTAACTGAATTTCAGCGTTTGATTGTCATAATTTTTTTTAATTATATACTTTTTGCATTTAGAATTTTTAAGTGTTTTAATTTATTATGTTTACATTATTTATAGTATTGTGTGTTTATTGTAAGGACGCGAAATATGATAACTTGGCTAAATGATGCGATATGATATGCTGTACAATAATGGTTTAGAATAGTGAAATCTGTTTGAATAATAAAGTATTTTTAAAGGGAGTCTCCAGCCAAATATCAAAATTACCCCATGATTTACACACCCTCAAGCTATCCGACATACATATGTCCATCATCTTTCACACATTTGGAGTTAGAAAACAACTTCTGACTTTAAACCCCCCAAAAGTGGCTTCGTTTTCACAGAGGAAATCCACACGACTCCAAGGAATTAAAGGGACAGTAAGTAGGATTTACCCCCATCTAGTGGTGAAATTGTATTTTCCATTCAAACGAACAGTGCTCTCTAGCGCCTCGTCTTTCCAAATGCGTGTTCCAACTACGGTAGCCGTTATGTAATCACTGATCTCCTTGTCTGTTTCAGCTGGTTCACGTGTTCTGAATGAAAACGTGTTGTGGAAATGTGTTGGTAGGCTAGTGCTTTTTGTCCCTCTCTGCTATTATAGTTTATTAGTATGGCGGAACGACATGGAAGCCTTTTTGGACTTATCCGTTCAATGTAAGTAAAGAGGAGAAATTCTAAACTTACAAAGAAAACTCAGATAATTTCCAGAGATCATTTGACACCAATGAGGACATATTTATTAATAAAGACATTGATTTTAATTAATAAAACACTTAAAATCCTACTTACTGGCTCTTTAAAGGTGTTCTGCGGTTAATCGATGCGATTGTGTAAGAAAAATATCCATATTTCAAACTTTACAAACTATAATAGCTTCTGGTTACGGCATCATCCTGGACTGACATGATTCACACGAGACAGCGTAGTGAGTGTAGCGGGTGCTCGTTGCCATAGGAGTCCAAGATGATGCCGTTACCAGAAGCTAGTTGTTATAGTTTGTAAAATTTTAAATATGGATATTTTTCATACAATATTACATCGATTACCTGCAAAAAATCTTTTTAACCCCTTGGAGCCGTGTGGATTACTTATTTGAAGGATGGATGCACTTTATTGGGCTTCAAAGTCAAAAGTTCCCTAATCCCTGTTTTCTCTCATTAAAAGCAAGGACATTTACTAAAATAACTAGGGATGCACCAAATGTTCATCAACTGACATTATTTTGCCAAAAAAATAAATTTTCAGTGTTCAGCCGAAGAAGAATAAAATTTAGGGTCTTCGATGACACAATCAAATAGCAACCAGTGCAGAGTGAGAGCCATGCACTCTTCATAAATGCGGCAAAACCTGTGGTTGAAAACATTTTAATGTGTCTGAAAAAGACGCGAAAACATACAGCACTGCAAGTTTCTTCAAGACACCCTGAACAACATGCAGAGCCAGAGTACAAGAAAGACACAACAATGTTCCTTTTTGTCTGCTGAATGAACAAGCACGGATAGCGCTGAATCTCACAGATGAGAGGGGAGCGATGAATAGCGACGGGAGTGCGTAACAAGAACTTTCTAGAAGGAAATCCTTCAATGACAAACACACTTATTAAACAAAGAAATAAAACGGTTATTAACAAAAGTTTTCTGTCAGACAGCAGTGCTTTAAGTGCCTTTTCCTCTGTCATACTTTTGTCAATCATCACGCCGTCTCACTGTCATACACTCTGTACTTTAGTGTCACTGAAGCCTGTGCTGGATGCAAGCAGACAACCTTCCCAACGTTTAAAGGAATATTCCATTTTCTTAAAAGAAAAATCCAGATAATTTACTCACCACCGTGTCATCCAAAATGTTGATGTCTTTCTTTGTTCAGTCGAGAAGAAATTATGTTTTTTGAGGAAAACATTGCAGGATTTTTCTCATTTTAATGGACTTTAATAGACACCAACAATTAACACTTAAATTAACACGTAACAGTTTTTTTCAACTGAGTTTCAAAAGACTATAAACTATCCCAAACGAGGCATAAGGGTCTTATCTAGCAAAACGATTGTCATTTTTGACAATAAAAATAACAAATATACACTTTTAAAGCACAACTTCTCGTTTAAATCCGGTCGTGATGCGCCAGCGTGACCCCACGCAATACGTCAAGAGGTCACAGAGGACGAACACGAAACTCCGCCTCAGTGTTTACAAGTGTTGAGAACGAGGACCGTTCCTACGTTGTTGTATGTCAACTGATACTAATTAATGTCTTTGTGTCAGTTTATTGTTTACAAGGGTCCGCAAATGTGCGTTTTATATATGTAACACGGGACCTCCCTACGTCACTACGCATTAACGTTAGGTCGCGCTGGACCGGATTTAGACGAGAAGTTGTGCTTTAAAAGTGTATATTTGTTATTTTTATTGTCAAAAATGACAATCGTTTCGCTAGATAAGACCCTTATGCCTCGTTTGGGATCATTTATAGACCTTTGAAACTCCGTTGAAAAAAACTGTTACGTGTTGAGTTAAGTATTAATTGTTGGTGTCTATTAAATTCCATTAAAATGAGAAAAATCCTGCAATGTTTTCCTCAAAAACCATAATTTCTTCTTGACTGAACAAAGAAAGACATCAACATTTTGGATGACATGGTGGTGAGTAAATTATCTGGATTTTTCTTTTAAGAAAATGGAATATTCCTTTTATGTCTGCTGGAATGTTAAAGACATGGTTCATTAATAAATAAATAATATAGTAAAAAGGACATTCTGGAAATGTAACTTATGCAATGGTAAAAAAAATCATTGATTTTTTTTTTTTGCTTTGTCCAAGAATTTTCCTTTTGGTGCATTTTTATAAATATTTTTGTATAAAAGATGATGGATATGTATCTTAGATTGTTTGAGGGTGAGAACATCATGGGGTAATTTTGATATTTGGCTGGAGTTGCTTTAAAAACTAAAAAAGTATTTGACGAACATGTTTCACGTTTTTCCTTATAAAAAAGAAAGCTTCACTGTGTCTGTCTCGCCAGTCTCTCTGCTATCTGCATTGACCTAAAACTTGACTATATGCATAACTTTTTGAAGCATTGAAATCAATCAGTTTTGAGAGATTCACATTTGCGATATTTCTATGATTTTGGTATATCTTGGAGCCCTAGTTTATAGTATTATCGCATTTGTTTTTTATTTTTTTATTGCTGCATTAATCATATTGCATCGCAAACAATCAATTTAATTAATCGTAGCACATTCTTTGTAAATGTCCCTTTGTCCTCACAGTCTTATCTCAGACGCGTCAGTTTATGACACATCCTCATTACCGCTAATGGTGCTCGCGCTGCTGCATTGTGATGCTGTATTTTGTGTGTTTGTGGGTGTGCGTCACTCATTGCAATTCCTCTCAGGCCTGACCGTGCTGAATCGAACTGCATTATTTCAGGGCCTCTCGGAGGCAGCCAAGTGAATTGAGACAGGCAGTGCATGACACAAGGCTACTGGCCGTCTGTCCATCCCTCCCCCTTATGCCCCGCAGCCAGTGAAGCACCCCTTAAAAACAAAAGGCTCGGGCCTTTGTACTTGGGATGTGTAAGTGCTGGGCAGTGATCAGAGAGACATATAATAGGTTGAGGTGTCTGTTTGCACAGCGTGTCGTATGTTTTAAACAGCTCTATGCATTATTAAAAGGGTTGTTTACAAAAATCCAAATCATGTGATTTTAATTTGGTCCATCATGGGACACAGAAGTGCATATGCAGTAATGAAGTCTTAAAAACAAATGACTAGAGCTGTTGAGTGAAATTTAAAGTCCTTGCGCTGTAGATTTGTACGTCATTGGTTTGTTTGTTGTTTTGACTGATCGTCATTGATGCCAATATTGTGATGGATGTTGATGCATCATAGCAAAATGTACATGTGCATTTGGGAGCCACAGTGGATGGGGAAATTTGTGTTGTATAATGACTTTGTGAGGTTACTTAAGGGGAAGTTTAGTTAATAATGACATGTTTTGTTTTGTTTTGTTTTTGGGTAAACTGTGAACTGCTAGCTTTGTCAATGTGCCATTTGCTGACATTGTTTAACACAGATCTGCTTGATAGCTCGAAGACCTTTGGGAGACAAAATTAATCTTAAATTTTTTTCGTTTATTCTGAATCTGCATAATTAAAAATCCAGTTCTCGGCATAAACATAGCCATAGAGGCTGGCATGGCGTTAAAAAAATGGAGAACTGAACTTTGTTATAAAAAAGACATTGGCTGTTTGATATGAAGAGGTAGCATTGGTCACATAAATTGACGGCTGCTGTTTAACTGACATCTGCCCATAGGCCATTGGACTTTGCAAGATCGTTGGGGCCAAAAAAGTAACAGAGCCAAAAAATGTGACCTCAATTCAGTAACAAAAGAGTTTGGCTGTCCACATAAGGCAGAAAGGAAGATTCAGTGGAAAAGATTAGGTCATGTGAAACAATAGAGGAGCTCCGATGCAAAAACACCACCTTGTCAAAACTTATGACATAATGATATTAACTTGATGCTCTCGGTACGTATTATACGTTCATCAAATACTTTTGCTTGAAATCTGCTTAATTTCAGCTAGGGATGCACCGATACCACTTTTTTGGAATACGAGTACTTGCATTTCAGTACTTGCCGATACCGAGTACTTAAAGCTCTACTGTGTACTTTATTGAGTTAATTCTTAACAAAAACCCATGTTTTCTTTCAAAAGTATGTGCTCATTCATGTGTAATTACTTCCCACCCACTAATCAAAGTATTCTCGTAAGTGTAGAATCTGCTATTTAAAATGCATACCGTCGAAGCGCTCTCTGGCTGAATCCATGTTGTGCCTCCATCTTTGAAATACATTCGCCGACGAGGGATATTCCTGAAATTCAAGCTCCGCCTTTCGCGCTTTCACTCTACACTCATGCTGTCCGATAGCTGAAGCCTCCGGAGGTTGCATGTGTAGGCGGTATACGTCATTAAGACAGTCTTATTTCAGAATATTAACAATTATAAAGCTGACAATTATTCTTAGTTAATTGTAAATTGATGTAATATGCGTATGACTTGCGAATGTAATGCTCAGTTGATTTAAATAAACCAGGCTTGATGACGTATCCAGCCTGTGACCTGCGTTGCGTAGCTGAATCCTTCGGATTTTACAACAACCGCACACAGTGATGAACCTGCGATCTAATGCTTTGATTTGAAAGCCTGTTGAAGACATATTCTCGAGGACATTAAAACAAATCGCCAAGGATGCGAAACGGGGATTTTAAACGACAACGTGACAGGAAAAACATCAAGACCAAAGTCACTATTGGAGTTAGTTTTCCAAGATGGGGCTCAAGGGACACTGAAGTTGCACTTTCTATTTTCTCCACAGGTAATTCAGCATATTCGTTTACATCTATACAGTCCATGTTGTAAACTTGAAGTTTTATAGTTCCTTGGCTAACTTTAGCATGATTATGCATAACACTTGTTAGTGTAAACATGCATGTGGTTTAATGTGTTCGAACAGACACACGCCGTCTCTCCACCCATTTATGTAATCTGAGGTACTGAGATAAATGTTTTTCATCTTTTCTGACCTCTAGCACAAACACACGGTGACAGCGCTATTTTAGCCTTTCATTGATAAAAGCGTCTGATCTGCGCGTCTTTCGTTTCATTTTACAAGCGTGTGAAAGTTGCGCGATCTTTTTTCACCAATATCAGAGAAAGCTCTTACATATACACGGACATGTAACGTTTACTTAAAACATAAGCATTGTACTCTGACATAATGTCTGACATAATACTCTGATAAAAGCGTCTGATCTGCGCGTCTTTCGTTTCATTTTACAAGCTTGTGAAAGTTGCGCGATCTTTTTTCACCAATATGAGAGAAAGCTCTTACATATACACGGACATGTAACGTTTACTTAAAACATAAGCATTGTACTTTGACATAATATTAGTTCGCGTCCATTTAAACCCGTCATGGTTGCTCTTTGTATGTGATTTTAAGCGGACATATCATGACAATCAGACTTTTTTCATGTTAAACATAAATCTGTGTGCTTTGATGGATCACAGGCAAAGGACATTGCAAATTGTTCATTTTTTTCTCATTGCTTTTGCTTTGTAGCTACTGGAAGCCATGTTAACCTTGGCATGACACGGCCGGGCCACCGTACGAGTTAAAACGCGTTCCGAATGGGGGGGGGGGCTAGAAAGTAATATTCAGTTGCTTGTCATATAGACTTTCACCGCTAGATGGGAGTAGATCCTACACAGTGGAGCTTTAAAAAACATGATTTAAATTTACAGGTAACAGCTTTAGTCATATAATTTAACAAAAAAACAAAGGACTAGTTTTCTAGTTTGTTGTAAACACTGCCTCTTTGGACAACACGAGGCATTAACCCCTTACACGCCGCTCAAACATAGACATTTCTCAGACCGTGGTATCGATTCCAGGTATCGGGGGACTTTTAACGAGTATGAGTACTTTAGAAAATGTGGTATCGAGGCCGATACCGGTATCGGTGCATCCCTAATTTCAGCTTTAAGCCAGTCTGAAATACAGCTTAGAGGGTTTTGCATCTGAAGTCTTCAATTATTGGTAAAAATGATTCACGTTTTCCACTTGCATCCCAGATGAATGCAAAAATCTAAATGGCTTGAGTCAGTTTTTGCATTCATTTGGCAGATGCTTTTATGCAAAGTTTACTTTATTTGTCAGTATGTGTGTTCCCAGTTGAACCCAAGACCTTTGCTTTACTCTGCCAGTTTAGTTACAACACATTTGTTATTGTTATTATATGTGCCATATTGTTATTTAAGAACATTTTTGAGTTTGTGGCAATATATTTCCACTATAATTAAAAGCAATATTTAATAATCACAGTAAATTTGCTGTGATTTTAGCTGGGATATAAATGTAAGCAACATTGTGGTTATTTAAATGATTTTAATGCGGTTTTCATTTTGCTAAGTTTATTAAAGACCATTGATTTGATTCGTTTTGTGTTTTTTCATTGTCTGGTATCAGGCAACTATGACCTTTCTTTACCTTCCTACTCTCTATGGAAAGCTATTATATATTGCTCTTTGTGAAGTGAAAAATCATCAATCAAATAAAAACTTTCTTTAATATTTACTGAATTTTAAACATTTTGCGTTAGATAGTTGCAGTGCTTTTACATTTAGGCATTTAGCCGTTTGTCATAGGAAAGCAGTACCATGTGAAGTGCTGTACAAAGTCTCTTTCAATTTACAAAAATTCACAAAAAAGTATTTAGAAACATAGCTAAATCTGTGCATTAAATTACTGTATAGATGGCTTTTTTTGAGCAACAGGCTTTTCTTCTTGAGAAAAGGCAGCATTAAAAAAACAATCCACATAAAGGGTGTTGACACATGATCTACTGCTTTGTGAGTATCAGAGAAACCAGTTTTGAAATTAAGAGGGTCCGTTTCTGGAAGGGTCGCACGGCATTGAATTACGTTTATACAAAAGAGACAAAAGTGTGGAGGCTTTCGTTTAAACGTGAGTGGGAGAAACGACCAGTGGCAGCCGGTGATTTCTTTTCGAGTGCACACGATACGAAGCTCGTCACAACGATTGACTATGTCCAAATTCAAAGGCTGCGACCCTGTAAGGATGTATTTTAAGACCGATTGCGTCACAGCAGCGCGACTTGAGGCTAGTAAGGCCGTCCCAATTCAAAGGATGCTTAGAATGAAGCCTCAAAATGCGTCCCTTATTTCTCCGTGCTGTTAAGGATAGAACGAATGGATCCTTAACAGCCGAGGATATCCCAAGATTCATTGCGCGTCTTCTAACAAGACAAGCAGCAGCAGACTCTGACATAATATTAATGCATGTCAACTTAAACTCTACCCGTGTTTAAACGACTCTATAGACCACGCCATTACAGTAATCAGGACAGAAGTGGTTGAAAGTGGACAAAAGAGACTGATTACAATACCACATGTGAACTGACATGCATGTTTCTCATACACTTGCGCTTTGGTCGATTGGATCACATCTTAATACCAGGTATAAATGTGCTTTGAAGCACCTATTTATTAATTTTATTACAGCAGTATTACTTTTAATGCTCAACACCAGCAGTAGCCATAGTCAAGATTTCACTCCATATGTTCAAACACAAGTTTTCTTACAGCTTCAGTTCCATATATGATAAATGGACATCCTGTAACCTCTAATTCTAGAAGTGTCTTTTTAAAGAAGTGTAAAATATATTCTCTGTAACACATTAGTATGCAAAGAAGAAACATAGCAACAGCTTAGAAGTAACTTGTCAATGACCATATGCATTTAAACCACCCTCATATTCAGGTCTGGTGTAATAAAGACTGCTTGGAAACAGGTTGTTAGTTCTGCTTTGGGATAAACCGTCTGCATGGTGCCTCTTCCTGCCCAAGATTATCATTTTGGACCCACACATGCTGCAACTAAATCCAGTCACTCCCTTTCTTACATCCCTAATCCCAGTTTTTACATACAGATTTTGTTTTTAAAGCAACACTATGTAGTTTCCATGTAAAAATGACTTACAGCTCCCCCATGTGGTTGAAAAGCGCAACAGTGCCTGGTATCAGACACTCTTCTGCAGGCAGGGGGAGGGGCGGAGCTTTGTTTCCTACCCTCCACCGCCACTTTCAGAGTGTGCTTTTAGCAGCTAGGAGGCTGCTCAGGTTGCAGCAACTGTACAATTTGTCCAGTTAAAAGTTGTTCTATCACTGAAATAATTTTAGAGACATTATTTAAAGGTAAAAAACTACATAGTGTTGCTTTAAATCACATATCCAGGTAGTGATAAACATTTTTATAAACATTAACAAAGCATGGCGCCTGTGTTGGCAACAGTTATAAAACTTTATCAAAAGATAAGTCTTAGAGATAAACATCTCTTTGATCAAACTTGTGTAACAGTTGGCATCATTGTGCATGGCTTGACTTATGATGACATCAGCAATGTTTATTTGTTCATTATGTGAAACCGAAGACTTTACTGTGTGTCCAAAACCGCTTTCTGTCTTCTATATATTGGTTGCCCACCTTTTTGTAGGGCACTCACAGAAAAAAAGTTACAAAAGTTTTTATTGGGTCGGTACCTTTTAAAAAGGTCCTAATATGTACCATTTTGATACAGATATGTACCTTTTTAAGATACCAATATCCACTGTTTTTTGAAAAGTTACCACCCACTTTTGTACATGTGGTATCTAAAATCTGATATTCTTATTCTAAAATTCACTTAGATGTTATCGGGTCTGTGATGCATGTGCTTTTCCTAGCGGGAATATCCCTGCATGCATCTCTGTCCTCCTCTTAGGAATGTGAGCTGCAGTAATTAGTCTGGCTTTTAACACGCTGGATTAGATGTTTGGCAGGCACTTCTCTCCCATCCTGTGAGCTAAGTCTTCATCTCCACACTTCACCCATGTTTTCTCACACATTTTGTCCAGAATCTTTAAATCACCTTCAATGTGCTGCTCGCTTTTATGAGACAATGTGCCTGGACTTTATGGGAAAGAAACAAAACAGGCAAAACGTTTTCATGTTAGAGTACAGCAGATACTTTCCTTATGTTCAGTCGGGTTGGAGCTGTTGCTATGGCAACAGTAAAGAGCCAAACTACTGAGATAGCTGACTGAATAGTGATTAGGATGCAGGGAGCATCAGGTGGAAATATTTTTTCACATTTAATAATGAGCTTAAAGTCTTACCAGGTGGAAATTGGCAATAGGTCATTGATTGACTAATTACAGGTATACAAAACATAATATGGGGTACAATACTGTACAACATTTCTAGTGTTAAAGTTCCCGTTCTTTCTGTGTTTTTGAAGCTTTGAGTTTGTTTACAGTGCGCAATTTAACATGTGTTCATGTTTCACTTGTAAAAAAAGTGGTATTTTTAACACAATTTACTAATCTGTATATCGCTGTTTTCACTGTCCTCATAACAGGCTGATGTCTTCCTTATTCTATGAAGTCCCTCCTTCAGAAATAAGTAACGAGTAGAGCCCGACCGATTTATCGGCCGGCCGATTAATTGGCCGATTTTTGGCATATTTTAAAAAATCGGCTTTGGCCGATTTTGCTGCAAAATTAGGCCGATTAATAGGCAGGCGCATCTGCGGGCACCTAAGCGCTGTTGTAGAACTCGTGACGCTGGTCTCTTGCTGCAAGCAGCTCGCTCCCGTCTCGTGTGTGTGCAGCCATGCCTTGTTCACAAACAGCTTCACTAAATGATGGCGGATCGCGCGAATTAAGCAGCCAGCACAACAGCGCGACGGGCTTATGTCTCGCGGTGCAATGTCCGTGCAAAGATTAGGCTCATTTCATGTGATTAATGAGTGATGATGAGTTTTGTTTGCGTGACAGAGAGAGAAGAGCCGCGCCCGCACGCTTTCTGTCTCCCTGCTTTTATTACTCAAAACAAAACTGACCCGATGGCGAAATTCGGAAGACCAAATCATATCCACCGAGGAAATGTTTTTCGTGTTGTTACAGTAAGACTTTGTTTACAGTTTTGCGCTGCTCAGCCTGGATTAGAACACAGCGCGTCCGATTCGCGAACTGACTCCTTTGAACGGATTCGTTTGAATGAACGGTTGAAACAACAGATCTGTCCCAACACTAAAGTCACAAGACGTCACGGTCAGCACAATCAGTCACTTATAGAGCCTCAGAAATGAGAATGTAAATGTGTTTAAAAAGATTTGCCCTAAATAACAGTCTCAACTAAAAACCATAGACATTTACTATTTTAACTTTATGATGAATAAATATTTTATCAGGTCTACCAAATAAGGATTTTATCCTACAAAGCAATAAAAGCCATGGTAAAAAACTGATCAAAGATGATGACAGCAGAGTGTCAGGTAATATCTGTGTCTGATAAATGCATGGTGCAGAGGAGGTTGTAAAACTCTTCAGAAAGACTAATTTTTTAAATACTTTGACTTAAATAGTGACATTTTTGTAGAGCCCGACCGATATGCATTTTATGGGTCCGATGCCGATACAGATATTAGGGAGTAAAAAAACACCGATAACGATATATCGGCCGATATTCTTTATGTGTATATTATAGTACAGTACACATATACTACAGTATATTATACTACAGCAGGCTACTGTACATATAATACCCTATATACATTAACAGAATATACTATATATAAATACTTTTTTTGCAATGATCACTCACAAATGTGGTGATCAAACACTTAAAATGACGTGACAAAGATATGTAATATAGGCAGGTGTGTTTTACAAGTTAACCAAAAACTTTATTATCCAAAATGATTCTGATATAAGTGCATAAAACAGTAAACTTGACTAATTATAAATAACTTTAAAACACAAACAAAACAAAATACATATAACTTAAATGATTGTCAGTTTTGACAAGAATAATGTTATATTGGGCTTATTTTGAAAATGGAAACTTATAAAGTCATTGTTTATTTGCTTTACAGTAAGTTATGTACTTCACAAATTAATTAGAAACTTACTGTTAAGACGACAATGCTTTACTGACAACATACTGATGTAGGCTTATGTTTAATGTACTGCACAACGTTTTTATGACGCGAACCCACAGTGTTCTGCCGGTACTTTAAACTTTTATAAAACTAAAGCGTCTGCTCTCCGCCTCTTTAATTTAGCGAGGGTGTAAAGTTGCGCAAGTTTATTTAATCAATTGCTTTGAAATGAGCATACAAGCATCTGTACTCCCACAGACTGCGCGTCAGTTTAAGCGTGTCCTTTCTCCGCCTCGCGTCATTTCTTCCTCTTGCGTTTTAAACAACTCGCAAGTGGACAAAAGAGACGGATTAAAAACACCAAATGTAAACCGGAATGTGTCTTTCTCGCCCACTTATAATCCAATCGACCAAAGCGCGTCTTAACACCAGGTGTAAAATGTTGTGAAGAAACCGCGTGACTGCCACCACCTGAACTGAGGGACTGACTGAAGTGAAGGGGGGTTGGCTGGTGTCACTACAGTGAGTGACCTGGGTCACCATTAGCAACCAGTAGGGCGCACTCTGCTGGACAAACAAGTACTTACATCTTTCAAAAGCATTTAATGTCTTCTGTAAGGAACGTTCATATCGGCTTCATATCTGCGGCTTATACACCGATACAGATATATCTGCGACAGGCTCATATCGGCCGATAAAATCGGCAAAACGATAAATCGGTCGGGCTCTACATTTTTGCATTTAAAATATCTGCTAATAATGATGAGAACATTTTGATTATTATGTACATATAGAAAATCGGCCAAACATATCGGCCATCGGCTGCCCTGATTTCTAAAAAATCGGCATCGGCCAGAGAAAAAGCATATCGGTCGACCTCTAGTAACGAGTTCTGATTGTGTAGTTTGTTTAGTGTGTTGTGATTTGACAGCAGCTTAGCTTAGCAGAGCTGTTTAAGCCAAAGCTGGCGACTGACGTATTCCTGTGGGCGGAGTTTAGTCAAAAACTCTTATATTGACGTCCTTCAATAGGGAAATAGAGACCTGTAGTCCAAACCGGCCGTTCGCTGTAGGCTTTGAAAGGAGACTTCTGTTAAAAAAAATTCGGGCTGCAACAACGAATCGATTATATCGATCAAAATTGATTACTAAAAGAGTTGGCAACGAATTTCATAATCGATTTGTTGTGTCGCGTGACGCTGAGACGTTAATAAAAAAAAGAAAAACTTCAGTTCACCGCGGAGCGGAGTGAACACACTCGCACTGCGTCCCAAACCGCCTACTTCCATACTATATAGTAGGCAAAGAGTACTAGAAGTAGTGCTTTTCGCCTACTATATAGTATGGAAGTATGCAGTTTTGGACGGAGCGTCGATCTCTCTCGCGCACTGTTGCTTGGAGAGTTCGGCGCCTCATAGACAGGGCGGAGAAAAGATAAAAAAAAGGTAGAGGAAAACCACATGTCAGTGTTTTACTCCTCCCAAACGTAAGCGCATCACCTGGAAGTAAGCCGGCAAACAAACAAAGACGACAAGCTTATGCTTTATGGAGTGATGACAGCGAGTAAAAAAAGTTTCTAGAACGAATAAAAAACTCCAATATGTACTTTTGAAGTACTTATATGCACTTTTTGGGTAAAAAGGTGCACCTTTTTGAAAGGGTACTGTCCAGTGACAACTTTTGTACTTTTATTTCTGAGAGTGTACTCCTATACTATCTTTTTGATCCGATCAAGAGAGGCTGCTTGATGGGAATCGCATCATAAAAAAGTCTATATATTTGGCAGATGTAAAGCATACATGTATATTTTTATTTTATTTTATTATCCCTCATGTGTTGTTGGGGATGTTTTCATCCACTACAGAGGTTTTTTTACTCTTAATTTGGCCGTAACTTTCTCTCTGTTTTAGCAAATTGAATGATTTTTGGTGACAAATCTTATATTTACATATATTTTAAGAAAATGCTTTGAAATTTTTTAAAAACTCAACGATATACCGTGGGCAAATTTACTACCCTTTCGTGTTGTTAGTGGATGAAAACATCCACTAAATTCAACCACTGTAAAAATTTATCAGATGAATATTTTTTCCAATTTTTTTTTCATAAATCTGTTAATCAACCTCAGTACTGATCAAAACTACCAAATCTTCACAAAAATTCCATGATTTTAACCCTTTAATTGCCAAGTTTATAAGGTGTGTCACTGATTTGGGGAAAAAACACACACAAAATGACAGATTTTCAATATAAAAAGTGATTGTAAACTGGATTTTTGTTTACCTTTTTCAGAGTCTTGAACATGTCTAAGATTGGTAAAAACATTGGCTTTGAAACATTTTTAGTTTTTGTGTAGCATCAGTTTTAATTTTTTTCTCCCTCATTTATTGTTATTGGCTGTTTTTGCCCCATTGACTTCCATTATAACCACATTTTTTGATTGCAGAGCTATGACACCTTTTTATCATGCATTTTTGAATGTTGGATTTTTTTCCTTTTGCTAAGAGGTCAAATTTGTAATTTTTACAGTTTATCACCATGTGGCACTATTAACCCTTTAGTAGCCCTGTGCAAAAACAAAGCTTAATTTCTGACTTGTACATTGAGTTATATGGAGTATAACTCCATAATAAAAGCATATTATTGTGTGTGTGCGTGTGTGTGTGTGTGTGTACCTGGTAATTATCACGTTGTGGGGACCAATTGTCCCCACAAAGATAGGAATACCAGTGTCTTTGTTACCTTGTGGGGACATTTTGAGGTCCCCATGAGGAAACAAGTTTATAAATCAAACAAAATGATGTTTCCTGAAAATTTGAAGTAGGAGAAGGGTTTTTGTGATGGTTGGGGTTAGGGAAATTTTCTGTAAAAATCTTCTCTGCATCGGATTTATGAACATCATTTATTATGAACACAAAAACAACTTCAAATAAATTGAACAATGAAGCAAGAGTAGAGGATGGATGGAGAACTAAACAATCAAACTAACTTTTAGTGTGTATGTGTGCCGGGGGTGCGTTCAGTATTTCCAGCAGGACTTGCAGCATTTCACTTGGTGCTCTCTGCAAGTGTGTCCACCACAACAGATGCAAGTGCTGACATGTTTGTTCTTTGCACCAATTGCATGTTCCCCTCTTCACTCCTGAGCTGCTGGTGCCTGCTGGTGTCTGTGGATTTGTGTCTGGAGAGACAGCTGCAGGAGACTGAATCTCTCTCACCAGTGCAGTAGCAACTGGTGTGCGAGGGTGATGCTCTCTCCTCAATATTGCTGCAGAGATTTTCCCAGGTCTTCTAGGAAAGCCTTCTCCTAAACAGCTTTTCACCTCCCTCGTGCATGAGTTGCTGTCCCTCCAGACAAACTTGCAGAGAGCACCAAGTGATATGCTGCAAGTCCTGTTGGAATGACTAAACACTTATGTGTTCATAATAATGATGTTCATAAATCTAATGTCTAATGCAGAGAAGATTTTTATATAGAATATCTTTTTTTCATGCACATACACACACATACGCACACATACGCACGCACGCACACACACACACACAAACACGCACACATACGCGCGCGCACACACACACACACACACACACACACACACAAATATGCTTTTATTATGGAGTTATACTCCATAAAACACAATGTACAAGCCAGAAATTAAGTTTTGTTTTTGCACAGGGCTACTAAAGGGTTAATAGTGCCACATGGTGATCAACAGTAAAAATGACTAATTTGACCTCTTAGCAAAAGGAAAAAACACCAACATTCAAAAATGCATGATAAAAAGGTGTCATAGCTCTGCAATCAAAAAATGTGGTTATAATGGAAGTCAATGGGGCAAAAACAGCCAATAACAATAAATGAGGGAGAAAAAAATTTAAACTGATGCTACACAAAAACTAAAAATGCTTCAAAGCCAATGTTTTTACCAATCTTTGGCATGCCCAAGACTGTGAAAAAGGTTTAAGAAAATCCAGTTTACAATCACATTTTATATTGAAAATCGGTCATTTTGTGTGTGTTTTTTCACCAAATCAGTGACACCACTTATAAACTTGGCAATTAAAGAGTTAAAATCATTGAATTTTTGTGAAGATTTGGTAGTTTTGATCAGTACTGAGGTTGATTAACAGATTTATGTAAAAAAATTTGGAAAAAATATTCATCCGATACATTTTTATAGCCGTTGAATTTAGTGGATGTTTTCATCCACTAACAACACGAAAGGGTAGTAAATTTGAACAATGCACAAGGGTTATTATTGTAACAGCTCAGGTATGTTCAAGGAGCAACATGTTTGTGCAATTTCTAAAGATTTTAGTTCTGTTTTGAATAAGGGGTTTGAAATGAATGCTTTTCTTGTTTTTTGTTTTTTATCCGATTCATCGATTAATCGAACAAATAATCGACAGATTAATCGATTATTAAAATAATCGTTAGTTGCAGCTCTAAAGAAAATATATCGCCTGGCAGTGAACTTTGAGCTTTATCATTTTGCAGGTATTATTTATGCTCTAACAGCAACATTACACACTAACTAGGGTTTAAAAATGGGATCAGAAGAAAGTGACTTTCATAATGAATATTGGTTGTGTTAGATCCACCTACAAATGTCTACGAAATTGGGGAATACCTCAGATGCCATTGTATTGTTCAAATAATACGTGGATTATTTTTCTATTGAAGTTTGTTTAACCAAACCAGTACAAATTGCTTGCATATTGTTTACAGTTTCAGTTGAGTTCGTAGAAACCTGGACATTACAGAGTGTTTGTAATGTTGTTTTATAACAGTGGTGCCCTGAAGCGAGACATTTAGCCACAGGATGCTGGGGTGAGGTTGTACCTGCAATTAGCACCCTCTAAGCTACTGCTAAATGGCATGTAACCAAGTAACATCTCATTAGCAAGTAGACTTGAGTTTGTCTTTAACAGGACTTGATGGGCTTAAACCCCCTAGAGCAGTGCTTCCTTAACCTATTTGACTCCCCAACCCTGTCTGTTTCCAAAAAATAAACATTTTCAAGCCGTCTCCTCACCTCCAACAATTATCAGACACTTGGTGCCTAGTCCTTGCTCCCAAAATGCTTCCAAACTTTTTGGTTTGTCTTCACCTTAATTCAAGGTTATGTAGTGTTTTGCACAAATTTGAGTCCAGCAATGTAGCAAATTTCCACCACCAAAACACTCACTTCAAGGAATTGTGTGTAATGCAAGAGACCATTACAAATATTTTCTTGTGCATATTTGGTACATTCACTTTAGTCTGGTATGTCTGTGGTGTGTTTTGTCATTTTTGTTTTGCTGTATAGGCCCAGCTTCCTTGGCGTAAACGCAGTTTGGCTCTATTCTCACTTTGTTTATGTTTGTTGTTTGAGGCCAATCACAGCAAGCACCACATTAGGACTGAACTTATGCCTGGCAGATGGCAGTGCCCACACCGACGTAAACTGTACTCCAGTGACTCAGTCTTTCCCATGCATATCCCATCTCTATTAATGCTTAGAACAAAGACGCTGACTTTGTATGGCTGTATTAGTGCTTGTTTGTACAGGTTGTGTGATGCTGTTCGGTTTTTGGCAAGCAGTGTGTTTGTTGTCTTGTAAGACGTGGCAGGTATCCTGTAGCTCAACTGGAGAGCATTGCATTGGGAATGTGTTGTGGGTTTGATTTCCATAAAACACACATGATAATAAAAGTGTATATTCTGAATGCACAATTCACTTTGGATAAAATCAAATGTATTGTAGTACTACTAGACAGCTTTGGTGTCTGCTCCAGGCCAGTTCATACGGCATAGCTAAACTCACTCACTCACTCATTGTCAATGTTAAGGGAAATTAAGGGAATCATTTCAACTGTACAATGTAATTGTTTGTAACCGAAATAAGTGTTTTATATAATTCTTAAACAGAACTGACAACAGTTTTTTGCTGATGTGTGATCCACTTTTCCTCTCTGTAGACCTTTCCATCTTTGGAATGGAAAGACTGAATCTGTTTCCTTGCTGCTGTTAAAACCCAGACTTTTCACTGCCCACGCTTCAGAAATATTCAACCAATCAAAATGACCAGAATTCAAACTTGATCTGCGTTGTGAATTAAAGCCGCTTTCTAAGCTGTTTTTACGGTGTGGCTAATGAAGTAGAAGAGAAAAACCAGAGTGAAATAGGAGGGTAGGTGTCTGGCTTTACAATTCAGTGACCAACAAACTGTAGTCATGGCCACACTGCTGTAAATCTCAGCTTAGTGAAAAGAAAATCAAGAAGGACTTGAATGCTGTAGCGTCCAGCTTGCAAGCTAGTTTGCTTTGGAGTTTATGCATCTGTTTGTGGACTGGAAATGGCAGAAACTAGATTTTTATATTTTGTAAAGTAACTTTTGATAGACGGTTGACTCCTCTGCTTCACTCTCCAGAAAATCGCTATTCATTTGCATAAAGATAAACTTTTCTCAACTCTGTTTTTATCGCTGGACGCGCCCACTTCCTGTCACCAATGGTTACTGTCACTCGTGTTGCCGGAAGTCGGCAAGCTTCCATTGAAATGATTGAGATTGTGTCGCTCTGCTACTGCTAGTCGCTGCCGGTCTGAATGGGGTGTAAGTGCAAGTCCTATTTAGCTGGCCTGTTTAACAATCCTCTAGTTTCTTCATATATAGCAAACCCCTTTTGAACAAATCGCACCATTTGAAGGTGATATGATAAACCGGTAGAAATCTTATCTCTATTTGAGGCTATGAGAGGGGAGCGTGCAAGTCGCACATCCGATTCCGAATCTGATTAGACCATTAGCATCACGCTCAAAAAGGACCAATTAGTTTGAATTTTTTTCCTATTTGAAACTTGACCCTTCCGTAGTTGCATCGTTTACTAAGACCGAAAGAAAATTAAAAGTTGTGATTTTTTTTCTAGGCAGATATGGCTAGGAACTATACTCTCATTCTGGTGTAATAATCAAGGACTTTGCTGCCGTAACTAGGACCCTATAATTTCCGCGATCACGGAATCGCGGAATTGGCAAATTAACACGGAATCTAGTGTCAACGCGGAATTTCGCGGAATTTTACATATTTTGAATAAAATTCTGTTTTTGTGTGGGAGAAGAACGTATGTCTGGGGGAAATGCAGACTGGAGGAAGTAAATCTGGGCAACAACCCCCTCCCGTCGTTTCAGACCCCCCTACAAAACACTGAAACCATGGCGAAGCGGCTCTCCACGACTCTGCTTTCGTCAGCGGAAAAATTAAGAAATTCGACACTAAGCACTTCCCAGCAGTTCACACATGACTTTTATGTGACCGAACTGTTATTTTGTAAGTTTTGTCAACATTCTGTTCACTGTGAGCGCAAAGATACATGCACTTAAATGGAATTTGCAAAAATTAAAACGGATAAAACAGAATTTGGGAAAAAATAAAACGGTATTTGGGGGGGAAAAAACGGATTTTATAGGGCCCTACGTAACATGGCTGCAGCAAGCGCAATGATATTACGCAGAGCCCAAAAATAGTCTCATTGGTAGCTTTCAGTAGCTGGGGACTATTTTCGGGCAATGCGTAATATCATTGCCCCTGCTGCAGCCATGGTACGGCAGCAAAGTCCTTGAATATTACACCAGAATGAGAGTATAGTTCCTAGCCATATCCTTATTAAAAGATAAAAAAACTACCATGATACATATCGCTGTCATGATATAAAATTAAACCTACCGTCATATAAAATTTTGTTCATATCACCCACCGCTAATTTGAAGTATCATTCATGACATTCAGTCCTTCTACGTTAATGTCCATAGCACAAACAGTGCCGAAAGAGTTGCCCAGTAGAGTTTAATTGAGGGTTAGGGGTTTATATAAGCAATAGTAATATAGATGCTTGCCTTAGCAAGTACAACTAATTATGGTTTATCCCTCCAATAAAGATCAATGCTGCAGTGATGTTTTTCTTGTTTTGCTGAGCACTGAACTCCTTTTCATCTTCTGTAATTTCTCATCTTTTGTGTGTTAGCAATCATTTGTGGTTTATTGAGTTGTTAGACTATTTTTTTGGTCAAGGCCAAGTCCTTTGTTGGGCACATTTTTTAACCACCCGAGGTCTTAAAGAGCTGGACAAGAGAGATGTGGGGTCTTATTGTTGGAAAGTTTTAATGATTTCCTTTTTTGTGCGAAGTCATTGAATCATTTTCCTGGCTCTCACAGTATGGGTCTTTCAAACTATGTCATTACATAAAAGATTTCAATGCCAGTGGCAACAAGCCAGATAGACATGGCTCTTTACAAAAGGTGAACCATCACAAAGTAGTGTATTTAGTACGGGTTTTAGGCACTATTAGTCAATGTACTTTGAAATAAAATCAATTCATGGACCGCAAACTGTAAAAAACTTTGCTTAAATATATTCAAATAGTCTTTACAAGTCTTTTTTTTAATGTGCGACCAGGTTGGTGATTTTTCGATGCGGAGCCACATACAAACTGAAAATGTCGTGAAATGGGGTCTTGCGAGTGCACCAGTTTGCAATGACGCCATTTTTGTTGTGCACACCAATTTAAAACTGGCTTTAGAGCCACAGCTGAGCGCTGTGAGCCAACTGGCGGTCCGCCACAAATAAATTAATGTATGGGTTGTTGCTGTGACTTATAAAAAGTTTTAATTGTTTTGAAAGTAATGTAAAAATGCTGCCATGACTTGATCACTTTATTCAAATGTAAATCAGTTTTAACTTTCTAACGTTCTTAGTCTGCCTGGTCATACTTAATAACCAACCTAAACTTGCTGTTTGTAGATCTTGTTTTTCCAAGTCCAAATTTACAGCCTTAACAATGTCCACCAGAGTTGGCATTGTGTAAGTTTAATAGACAAGCAGACAGGTACAAAATGTTATAATGTATCAATTTTACGTTTTGTGTAGGTTCGCTTCCAGAACGCTTTGAAGCGAATATGGTGTTGAGAGCTTCGGGTTTTTCCATCATGAACTTGGCTAAGATCTTGACTCTTAATCCCTGTAATCTTTCATTGTAGTGTCAGACTGAGTAAAATATGGTCAAAACAAGCAGTTCAGCCAATGTACTGTATGTCTCTCCCACTCTCTCTCTTTGTCTCCTAGATGGATATTTTTATATATCTGCTTATTTGCCCCAGTTGAATGGATTTTGTTTAAATATTAATGCAGTACTGGAGCTTTTATAACGGAGTTTAATGATTTTCAATTCATTCTTCCCACAGGGAATGAATCAGCACTTAAATTTACACGGTACTTATGCAAGAACATGGTGTCAATATACTTGTCCACTGCAGCTAAATTGGTTACGAATCTCATCTAAAGTTTTATGGAAAGGTTTTTGTAAGGGGAAAATAAGCAAAGTGGACTGGATCAGTCAAATGATGACTGGAAACTTTCACTTCCTTTCTCTCTCTCTGAAATCCTTTTGAAGTTAGAAGGAATGTTCACATTTGTAGACACGTTTTTTTCCTGACAGCCATTTGATCCTTAAGTTTACATTTGTTTTGAGAGGTAATATGTCCTTTATTTTTTTATATACCTGAACCAAGTGTGCCGCACAAGCCCTGAAAAGCGAAGCCAAAACGTCTCGATCCCCCCAGTGACTGGTCCAAGTATAGGTCATAAACCCCGCCTCCCCTATGTTATTAAATGGGACTTGAGACCTCCTCAACAATTTAATTACACTTCAATTATATTTTTTCCGAAGCCGATTTCTGTCATTTACTGTAGTTTTTATCACGCTGATGTAAATTCAAGTGTTTGTTTTTAAAATAAGTTTGTTTTAAGTTAGTAATTTAATGCTTTTAATAGTGGTGTCACTTAATTATTGACAGCTGTGATATGCGCATTCTGCAAGGGCGGGGCCTTGATTTCGCGGCTTTACTTCCTGCGCACGACTGGTCCCGAAATCGCTACTGCGCACACTCAAGACCCAAGATGTCAGCGCCGTATCGGGACAGACGGCTTCACTTTTCATCAATGGAAGAGAGCGTACAGGCGTCGTCTTCATCTTTTTTTACAGTCTATGACTTGAACTCTTTGTCTTTACATGTCTTAGATAAATTTCAAAGAGCAGAACTTGGATTTCATGGACTTGAGTACTTTTTTGAACAATGATGGCATTCTGGACAAGGCCTTTTGTACTTTTGCTATGTTTGGCAATGTATTTGTCGTTCATGGAGTCCACGATAACGTTGTGAGCATAATTTTAATAGATTATAAAAGGTAACATAAATTAAGGTTAAATGCTATTACAGTATATTCCTGTATTTGTCCTTTGCTGGGACCAAGCATGTTAATTCCCCCCAGATACATTTACAATACAAAGCCATGTGGTTGGCTATGTTGGTTAGTATTGCTCAACAGCCTGCGGAGTTGAGATGACATTAGAGAAAAACATGGGCTGAAAAGTTATTACATTTTGACGAACGATAAGACCATCATGTCTTGCTCTGGTCTTAGTGTTCCTGTAGCTCATTTTGTAGAGCATTGTGTAAAGCGTCACAAAACATAATGGGTTCAACACACCATAAGTTACTGATAAACCTTTGATGCACTTTAAGTCAAGATTAATGCGTAATTGTAAATCAAGCAGCGTCATAAAAAGGAAAAAATTGCATCAGTTTTTCTCCTTGTTCGTTTTAAAGTTGGCCTTAAAACTTGTGCAGTACTTTGCATCTTCTAATTTAAAAATGTTTGACTTAATTAGTGTCTCTCTTGTTAATTACAGCCTCAGAATTGGGCTTTTATAAATGGCAGAACGTAATTACCCAGAAAGCCCTTAATCAATGTGTACTCCTGTTAGCTCTCTTAAGCGCTAGTATCTCTTTAAATATGCAAGACTCTGTCTGAAGAATGTTTTCTAATGGCGTTAATGCATCGATTTATGCTTGTGGTGTCACTTTAAAGCATGTTTCTTTGACTATATCTGCCCTTTCACTTTAGTAACTGTGTCCCTTTCATGCACTTTTCAATTTCAATATTTGAACATTTTGTACTGCGATATTGGACATCAAGATCTTTTGATGTGCTTTATTATACACATTGTAATGTACACATAAAGAAATGTCCATGGATTCAATAAAATACTCTGTCTGTGTCAGTCATTCATTTGTGCCATTGGGTCATTGTGACCTCAGGCAGACTGCTGTGATTGGCTGCAGTATTGGTTATTGAATATATAGGCCTGGCCTTTCCAGTTAAAATCCTTTTCAGTGAATCAAAGAAAAGGTTTTAAGTACTAGTAGGCTTGCATGCTAGTGGGGGGAAGCTTACATTGCAATGTTATGTTTTTTCTGCAATGTATATTGATATATAAGAAATACTAGATGATTTGAGGAATTAACTTCTGCCTTCCTTTTTTTTTTTTTACTGATATCTCACATATGTGATTTACTTCTGCCGTGGAAAACCTTTCTTAGATAGTGTACCACTGGCAAAGGGGTCAAAAATATTCCAAAAAAGTTTTTTTTTTTTTTTTTTTTTTGAGAAGTAAGCTTTGTATGTTTGGTGATGTGACTTTTGCAGATGCACACATTGTGATGTCAATGCTGAAATTATATATTGTGCAGTCCTAATAAGTACTACATCTTTCCCTCTCTCTCTCTCTCTCTCTGATAAAACATTTGCTGATTGTTTCAAAATTGAATAAATGTAGAGAAAAGAGCAGAAGGCGTTTTAGTAGAGTACAGAAAGCCGAATTGAGAGCTTTTTTGCCTGTAGATAGCTATATTAGTCATACCAATTCAAAGCCCGTATGCATAACTAATAAGTGTGTCCGGCCCCATCTTATGGACTGCATTAGGACTTTTGAACACTTGTTGCTGAAAGTGTGTTTTAATATTCCTGCTTTGAAAAATGTGATTATTGTGTGCACTTTGCTTTAAATTGTAAGGTTAAATGTTAATGCATTACAGAAAACTTTGTCTTTTGTTTCACTTTTAGCAGTGAAGAACTGCTCATTGCATTATTAATGGACTACATTAACATGGAAATTCTGTGCGTTATGTCTCGGTATGTAGCAGCATTTTATTAGGGTTGAAGGCAAACTCTGCAGGACAGTATCCCACCAGCACTGGGGTAAAATAGTCCTAGTGTGTAGGTTTCTAGATTAAATAAAATATTGATTTAAAGGTAAATTTTTAGAAGGATCTCTTGACAGAAATGCAATATAATATATATATTATAACTATATATGATAACTATATTATCAGTGGTGTATAAAGACCTTACAAAAGGAGCTGTATTGTTTTTATTACCTTAGAATGAACCATTTTTATCTACATACATTTCCTTATCGAAGTTTCCATTTCACCCCGCCATGTTTCTACAGTAGCTAAAAACGAACAAACTGTTTTATAGATTGTTCCATCGCTACATAAGACGACATGTTTGTCCTGTGGCAGCTACCGTAGGTTCACTGTGTTTTCGAAAGGAGGGGTCAGGGGTGAGCTGTGGACTGAGCCGTTGGTTGCAATTCACCCCCAAATGCTGCTAAAAATCTATACAGTGGACCTTTAAAGGCACAATATGTAAGATTTTTGCATTAAAGCTTCCATGGATCACATTTGCCAATTGATCTGTGCAGCGCCATATACAGACATAGTACTTGTAGCATCTAGCATGACGCGCTGTTGTTGCTTCTGTCAAGGCACACTGTGGGCTTAAATTATAATGTAACTTGTCCATGAACATAATTTGTCCGTCTTGTCAGATCAATTGCTTTTAACAGTGAAAACTACAACTCCCATCGTTCCACGCTGTTTCACAGCTTCATCAAGCTACGCCATTGTTTCTGTTTAGCGACCCCTATTGGTGAAAAATTACATATTGTGCCTTTAATAAATACCATGTGTTGTTTCTCTCTGAACAGGCCCGTCCAGCCATGATTGAGGATAAGGGTCACCGTGTGACGGACTACTTCGTCGTGGCTGGCCTGACGGACAAATCCACACCATTAGAGCAGGATCTGTCCGAAGCCAAATCCAGTGGACCAAAGGCACCCATCATAGACCTAGCTGTCATCAACAAGTCAGTAGGAGAAACCGTACCTGAGGGGTTCACCTGCATCGAGAGCACCTACAGCGGCCAGCCAGCCAATCTGAACCATGGCAGCCTCAAAAGCCCTGAACTCTTTCTGTGCTACAAGAGGGGTCATGGAAAACCCCCACTGATTGACATTGGGTAAGTTTTGGGGCAGCGCAATATAGAATGAATAGGCCTTTTCATGTATGTTAAGTGTCATGGTCTTGGCATGGCAACTATTTTAAAGGAACAGTATGTAAGAAATTGATATCAATTTATCATAAAATGGCCCTGATATGTCACTAGACATTAAAAAATAATTTTCATTTCAAATACTTATATCACTGACAACAGTGATCCGGCCAGGATATTGTCATTTAAAAAGTGGAGTTGCAGCCCTCAACTGATGTTTATGTTGTCATTTTGTGTATTGGCCACCAGTTGGGTGATTGCAGTACCAGTTTTAGCCACAAGTTTTGTTATTGCAATACCAGTTTTGGCCACAATCCTACATACTGTTCCTTTAAACCTCACGTCATAACTTCTGGCTTTCAATAAATGGCTTTCGTGGAACAAACGTAACTTAAACGGAAGTAAAGTTTGGAGTAGATGTGTATCGCGTCAGTGCACGTGCGTCCGATGAAATCGTCTAAAGACAGTTTCAGCAGTAATAACATAAACAAATAGCTTTCGTGGAACAAACATAACTTCCGGTAAACTCCGCTAAGAATCAATAACAACAAATTCCTTTTAGAGTAAATGCTAGATTACCTTGGTTCAACTCATAGCTAAAGCATACCAAAAACTACACTTAGCTAACGTTACTGTGTAAAATGTGTACTATATAATGTATACAATCTTAACTACAGATCAGCTGCCAAACCTCCCATCATATAGCGGTAATCCATGGTCGCCATCTTCCCTCATTTTCAAGAAACCAAAACATTTGTTTTGTTTGGGTTACAGTGATCAAAACTCACCACAGTTATCAATGTCATCATGGTTTTGTGAACAATTTCTAGAAATTAAAAAAGTACTGATGCAAACCATATTTAAAATAGATTTTACATTTAAGTGCACTTTTGTTCGCATAAATGTCAAATAAATAACATTAATCATGGCACATTTGGGGTCATGAGATAAATGTTCATCTTGTTCAGATAAAACACAAGTAAGTAAATCAGATTTTCATCAGATTAATGTCCCAGGAGTAAGCTGCACGGCACCTGCTCTCAAAGCAATCGTGGAAGAAACAAACAGATTTAAGGGAAAATGAATAGAAAAGATGGATCTGTCTAAAGAAATATAAATAAATATAAATTAAACATGTGTCAGTACAACTAGATTTCCCTAAATGTGAAAATTGTTTGGATTTAAATTCAGTCAGGACTGTCATCAAAAACACTTGAGAGCAGATGTGTTTGTCTCACGTTATTGCTTAAATTGGTTGATGCTGGTGTTTTCGAGCCATGACACTTGCACTATAATTTAAAAATGATGCGGTTAACCATTAAACCGGTAATCTTTACATTTCTATATTTATACCCTTCTATTTACAATTATTAGCATCCTGTTTGTCTTCACTGTACTAAGCGAAGTGAGACCCGTGCATTCAAAAAAGTCTATTTGCGGTCATCACCAGTAAACTGTGAGTGTTATCGAGTGCATTAGTGCGACTCATGGCCATCTTACTTCAGGATATTAAATATCAAGATGAATGTAATGTAGTCATTGGTAAAGCATTTACTCCATTTGCCCAGGGCTGCCAAGGTTGGGTTGCACTTGGCTTTATTTTGGGCATCTCATTGGTTAACATGTTGTCTGAAGTGTGGGTCACAAACAAATGTTTACATTTAACAAAAATATAGCAAGGTTTTAAGTTTATTTGAACTCTTATAGGTTATATTTTAAGGGTTTTAGCAGAAGTTTGTGGAATAGTTAAGGCTGTGGCAAGCATTAGAGGTTTTATATGACTGGTTGAAATGAATCATTTCCCTCCAGCAGTTCTTTCCAGACTGTTATCTTACTCTGGATCATTCAAGTCTAAGAACATTAGCTTATTTATAATCTACTTCTGTATTACATGCTATATTACAAGTCATCCTGCCCAACTGTGATTATTTCCTTATATCTGTCTTTTATTAGCCTCTTTCACATTTCCTTTCTCTCGTTATATGCAAACATGCATGAACACAAGGTCTGGGAAATATGCGATTTATAGTGAGATGTTCTACTAGCTTAATGTTTAGAGTGTCAGGCTTATAACCTGAAGGTCACTGGTTCGATTCTCACAGCCGTCAGTAACACACTAAAGTGACGTTGAGCACCTTAAACCTAATTGCTCCCTGGGCACTGCAGTGTATGGTTGCCCACTGCTCCGGGTGAGTGTTTACTACTCACTTGGATGGGTTAAATGGTCACATTTCATGATTTGGTTGCCTCCATTGGGCATTACGTCACTTTTACTTATACCTGTCTAAGTGGGTTGCCGAATGAAAAGATGGCCTCTGGAGAATAATAGTTTATATGTTATTTTATGTTTCTTTAAGTAATGATTAATCGCATACAAAATGAAAGAGATTTTTTGCATAATATATATAAAGTGTGTGCTGTGTGTAATTATTATGTATATATAAATACACACGTGTTCATGTATGTATTTAAGAAACATTTACATGTGTATTTATTAGGGTTGCACCGATACCACTTTTTTGGAATACGAGTACGAGTACTTGCATTTCAGTACTTGCCGATACCGATACCGAGTACTTAATAAAAACATGATTAAAATTTACAGGTAACAGCTTTAGTCATATAATTTAACAAAAAAACAAAGGACTAGTTTTCCAGTTTGTTGTAAACTCTGCCTCTTTGGACAACACGAGGCATTAACCCCTTACACGCCGCTCAAACATAGACATTTCTCAAACCGTGGTATCGATTCCAGGTATCGGGGGACTTTTAACGAGTATGAGTACTTTAGAAAATGTGGTATCGAGGCCGATACACGATACCAGTATCGGTGCATCCCTAGTATTTATGTATATTTTTATATATTCTTATATATAATTAAATAAATAAAAAATATATATATATATATATATATATATATATATATATATATATATATATATATATATATATATATATATATATATATATATATATATATATATATATATATATATATAAATTAAAAAAAATCTGAAATTACTATATGTTTGTGTATGTGGTTAAATATACATAATAATTACACTCAGTACTAGTGCTGCACAATTAATCGCATCGCAATCGCGATGTCAGCGTGTGCGATTATATGACAGCAAAATGTTGCAATTATATTAAATAAATAAATGTGTGGACTTGTTAACACAACTTTCTGATAACAGTTTGTTGATTTTCCTTGCTGTTTAAAAAAAGAAAGAAAAACGAACAAAAAAGGCAGTGCACGTGTGGCATGAATGTGTGTGGCGTGTGTCGTCACTTGTGTGTGCGCAGCGCTGAAATACCAGAGCGAAGATGGATGCAGAGGAGATTGACAGTGATCTGGACGAAAACATTTCTAGTTTTACAAATACACATTATCACTAAAATGTGTGTGGATTTTCCTTAAAACCTATCAAGTTGACCCATGATACCATTTATTATAATCGCAACCGCACATCGCAATATTACCACGAATAACCGCAATGGGAAAAATTACCCAAATCGTGCAGCCCTACTCAGTACACACACAAACGTTATGCCAAAAAAAGCACTTTTATTTTGAATGCGATTAATCGCTATGAATCATTTCCCAGCACTAGTTTCTTGTTTAAATGTGTGTTTCTGTGAGTTGAGATGTTTATCTGCATTTATTGTAGGGTTCTGTATGAGGGCAAAGAGCGTCTCATTCAGGGTTGTGAGGTCATCCAGGCCACACCGTTTGGACGCTGCGCAAATGTCAACAACAGCTCCGCCACGTCCCAGCGCATCTTCATCACGTTCCGACGCGCGCCACCCGTCCAGCCTCAAAACTCGCTGGCGGTCACAGACATCTGTGTCATCATCACGAACAAGGGTGAAATTCCTCCTCATACCTTCTGCAAGGTGGACAAGAACCTCAACTGTGGCATGGTGGGTTAAATAATGTGAAAAGTAGCTGATGATATGTGGATCATTATTCAGAATTATTCGCAATTCAGTTGTCACATGTTTTTTTTTTGTCTTTCTCAGTGGGGATCAAGTGTGTTTTTATGTTACAAGAAGTCTGTGTCTGCCTCAAATTCCATCGCCTATAAAGCTGGTGAGACACACACACACACACACACACACACACACACACACACACACACACACACACACACACACAGGTGATTGATTTAAACTGTCAGAAGCTTTCTACCTGCTGAAGATAAGAGAGACTCATAAATATCAACCCGGCTATTTTGACAGTAAACAACATCCTATCTCTGCTGTTATTTCCTTTAAGAAATGTCTAAACACGCTGGCAACCGTAATTTTATTGAAATTACATTTGTGCAGTGTTTTTAAATCGTCAACATGTCTGTGATTCAGAAATGCGAAACAGGTCCCAGGACTCTAAGAAACAATTTCTGTCAGTGTGACTATCTTCCTTTTATAATGTTGAGAGAAGAGGAAAGTTTACAAACACACTGAATGCGGTTTAGCGGCTGGTCATGACCTTTCACACTTTTAGCATTTATCATAGTTGACTTTTTATGAAAACAGTTTATCTGCACGCTGCATCATTTCCTGTCACATGACATTGTGTTAATCATTGAGAAGCAAAACTTCCTGTCTCATTACTTTCAGTTTGAACTTTTGTTTCTAAATACCAGCATATCATTTTAAAACACAGAAAAGTTTGACCTTTGCCCTGCATTTTGATTTCATATCGACAGTGGCCCAGACGTTTGAACTTTTAAGCCATACTTTTAAGAGTATGTAAGAGTTTTATTGCATTAGATAACAAAATAATCAAACCAAGAGGCATCTGTAAAGAAATAACCCTTTACATATTTAAAATCTTTTAAAGAGTATTTCTAGCCATACAGTTATTGTTAATCATCAGGTAAGTTTAGTAGATTCTTTTCACAAAGGTGTCCTAGCAAAACAACCAGAGCTTAATGTAGCTTTCAGACCAGTCGTGGAAAGCGCGAGTGATTTACATGTTAAGTCAATGCAAAGACGCGAATAGGCATCCTGTGGTGCGGTAAGCGCGAATGGCGTGTAAACCAATCAGAGCTTGCTCTAGCAGTGACGTGATTACAGGAGGTAAAAAACAAAACAACAATGGAGGAAAATCATCATCGCTACACGAGACATCTTCGTACTTTTACAGGAATTAAAAGGATCTTGTATGGAAGAAAGTGCGTGAAAAGGTCGAACAATCTGGTAAATTTACTCAATTTGAGCTATATAAGCCCCTCCCATGATGCGAATTTACGCGTGAATGTCGTGAATTTCACACGCAAATGAAGCGAGTACACTTAAAATTTTTTAAGCGGCCAACTACGCGTTAATAGTGTGTTTTTGCCACCTCTTCCGCATCTGGTGTGAACGCACGGTAAGGGGCTGGACACACCAAAACTTTTAAACCCAGCTGAAAACGCCTTGAGGACGCCAAATGCCAGCTGTTTTTCAGCCGAGTGCTTTGGTAGCTGTGATAGTGAGCTGTGAGCCGGTGGGTTGCTGTGGTAATGTCCCGCCCCTCCTCCACTGTGATTGGATGGCCGTGTGAGAACTGACATTGACGACCAGAGCTTTTCACCCACAGTTGAATCTCTTTCAACTCTCGAAGCTCAGCGCCAAGCACGGAAAAAACGCAGAGCGCCGGTTTTCAGCGTGGAAAAAAACGCTAGCTGCTGGCTTATTTAAAAAAAGCAGAGTTTCCATTGGAATCAATTGAAAACGTGCGCCGGCCGCGGGCGTAAAAGCTTTGGTGTGCACGCCCCCTAAGAGAACTTCTTATTGTTTGACAAACAATTGTTTGAGGCTGTTTACACTTGGCATTAACATGCGTTTTCGTCGATCGGATCACAAGTGGACGACGTTAATGCCAGGTGTAAACGGTGTTCAAAACATTTTGAACGCGTCCACTTTCGACCACTTTCAACCACATCCAGAGGTAGTCGAAACCACTTTCGATCGGATCGCTTTGGAGTTGCGGAACGCAAATGTGGTTGAATGTGTTTGAACAGCCACACGCGACCGCCTTCTCTCCGCCCATTTATCTAATCTGAGGTATTTAACACAAGTTTTACGTCTTTTTTTGACTTCTGGCGTGAACATACGGTGAACAGCGCTATTTTTAGCCTTTCATTGATAAAACTACTGCGGGTGTTCTCCGTAGTTTCGTTTTGAAAGCGTGAAAGTTGCGCGATCCTATTTCATCAATTGCGCTGAAAATTCAGAGAAAGCTCCAACATATAAACCTACAAAACACTGTGCAGCATGTATACTTGCTAAACAAGCAGCGGACTCCGACATAATATTAGTTTGCGTCCATATAAACTCATAATTACTGCCGCTCATGTTTGAATGACAGCAGAGAGACTCGCCCACCGTCTCACGGACCGTCCCCTCACAGTATTCAGGACAGAAGCGGTCGAAAGTGGACAAAAGAGACGGATTTAAATACCAGGTGTAAACGTAATGTGTCTCTCTCATCCACTTGTGATCCGATCGATGAAAACACATCTTCATACCAAGTGTAAACAGCCCCTGTGTTGCATAAGTCAAAAGCTAATACATGTATTATTTTTAAATGTTTTGCTTGTCCTATCATAATCAATATATGCTCTTCTTTATTTAGATATTTTGTTAAGGGATAGTTCACCCAAAAATGAAATTTTGTTGTTTTAAACCTGTATGAGTTTTTTTTTATTCTGTTGAACACAAAATAAGATATCATAGATGGTAAGCATACAGTTTATGGTACCCATTGACTTCCATAGTATTTGTTTTCTCTATTGTATACAGAAAATAAATGATACGATCCCTTGTATCTATAAACACACTCAAATACTTGCATTTATAACTTCTACTACTATCTTTCCTTTTGAAGGTTTGATCTTTCGGTATCCAGAAGAAGATTATGAGTCATTTCCCCTCTCTGAGTCTGTGCCCCTCTTCTGTCTTCCTATGGGAGCCAAAATTGAGTGTTGGGCACCTAACACACGCTACCCTTTACCTGTCTTCTCCACATTTGTCCTGACAAACTCCATGGGAGAGAAGGTAGAGTACTCTTTTATTTAAGTTTATTGAGGTCTGTGTGATCTTACTGGTATTCAGCTGCTACAGTGTTCTCATTTTGTTTTACTCTCGGTTTGATCTTAATGAGTAGATAAATTGCCCTCTTTTTCTATGTTTTTGTTGGCGGTAGTTCATTGAATTCCACTTGAAAAGTGTAAAAAAGAAATTTAAATCCAAAGGGCCTTTCAACAAGTTTAATGAATGGTAGAATTGCCAAAGAACTTGGTGTTTTTTTGTTTTGTTTGTTTTTTGATGAAAGATGTTGTTCTGTTTTAGCTTAATATGTATCAGTAAGATAAGTTTCATAGAAGTGTAAACACAAGATTTGATAGCACCACAGTTTGTCTGGTGTGTGTGATATGTTCGAGAAATATATTTAAAAACGATCAGTATTTATGCGGCTTCATTTGATGACACCAATAGGACAACAATGATCCACTTTTGCTTTTAAGTTACATAAAATCTTTCTGTATTTTAATCATGTTTCTGTTTTCTCAACAGGTTTACGGAGCTGGAATTCAGTTTTATGAGCCATACTCTATAGAGGGTCTTAGCGAAAGACAGAAGATTCAGCTGGGTCTGCTCACGGCTGTGAATAAGGAGGTCATACCTAACCGTACGGTCAACACCAACAAGTGCATCTGCGTGCTGTCTCGCTGGCCTTTCTTTGAGTCCTTCAGGAAGTTCCTCATGTTTCTTTACAAGCTGTCTGCCAATGGAGTCAACCCTCTGCCCATTGAGAAGTACAAACCGTTTGTTATATAACTTTATCACTTTTAATTTGTCTTAAAAATGGTACCAATATCATATTGAATAAAAGTTTTTTGCTGTAAATTACATAATTTCTTAAAATTAATTTATAATTATGTCTTTTATCTGGTGGGCTCGACCCATGAAGTAGTAGACACCCCATTGCTTAAAGGAAACACCACCGTTTTTCAATATTTTACTATGTTCTTATTTCAACTTGGACGAATTTATACATACCTATCTTTTTCAATGCGTGCACTTAATTTGTATACGGCGCCTCGTAAATGTGTTAGCATTTAGCTTAGCCCCATTCATTCCTTAGGATCCAAACAGGGATGAATTTAGAAGCCACAAAACACTTCCATGTTTTCCCTATTTAAAGAATGTTACCTGAGTAGCACAAGTAAGTATGGTGGCACAAAAGAAAATGTGGCGATTTTTTTAAGCAGATAAAAAATGAGAACTAGTTTGTATGGCGGAAGAGCACTTAAGCCCAATTTATAGTCGTGTGTAGGTTCTATCCGTAGCCTTTGCGTAGCCTGACGTGCACCTCGCACAAATTTTAACAGCGCGTCAGATCTACGCGGACCGCAAGCGCTGTGATTGGTCCATCAGAACCCCTCCCATCAGGTAAAAAAAACTGTGTCATAGGTATTTCGGTTTGCAACGGTGAAAACAAAGATGAGCCAAGTTGAGGAGTGATTTAACTCAAATTGCAACAAAAGTCACTGTTTATTTACTTCCATCATTGCTGGTCTTCTCAAATCATACACAACAAGTTGCTGTTTCTTCTTCGTTTGTGGGTTAACTTGCCAAGCTTCTTCTTCTCTGACGGTCGCGCTGCTACTGTGGTTACACGCGTGGATACTGCCTACCAGCGGTTTGCGCATGTGTTTGCACATCGACGCGGACGACGACACAAAAGTATAAATGAAAACCGACGCGGAACCTACGCCGTAGGACCTACGCACGACTATTACGAGCCCTTTAGTTTGCAGCACTTCGAACTTTGGTGCACAGTAATGTCATGACTCCTGACTACTCCCGCTCAAACTTCCATCCATATTACTGCCCCCAAGGTCAAATAGTTCTCATTTTTATCTGCTTAAAAAATCGGCACATTTTGTTTTGTGCCACCATAATTACTTGTGTAACTACTTATGTACTCGTGTTTTTAAATTGGGAAAACATGGAAGTGTTTGGAGGCTTTTAAATTCATCTCTGTTTGGATCCTAAGGAATGAATGGGGCTAGGCTGAATGCTAACACATTTACATCTCGCTGTACAAATATTAAGTGTACGCATTGAAAAAAAGATAGCTATGTATTAATTTGTTCAAGTTGAGGTAAGAACATACTAAAATATAAAACAATGGTGGTGTTTTCCTTTAAGTCTTAGACATGGCTTATTATATTATGTTTATGTTTTGGAAATTTTACACCTAATGATATCAGTATTCCTGTAATAGGTATGATTCATTCAGACCTGTTTTGAACAGGAAAGCCCAGTGTACTGTGGTTTACCATTTATCATCAAGTAAATAAAAATAATCCCTTTCTTTATTTTTTTAGGCACATTTCCCACTTCATGCACAATGTCTCCTTCCCCTCTCCCCAAAGGCCCAGAATACTTGTGCAGGTAACCATTGATATCTGTCCTATAGACCTTTTATTATTGTCTGCAATACCAGAATTAAAAGTCTTTGTTTATTTCTTCTTCTTCCTGTATAGCTGTCGGCGCATGACACCCTTATCCTGTCCCAACCTGTTTGTACACCTTTACCACTAAGGTAAACAATGTTTGTTTTATGTGCATGTGCATCAAATTTAATGAGATAATGTGGGTGCAAAAATGTAACACTTAAGGCACACTTAGAGATGCATTGCCATTATACTAGTGGCATACATGTCGAGTTAATTTATGTTGAAGTGCGACTTAAGTGTCCGAATGCTTTCAGAACACAGAAATACTTTTATATGTCTGCTCTTATCATAAACACATGAATTTAGATCAGAGGAATTGTGGGTATTTAATAGCAGTGGTTCTCAAACTGAGGGACATTAATTTATAATAATGATAATAATAATAAAATAAAAATGTGTAATGAAACCTCAGAAAAATAAGTCTACTAACCAACAGCAATATGTTGTATAATGTAATATGTTTTCTTTTATTAAAATTATACCTTTTAGAATGTTTTATGTCATACATTTTTGGGGGGGGGGCGCAAAGGGATACACCGTACCCAAGGGGGCCGCACGCCGATAAAGTTTGAGAACCATTGTTTTATAGCACCTATTTTTCAAAAGAAATGTTTCCAACTTGAAAGACAAAGATCTGGATTTTCTGCTTTTATTTTTATCTTTTTAATCTGGTTTAATGCACAACCTAGAAGCTTTTATGAGACTGAAAGCTCTTGGTCCCAGATCATTAAACTATATCACCAGAACATTAAACAAAAACAAAGCTATTAATACATTTTTATGTTTTTTTTCTGCTGCAGTCTTGTTTAAGAATCAAAAACTAAACATCTCCAGGCTGCATTATATGTGTGCTTTGTTTTACCAGAATTAAAATGATTGAAAATGTATGCGCTTGGCTGTTTTGACTTTGGAAAAAGCATCTGCAAAATTTTTATGTAAAAATTGTCCATAAATCACAAAATAGATAAAGTAATGCAGTTAACAATATTTAAAAATACAATTATTTTAACAATAAGTTAATCAAAGTTGTCCAAAAACAAGAACGGGTATTGGAAATTGGTTTACCGCAACTTTTATGAAAGGTTTTGATCCACTAAGGTTGACTAGTATATTTGTGTCCCATAGAGCTTCCATTGTAAGAACAAAAGTGTAATCTCTGAAATAATCTTGTATATCCTTTTACAATTTGCCCAATATCTCAATGTCATTAAAATTTTTGGTTTTATGATTATACATTCTCCTTTCAAACAACTATCTAGACTTCCTACAGCGTTTAATGGACAGTTTGTGTTTATGGAAAAATAAAGTTAATACTTTACCACTGGAAAATAAAGAGTCATACCACAGAGTCAAACAGCTTCTGTAAAATCACCCTGCTCACGTGGACTCTTTCTCTTCCTCTATCCAGTGGAGCAGATTACAGGACTCTGCTCATGAACCTGGGCCCAGAAAACTGTGCCACGTTGTTACACTTTGTGCTACTAGAAAACAAGATCCTGCTTCACTCTCTCAGACCAGCCGTGCTGACCGGAGTGGCTGAGGCCGTGGTGGCAGTGAGTGTCTGAAAGAAAAAAAATACTTTTTTTGATGATTTATAAGCGAACGAGATAAGTGTCGGTTCAGCACTGTTTTCCGTGCATATGGTTTACAGTAATATCATAGCAGACTTCTCCAATATTTTTCAGATTGTTCATTTAAAGGAACAGTATGTAAGAAATGTATATCAATTAATCATAAATTGGCTCTGAAATGTTACTAGACATTAAGAAATCATTTTCATTTCAAATACTTATATCACTGACAACAGTGGTCTGGCCAGGATATTGTCATTTAAAAAGTGGAGTTGCAGCCCTCAACTGATGTTTATGTTGTCATTTTGTGTATTGGCCACCAGTTGTGTGATTGCAGTACCAGTTTTAGCCACAAGTTTTGTGATTGCAATACCAGTTTTGGCCACAATCCTACATACTGTTCCTTTAAGCATTTTAAATGCATTAAATCCAATCAGTTATTGTAAGCATTCAGCTCACAAAATCCATGACTGCTTGTTGTCTGTTCAAGTTCAGTTGATTTTGATATGAATATTTGAAGAGTTTGGTTCCAAACGCGATAAACGTTATAAAAAAATTTATTACCGCCAAAATCAGTATTGTATCAGGTCAGTATTAAAAAGTAAATTTTTAATTTTACTCAAAATCCAATATCCGTCGTGTTATTCTTTTTCCCAAAACGCGATAAATGCCACTCCTCCTTCTCTGCAGAATGCAATAAATCCTCTCGACAAATCACAGCTCACAATTCCACGCATTGCAAACAACAATGGTGGTGCGTTAAATACACACAAAATTCTAGTTTTCCTCATCTACTATGTACTTCGTGATCAACAAACAAACAAAAACAAAATAAAACTTTTGTGGAAAAAATGTCACTTTTTATAATAAATCTTTGAAAATCTAATTATGGATTTGAATTTTTAATGTTTTTATAACCTAAAGATGCTATGTGAAAGTTTGTAACAGAAAATAGTGGTTTTCATCTTTTCACTTTTTTGGTATAGAAAACACATTTTTACCAAAATTAGTCAAAATGGATTTATTGCGTTTTGGAACCAAACTCTTCATTTTCAATACTACATGCAAATTTGGAGAAAACCAACTCTCTTATCTCCCAACCATTTAACCACTTGATTTGTGCATTCCCTGTAACTCATCATCTTATACTCTTCCTCCAGATGATCTTTCCATTCCAGTGGCAGTGTCCATATATCCCTCTGTGTCCTCTCTCTCTGGCGGGGGTCCTCAACGCACCATTACCCTTTATTGTGGGTGTGGATTCGAGATACTTTGACCTCTATGATCCCCCACCTGACGTGGTCTGTGTGGATTTGGACACCAACACTATTTACTTGTGAGTCTCAAAACATTACAATCATTAGACTGCATTAAAGTTTTTTTTTTAATTTTGATTGTTTGTGTTTAAGGTCTGATGAAAAACGACACAGTAACTGGAAGAACCTTCCAAAAAAGCCCTGCAAGAGTCTCATCAGCTCCCTGGGGAACCTGTACCGTCAGCTTGCCACTGGTATGAACTTCTGCTTCATCTTCTGTAGAAATGTTTTGAATCTGAAGACTCACTAGTTACTGTAGATCTGTTGTTCAAAAATGTTTTTAAGGGAAGAGTTTGTGGTAAAAATGGTAAAAGTATGGGGACCTATTCCTCATTTTTAACAAGTGGCCTATGACTAGCATATTGGCTGTTTATAAGTACTTAAATGGGTTTGGTATCATTTGTGTTCTATCAATTCTTTTCAATTCCAATTTTGTAAAAAAAAATAAGCCAAACATCAAAAACCAAACCACCTCCATTGAGTTTATTGCTGACTGTTTTGCAAAATAATATATTTATGAGCAGGGTTTTTAAATAACAGAAAAATACTTTGGTAAAAGGGTGACTCCTCCCCCGAGGGAATCGAATACACACTTCAAAATCTTCCCTGAAGAACTAGGTCATCCAGGTACTTTTCGGGTATTGTTTTTCTATTAATATGAATTCGGACATACTACTCGCTTTGCCTACTGCTTTTTGCCTAATATATTGTAAGGAAGTAGAAAGTTTCGATGGACACAGCACCTGACTTCCTTAAAATACGCACGCAGGGAGCGATAAGGGGAATCACATTTTTTATTTTACATGAACAAAAATTATTATTTATTAAATATGAAGAGTTTGGTTCATTTAAAAAAATAGTTACCACCAAAAACAGTATTGTATCAGGTCAATATTAAAAAGTAAATATTAAAATTTTACACAAATTCCGATATCCTCCGTGTTATTCTGTCATCTTTTCTCCCCTTTATCCCAAAACCACTTGCCAGGACACTCTTGTAAAAGATATTCTTAATCTCAGTTTTTTATCCTGGTTAAATAAAGGTTAAAAAAACACGATAAACGCAAGTCCTCCTTCTCTGCAGAATGCAATAAATCTGCTCAACAAAACATATCTTTTTCTGCCCAATAAAATCTGTAAAATGTATTTTTTTGGTAGTTTTTTAGCCAAATAGGTCATTGGTATATAAAACCTGTAAATACAAACTTAAGCATTTGTTTCCACACAGTTCGGCGGGCGGCGCAAGAAGAATCTGCGGTGGAGATGACCCCTATCGAGGCAGACTTCACCTGGCACAAGAAAAAAACTGAACTAGAGATGGAAATCCAAGAAGCTTTCCTACGCTTCATGGCCACCATACTGAAGGGCTACCGAAGCTACCTCAAACCCATCACACAGGCACCTTCTGAGAAAGCTACCGCTGCTGATTCACTCTACGACCTGCAAGGTAACTCCTC